>NW_003526948.1:5370787-5475886 GCF_000181795.1 Trichinella spiralis
AAGTAGCTGTTTTTGCATTCCATTTAAAACATTCTAATACTATAAAAACCTGCCTAAATATGTAGTTACGAGTGACGTTATTATACTAATTAGAAAATATTATGACCACTTTTGTGTTTACATGTATGTTAATCATTTATAAAAAACTCTCACTGCTGAAATATGTTGTTACGAGTGACGTTATTCAACTAATTAAAAATTAAAATGCTCAGTGTTGCATTTACGTTGCATTTTAAACTTTCTAATTAGCATATTAAAATTAATCTCATATTTAATACATTGTTTTCCTACATGTTACGGATTAATAACATTCTATTTATAGAAGATTACTTCCTATTTATAAAAAGATTAAACTCGTTGCACCTTGCCTAAGCTAATTGTTTATTTCATTTATACCAAGTTTAATTTTGCCCTTGCCTAATTAAAGGGGACCCCAATTAACATTTAATAAGTAAAAAATTTATATTCAAACAATATCTAATTCACCAATAATCAATCAATAAATAAAATTATGCTTATTTAATATTTACTACATTACATCCCTTTAACTGTTTACATTACACTGTTTCAAAGTAGAAATCTACTTTGACATTACATTCTTTAAAGTAAAAAACTGCTTTAAACTAAAAATATATTATTATCAGTACAAAATTAATGAATAATTAAAATGTTTTATATGATGAAATGTAAATGAAAAACTGGTAAACTTTTCTACTTTAAAACAGTGTAATGCAAACAAAAACTGAATTTGCCCAATTATTAGATGAATGAACATTATATTTTATTTATCATTTAAGTTCCTAAATTAAAAAATTAATGTATAAAATGTTAACAAATTTAAACTATTTAGCATGATTATAAGGGGAAACTCTCGATGGAGATTAATTTCAAATGTTTGATGCCTAAACTGATGAAAGGTGCAACGCCAAATGAACTAATTAAAGGTGTGACGGCAAATCTGATGTCAATCATTGGCCAAGTGTCAGAGCCAGCGAGACAATAACACAAACGCATAGCGACGCTTACCGTTCCTCTTGGGGGAGTAACGATCACCACTAGATTGGCACCGAAACAGAGTCTCGGCACTACGTCAATTGCGAATTTGCATAACTGCCTCTAGGACAGATACGTCTTACGAATTCACATAGGTGTTGAAATCCCATTGCACAAGATTTCAAACAACGTCCATTACCACACAAATGGACAGGGTCATCTCTTTAAAACCGGTCTCTGGCCAGCACGGGACTAGGAGACTCCGCCGAGGGAAGTCCCCGTTAACGGGCAGGAGGGCGGGGGGCGGCGCGGGGGCGGTCGGGCTGAAAAAAAACCTTGCTTGAGATCCCATTGCTGGGATCCGAGCAAGGCGGCAGGCCTCTGGTACCGCAACCGGGAGAGGAAGAGGTGAGCTTTGAAAATATGGACTTTGATCATTTGATACGGTTAGGGTCGCGTCGTGCAGTGTAACCCGTCGAACTCCTGCACACCACCCTATCTCACATTCCTCCTATCCTTGCACTGCTATTCTCAAACAATTACTTATTCTAATACTCAAACTATAGCAGTGCTACAAACTCACTATGCTCAAAATTTGTCCTTTGAAATGATCGACAAATTATTCAACCATTTCACTTTCCGCAAATGAACCCTAAACTCAACTCGAAAGGCATGGGACATGAAAACGTTCAAATGCGGAAAGCCACTCAAATTCATTAAAATAATACTCATGATCTATGTCGAATTACACTAATTAACAAATATCTGAATTAAATGCTCGATAACTTACAGCTCGAGTTTATATAAATTACAGACTCAAGAACTCCTCAGTGAACTTTAACTAATTAGCCTAACTCATCAAATTATACTTACCAAACTTACCCTCGTCTTCTGGATGTCCACTTTCATCTTCTATTCTTCTGTATCTAAATATAGAAGAATTAATTTAATGAAATAATGTTATAATAAATAAAAAAACAAAGCCGTTTTTATTGTTCTTCTTCGTCCGTCATCGCATTGGAAACGCCATTGTTCGTTCGCCGCACATCGTTCGCCTACAATCATTTGAAATGAATTTCTAGAGCAACTAATAGTAGCCTCAGGAAAATTTACATAAAGTTCATTTCTATTGATTAACAAGTATGAAACGTATTTCATTTCGTTGAACAAATATTATGCAGGCCACGCATAAGCTCAAAAGCAAACAAATTAAAATGCAAATTCAAATTGAAACTGCACCACGCCTTTGTTTGAATAGATAAGATTCTTCTATATCTAATAATACACCTTACTCAGTAGTTAAAGCAGAAATAGATCGAGCAAACATCACTTTCGATGCCTCTGTTAGTCAACAAAGTCAATTTAACTGTTGCACTGCTAATATGAAGTTAATTTTCAAATGGCCCAATTTGCATAAAAGACAGACACTGCGCACGTAGCACTAAACGCCGGCTTACGTAAGTTGGATATGCTACTCTTATATGAATTAGAACATAATGCCAACGAAAAATAAACAATGATTGAGCACACTAGTTGCGCTCTATGCCAAGCATAATAAACTATATAAAAATTTTGATTTATCTAATGTCTTCATAGTGAAAAATTTAGAAAAGAATATAAAATGATAATAAAATTAAATTGAAAACAATATTTTTCTGTCCTGATACGATAATAGGTAACATTATACGCTTACTGATATTCGACTTGCTCAGTTCAGTATGAAATTGAATGCCATAAACAAGTGTAAATTGAACATGTTATTGTCTTCTCCAGTTAAATCTAGACGATTACGCAAAATAACAAATTGAAATATAGATTTGTTCAAAACCTTCAACGTTCAACTATATGTAAATGAGAATTCTGCTTTCAAATTAAGTTTTACGCATCTTTAAGCTGATAATTGCTTACATACTTAAATATACATGCATTCATAGCAAAACATCAGGAAAATACGTTTTAGTATTAAATTTTCACCTGAATGTAGCATCTTGCACTTGCACCTTGGTCACGCACCGCCACCGTTTATCGAACAGCACTGTAATAAAATAATAACTATGCATTTCTCTCATTTCTGTATTACTTAGTAACCTTCTTATCATTAATTTGGCAATTTAAATAATGTATCTTACTGTATCTTTAATTATTAATTATTTTTCCGTGATTTTATTTTGGAAGTATACTTTAACTTCATATTAAAAGATGTTTTTATTTTTCCTCATTTTATCTGCTTTATTTTCTTTTTACGCTTTGTAATGTGTGCTTATATAAGATAAAACTGTCTGCTGAAATTACGACAAATGATGTGAAATGAGACTTGTATTTATATCACTGACAACATTGAAGCCGTGGTGTAGCCAAGCAGACTATTATCAGTTAGAGTAATACCTGCAGATTTTCCTATACTTTTAATTTATTGCTTTGTGATTCATGCCTGAATTCCAGATATATTTCAATGTCGTTAGTGATTTTTGCCTTTTGTGCTTGTTTGTGCACAATGAGACGCTGATGATTTTCTGCCAAGCTTCACATTCTCCCATCAGTCCAACAAAAGGTCAACCTGATTAACAGATACAATTTTTCAGTAGCCGCCATAAATGCACTTCCTTTCCACGGCTTCTCTATTTTAAACCTATTTATCCAAAACTCTGCCTACTTTGTCATACGCAAATTTCATATAAATATAATGTGTTTGAAATTGCATGATCAGTAGTATAAACTGATGTTGAGGATGCCGTAAGATAGAGTGTATTGCTTGTGAAATCTTGTGCGGTAGGACCACACTTTATTAGCAGAGAATTAATTATCGAGTTGAAATGAAACTGAAAGTGCATATTTATAGTTTTGTAAAAAGAAATTATATTCCTTCATTTAATGTAAAATATACAGAGACGTTTATTTTATAAAGAGGGGCGGATGTAGTATACAACAGATTTATCATGTACATGTATTATTATACATGACAGTCTGAAGAGGAACAAAATAGTGCCGTTTTTTTCATTTAAACAAAATTGGAATCTCAATCACGTGATAGAATAACTTTCAAATTAATAATTTTAATTGTATTTCAAATGAACGACACGTTTCGATTCCGTTTGAAACTGAACTTTTTTATTACCAGGTTAATATCAATAAAAAAGTCAGAATGAATGTACACATTACTGCAAGTCCGTTTAGTCGCTCTTCTATCATGGTAGTCCGGAAATAACTTTTAAGATATTTCACTGCAGTAAAGCTTTGTTCTGCGCTGGCTGAGGTGATTGGGTAAATAGTGAAAATCCATAGGAGTAAGGATACGATCAGGTAATAATCGTTGTTGTTGAATTTTAATGCATACTCAAATCTAATGCTAAAAGTGCTACGTACGCTAAAAATCACGTATGCTTGTTGAGTTTCGAGGAAGTTACAGATTGGCAACTTTCCTACCTATTAAGATAGGCGCATTGCGCTAACTTTGGAGGCAATTTATACCAAACGTACTGTGCAGTGGGCGATGAAACTATCCATAACAATGTCATTTGTTACTGCCAACATCTACCACTCACCAAACGTTGAAATTTGTAAGAAATATTTTTTGCTATTTTTCGGAAAACAGCGAAAGTAGAAAAATGCGATATAAGTTGGAAGGAAAAGAAGAAAAGTAAAACATAGAGAGTAAATAAGTGTGCAAGGAAAATGATTTTGTATAGCTTTATCGCAAATGTTTAAATAATCAAGCAAAGAGAAGCATTTTCTTCAAATAAAATTTATTCCTGACGTTTCTTTATCGCTTACAGCATCCTGAAACATACTAGGCAGTTTCCGGAAAAACTGTCCAAAAAACAATCTTTTATTAATATAAAACTATAACAATAAAAAATGTCCAAATTTTGAAAAAAATGTTTTTGCTGATTTTTGCAAAAACAACCAAGTCTATAGCCCATGAAATTTTGCAATTTTCAAGAAAAATCTTATTCTCAAAAAATGGAATTTATGGGCATCAATCGATCAGAAACGTTTAGAATAGTACAACAAACGTATACCGGCAGTTCCTGGTCGCGTATTTCTCGAGATATTCCGAAAAAAGTTGTAAGCATACCCATGTATTAAGAGAGGCAATATTCCAAATTTATAGACCATCAATTCCACAACTACTGGGTAGTTTGCTTTCAAACTCTAGAAAACAGTTTTGTTTATCAATATGAAACTATAACAATAAATGGGTCCAAATTTTGAAAAAAGATTTATCGCTGATTTTTCCAAAAACAACCCAGTCTATAGCCCATGAAATTTTACAATCTTTGAGAAAAATTCTTTTCTCCAAAAATTAAGACAATTCATTTATATCGGTAGAGAATTATTCGCTAAGTATTATAAAATTATCCGCACCGCTCCTGATCGCGTATTTGTTGAGATATGTCAAAAGAGTAAAACTGAAATAGGATTTTAACGGTATCGAAATAAAAAGGAATTTAAAATAGAAGTTCAACAAATGTGCATATGGAATGGTATCATTAATTTTTCCAACAGGACTATCAATGGCTTCACCTGAAAGAAAAGAATTTATTTTAATAAGAATTGTTCCTGATTTTCATTCATGAAGCAAAATAATTTCAAAATTTAAAACTTTTGTTCACTGAATTTTTTAATTGATTACAATTCACATGTAAGAATTATCCAAAAATATCAAATTGGAAACCTATTATATTCAGAGATAAGAATTATGCAAAATTATCACATTAGAAAGCAAATTTCATGCAATATGCCAGCCTTTTAATTCTATAAATTTCAAGTGCCCGAATCGGCAACTTCATCAAATTTCTCAAAAAATCATCGATTGAGAGTTATTAAAAATTTAAGTACCTTTAATTGGCACCAAATTCCTTGCACTTATCATCAAATTAGATTATAATTCGCAGTACTTTCTGAGAAGAATGGAATAATTTTCACTCTACTTACTGGTGGATACCTCTGAAAATTCGAAGCACTACCATGTATGAGCTGAATACTTTGACATCAGTTTTGAATTTATTTATTTTCCTAGCATTCGTAATGAAGTTTCACCCTGGGCGAATGCATGTTATACTAATTATGCAAATTGCCATTCCATCGTTGTTACTTAGCGAAATTTTGCAATTTTCGAGAAAAACCATGAAATGCAAACATGGACTTAATGGGTATCAATCGATCAGAAACAATGAGAGGTTCCGGCAGTACTGCGTTGCTCATTTCTCGAGATATTGCGAAAACACTGGGAAGCTAACCAATGTATTGAGAACTATGCAATATTCCAAATTTCAGGGCCATTCATTCCACATTGATTGTGCCGTTTAAAATGAAACTTTCCATAAGATTATCATTTATTACTGTAAATGTCTAACTAGCAAAAAAGTACAATTTGGAAAAAACGCTTTTCACCGATATGCACGGTAAATACAAGTATATAGCCCACGAAATTTTTGAAACTTCCAGAAATTAGAGGAGTACAACATACTTATTCCGGTTGTTCCACATTGCGTAGTTTTCAAGACATCATAAAAAGTTGATGGATTTCCTACGCATGAAAATAGGCAATATGCCAATTTTAAAAGCCATTTATTCCATTTCTATTCATCCATTTAAACGACAAGAGTATCATTGTCGATCCGGATGCGTAGTTCATGAAATATTTTCAAAATGGCAGAAAGCTAAAATAGTATCAAGAATATCTGTATATAAAGAAAAGTAAAAGAACAAAAATCAAAAATATGCTTCATGAATGGACTTTTCGATTAAACGTGAAACTACCAAATGTTCAGTCACTTCGCGCCACTAGAATACAATTACTGCAAATGTCACTAAAGGAAAGCACGTTATCTGACGTCAATATGATAAATAAGGACTAGCATAGGCTTCTGACTTGGCTTGAAAAAGGGTGTTTGGAATATTTGAAAAACAACCCTCACGTAAAATTATTCCATTTAGCATAACTGAACCCAAAAAATGTAAATGAAATGATAATCCATATCAAAGATTAAAATATTCTCCACGTGTTTCTTTTACAATACATTAGTCTCAGTACAGAGAATTTTATGTGAAATACATAAACAAATGTTAGTAAACTTGAAGGTTCAATACTTTATTAACATCATACTTATTTTTCTAGCTTTACGCTATTTTTTATTGAAAATATTAAACAGATTCAGTTATATTTTCAGGCAATTGTAACATATCTCGCAACAACGCAACAAACCTAAATGGACGTTTTCCTGTCGCTGATGTCCAGCTATTCATCGTGCTGATAGCAAGCTACTTTAAAGAAATAAAAATAAAATAAATAAATTCTGCTTCATTCTGCATTCCAGAGAAAACGCTAAACAGCGCGGTCATTGCACATCAGCAAGTTGCATTTACTACAAACGAACAATGAACTCAACTACAACGCGAATAGCATTGCGAAATAAATTTGCATAACGTTCACTTCTACTGTTAACGTAGAGCAACGTCAATTAGTTAACTTTAAGTTTTAGTACTGAAATTCATGAAAAATTAATAAAATTAAATGAATTAGCAATGTATGAATTATTAAACATATGAAGATTGAAAGGATTTTCAAAATTTGATCAAAAAATAGAAAGGTGCAAAAACATCAAAAATTGAAAAGGAAGTTAAAATTGTGAAAATTGAGATTACGAAAATGTTTTTCATCTCCATGTAGAACACCGGTATAGTAAGCACAGTGAAATACTGAACACTATCCAATACTGAATTTTGACAATGACTGTCATTTACTGAAATAATAATCTATGGTATGTACAGCTGAAAGGAAATAGTTCAGTTAGTGAAGCAGTCAAGTTGATTTTAGTCACTTTCCTTAGAATTTCAATGTAGATAACAAGCCAGAAGTTCTCTGAACCACACATCAAGCATTTATTGAATTGCAATGTATGCTAAACTACTGAATAACATTAGTAAAGAAGTAAATAAATTGTACATCAATAATTACTTTTATATTAAAATAAAACGGTCGAAAAAATGATTTGACTAAAAGTGAGCAAGTTCGACACTTTTACGCTAACATTTCACAGGTTCATGACAGTGCTCATATTACACAGTTGTGAGAAATAAAGCTAGCAAAATCTCACTGCAGAAGATAATCATGCACAAGTGGGTAATTGAATTTCTGATTACCACAGGGATGACTGTGGCTCAGATTTCAATACCCAATAAATGCCCTATATGCTTGCTTCAGACTGCTTGAGAAACAAATATAAATTGTTAATTAATATACGTATACATATATTTATAGAGTTAGGAGATGAATTCCATGACCTCTTCTGCTAGCAAGAATTCACTTTTACTGTAGATGATGCGCGTAAACGATCTAATTAAATTCTGATTAGCAACTATTAGTAATGCTGATTTGAATCGAAGCGATTTCTCACAGAACACAAGCGAAGTGTCGAATAGATTTTTCTGCTAGCAACAATAAGCTAACGAACACGGAACAATCTCCATTGTATACAACAAGCACAAGAGCAAAGCATCTAGATTAGCCAACGCGAAACAGCATTTTGCTCGCCTGCTTCTCGCAGCTGCATTTATAACGCGCCCAGATGTAGTTTTGTTTCTTATTCATTCTGATCTGATATTCCGCTGGTTTAGTCAATTTTAGCTTACGCAACATGAGCATAACGTGGCACGTGATTTTCCACTGAGCCGGCGTTAAATGATTTCCCATACGCAAATTGTGATTTCTCGCTAGTGGATTTTCAAATAGATTCAGTTTTTGAAATAAAATTTCAAAAGATATGTGTTTTGAATGCGTAAATGTATAAACTAAAAGAAAAAGAAAAAGTATCATCATAGTTCATAAAATTAGCATGTTACAAAATACTTTTATATAGAAATCAAAGAGGTATTTCCCCAATTGAAGCTGATCATTAAAAGCACGCAGCGACTTAATATTTTGGTAGAATTTCCTTTTAATGGACAATGCTTTGTCAGAAGTGCTTCGTTGCAGTTCATATTCCAGTCATGTGTAACTGTTTCTCAAAAAAATATTTCCAGCATTAGTATAAATCATTGATTCATTGACGTATTGAAAATTAAATGTAAAATCATTGAAAACATCTTCAATGGCATTGAACTGGAATTTGCATATATGTCAGTGAAATAACAAATAAAAGAAAGATGTGTACTGAAATTGTGGAATTGCAGAAATTAAATGCTTTGAATTTAGAAATATCCATTAATAAAATGAAATAAAAATAAATCTTCAAAACCAACACTTTAAGCAATTTAGTTGTGCAGTTTGTTGTGAGAAAATATTATTAACTAATTGATTAATGCCGAAAAAAACATATTGTCTGGAAAATGCCTGAAACATTGATTACCGGACAAAAGTCATTTGCTATATTATACAATACATGGTGAAATATATCATTGCAGGAAAGCACGAAAACTAATGGCTGTAATTTTGCTTGTACAAATAATGAGCTAAAGAATATTTGAAACATAAAAATAGGAAAAAACTGAAGTTTATTGTTAATAAATGTGATGAAATAATAGGCAATAAATGGCTAGTGAGTAGAGGAAAAAGTGAAGCAGCTACAAAAAAGTCTTATTTAAGCTATTTTGAATTCGTTGTGCATAACTGCGGGTAATGGATGGGACATTAGCCATTGTGTCCAACGCGGACTCGCCCTGGGCCCAACTTTGTATCTCATGATCAACTTTGTTAACAGTTGCAGGAGCTGAGGTTGCTTCAGGCGATAAAGTTTCAGTCACAACTGGTAATGCATCCGATGCAGGAGATTCCATCGGTGGTGGAGATACCGGTGGTGGCATGGGCACCGCAATATGGCATTGCGGAGCCGCTATCGTTGGAATAGATTGTTGCAGCGCATACACGTATGTTGCGTATGTTGCGGAATAGGTTCGCGAACAATCAGTCTCAAATTGTAGCATCTCTGGAGGGGGTGCATTTTCATCTTTGCTTTCATCCTTGCTACCACACCACGAACAAATTAACAGCAAACCAACCGTTCCTGCCAAAGTAATCACCACAGCAAAAATTTGAACTGACAATGAATTGGTCGCATTTAAATTATAAAGTATATCCATTTCTAAAAGAGAATAATAATTTTTTCTCCTGTGAAAATGATCACTGAAATATTTATTTACTTACTTACTGGAGCACTTTTCAGGTAAGTCTATCTGCAACCAAGAAAAACTGTCTACCCTGATTTGAACACCAATGCTGACTGACAATATGCTCAAAGGGATTGATGATCTCTTTAAACATCAACTTTGAACTACTTTGATACGCACAATTTTAGTTTAAATTAAAGAATTGGAGGTGTACAATATAGTGGTATTGAATTCCGCTTCTTCATGTTATAAAATTACATAAATTAAGAAAATAAATTATGATGTGATTCTCTCTGGTGAAAATGTTCACTGGTTATACAAATTTGTAAATAGGCATTCTAATAATTACCAGAATTGTACAACTTAATTATATCAGGCAGTGTGAGAACATTTATTTCATTATACAAAAAGGTTGTTTTCCTAAAATAAACATTGTAATATGAAAAGCAAGACAATCTAACAGAAATCAGTAGCAATATTTACGGCGTCTAATCCAAATTTCGGTCACCCCTAACAAAATGTTGAATAATGAATCGATTGCGCAAAGATTTCATAACTTAACAACAGAATAATGTTAATACTTGCCAACTTTTTCCTAAACAACATATGCATATCAAAGAATTTGGTCAACCTTCCTTGGAAACATAGAACAGATATCACAATTGAAGTTTCACCAATATTCCATTCTTTTCGAAAATGTCTTCATTCTTCTTGTTTTTCTGATCAACAATAACAGAAAAGCTAACAATATAATAATTTTAAAATTCCAAATTATTTTCTGGAAAAATTTGCAATTTTAATTTACTTATTTCAAACAGTTATTAGTTTCTGTGCAAGTATACAGAGAAGTGAAGAAAATTATATTTTTCCCAATGAATAAAGTTATGCAATAAGCATAATCAAATGAAGTCATCTATCAATAAATTCACTGCACTAAGCATATAATGAAAACAAGTAATAATTTATCATCAAATGCTGCGACACTTCAAATTATTTCATGCAAAAATTGTGCTCCGTCAAGGGATAAAGAGTAGATGAATTCAAATACAGCACTCACCCATGTAGACTTGTCTTGAACTTCATTAAACTGAGCCATGTCTTCGATCAGATGAAGCTTCCCTGGTTGAAACCTTGAAAATCAACGCCCACAGAGGTTATTAATAACTTTTGCGTTTAGTTTTGTTTCATACTATCTGTTCCACAGTGCTTTACAACTGCAAAAGTGCAAAACATTAAATAAAATGTTCACTACAGCATACAGTAAAAGTTACAAATGATATGTTAAAACTGCGTTTTCAAAAATAATAATAAACTGCTCTTAAATTGAACGCAAACTTAACCAAATGAGTAAATATACATTTAATAAGAAATAATGCAAGTGAAAAAATATCAAATTCTTTTCAGTGATTGAAAATGAGCTTCAGAGCTTTATTCCAACAATAATAAACTAAGAGAAAGCTATCAGCCGCAACTGCCAGTCGTGACAGTGAAGCAAAGAAACACACCGTTACTGATAACACATATGGGTTTCAGCAAAAATTAATTAGCTATTGGGTAAACAAATCTCACGTAGCAATGTTCCATCTAGCTTAACGTATCTTTATTTTTTCATCTCATCGAGCAAATATTACTTGAAATTTTGAATTAAACGGCTATAAATATTAAATAAACGGCTAGCACAAACATTAAAATAAATAAGTGTATTGTATTGATGTACTGATGATCTAAACAAATTGCTAATTAGCTGTTAAAGACGCCTAGTTTTCATTAAGTTTCAAAGAAATACATGTACTGCATCTGTTTCCACAAAGCTTCATAATCAAATATTTGTGTTCATTTATCTTTTAAATTAATAATTATTAATATAGAGAACACCAAGTGACCTGAATAAAGGTCCTTTCATCGTTGGGGTGCAACTTCTAATTGTGCTGCTTAAAATTATCAAAAATCACTTTAAAGATAAAAAAGTAAAAGCACAAAAATCCAAAACATGCTTCATGGATGGACATTTAGATTAAACGTGAAACTACCAAATGTTCAGTCACTTCGCGCCACTAGAATACAGTTGCTTCAAATGTCACTAAAGGAAAGCACGTTATCTGACGTCAATATGATAAATAAGGACTAGCATAGGCTTCTGACTTGGTTTGAAGAAGGGTGTTTGGAATATTTGAAAAACAACCCTCACGTAAAATTATTCCATTTAGCATAACTGAACCCAAAAAATGTAAATGAAATGAAAATCAATACCAAAGATTAAAATATTCTCCACGTGTTTCTTTTACAATACATTAGTCTCAGTACAGAGAATTTTATGTGAAATACATAAACAAATGTTAGTAAACTTGAAGGTTCAATACTTTATTAACATCATACTTATTTTTCTAGCTTTACGCTATTTTTTATTGAAAATATTAAACAGATTCAGTTATATTTTCAGGCAATTGTAACATATCTCGCAACAACGCAACAAACCTAAATGGACGTTTTCCTGTCGCTGATGTCCAGCTATTCATCGTGCTGATAGCAAGCTACTTTAAAGGAATAAAAATGAAATAAATAAATTCTGCTTCATTCTGCATTCCAGAGAAAACGCTAAACAGCGCGGTCATTGCACATCAGCAAGTTGCGTTTACTACAAACGAACAATGAACTCAACTACAACGCGAATAGCATTGCGAAATAAATTTGCATAACGTTCACTTCTACTGTTAACGTAGAGCAACGCCAATTAGTTAACTTTAAGTTTTAGTACTGAAATTCATGAAAAATTAATAAAATTAAATGAATTAGCAATGTATGAATTATTAAACATATGAAGATTGAAAGGATTTTCAAAATTTGATCAAAAAATAGAAAGGTGCAAAAACATCAAAAATTGAAAAGGAAGTTAAAATTGTGAAAATTGAGATTACGAAAATGTTTTTCATCTCCATGTAGGAAGCATGAACACCAGTATAGTAAGCACAGTGAAATACTGAACACTATCCAATACTGAATTTTGACAACGACTGTCATTTACTGAAATAATAATGTATGGTATGTACAGCTGAAAGCAAATAGTTCAGTTAGTGAAGCAGTCAAGTTGATTTTAGTCACTTTCCTTAGAATTTCAATGTAGATAACAAGCCAGAAGTTCTCTGAACCACACATCAAGCATTTATTGAATTGCAATGTATGCTAAACTACTGAATAACATTAGTAAAGAAGTAAATAAATTGTACATCAATAATTACTTTTATATTAAAATAAAACGGTCGAAAAAATGATTTGACTAAAAGTGAGCAAGTTCGACACTTTTACGCTAACATTTCACAGGTCCATGACAGTGCTCATATTACACAGTTGTGAGAAATAAAGCTAGCAAAATCTCACTGCAGAAGATAATCATGCACAAGTGGGTAATTGAATTTCTGATTACCACAGGGATGACTGTGGCTCAGATTTCAATACCCAATAAATGCCCTATATGCTTGCTTCAGACTGCTTGAGAAACAAATATAAATTGTTAATTAATATACGTATACATATATTTATAGAGTTAGGAGATGAATTCCATGACCTCTTCTGCTAGCAAGAATTCACTTTTACTGTAGATGATGCGCGTAAACGATCTAATCAAATTCTGATTAGCAACTATTAGCAATGCTGATTTGAATCGAAGCGATTTCTCATAGAACACAAGCGAAGTGTCGAATAGATTTTTCTGCTAGCAACAATAAGCTAACGAACACGGAACAATCTCCATTGTATACAACAAGCACAAGAGCAAAGCATCTGACTGAGCCGCCGCCATACGGCATTCAACAAACAATGGATTTTTCAACAAACAGAACAGTTACTACGCATACGTTTTGATTTGCAGCAATTAATGATTATTTAACAGCAATAATTCCAGAAATTGAATGCAATTAATCATAAACATACGATAAATTAGTAGAAATGTAATAGATTCAATATCAAAAATGTCTCATGTGCAGAAGTTAGCTGTCATTGCTGCCGTTGAAAGAGAGTTACTGATGGGCAAATTTCCTATGTATTAATATCGGCAGTAGGTTGCTTTAGAGACCATTTATTCCACAACTATTGGGTAATGTTTAATGAAGTTTGCATAACATTATTGGTAATCATTGTGAATGTATTGAAATTTCGAAGAAAGGATTTTCGCTGATTTTCCTAAAAACAACTATGTCTGTAGCCCATGAAATTTGCAATTTTCGAGAAACACCTTGGAATCGAAAAATGGTCTTTTGTAGGTATCAATCGACCTGAAGTAATTAGAGAAATACAACAAACTTATACCCGCCGTTCCTAGTTGCATAGTTCTCGACAAATCCCAAATAGTGGCTTGTTTAACTGTAGATTGAGAAATGCAGTATGCCAACTTTAGAGGTCCATTATTCTGCAACTACTGGACAAATATCGCCAAACCTTTGCATAACAGTATCATTTATCAATGGAAATTTGTAAAAAGCAGAAACAGAGCGAATTTTGAAAAAAGGGTTTTCGCCGATTTTCAAAACAAACCAAGTCTATAGCCCATGACATTTTGCAATTTTCGAGAAAAACGTTATACTCCAAAAATGAACTTTATGGGAAAAATGAAAAAATTACTTTTATTTGATATTTTAAGTTTTAAATTGTTTGCTAAAATTGTAAAAATTAAGTGGCATAATTTGAACAATATACTAATATCCGTGTCCATAAAATTTATCATGAAGTAATTGTGATGCAATTAATTAACAACGAGATGCGAGCGAGATGAGAAATAGAAGTTAGCTTCACAAAAAAAAGGTACAGTCAAAACTGTCCAAACAACAAGTGCCAAATGTACAATAATTTTAATTTATTTTCATAATCAAAATTGAAAATATATTTATTGAAATTGATTATTGATGTAAAAAATCAGAGTTGTATTGCAAAATTCTAACAGTCTCCTTATAAATTAATATTGATTGGATCGGTAAATAGTTAAATTGTTGTTCTTGACGAGAATCGTTTTGCAAAATAATTTCCAATCGCTTTCAATTAACACGTCGATCAAGACATAATTATGCGGCAAAGATTATGAACACCTTATCCATAAGGTGAATTTTCAAAACATGCGACATAAGAGATGAAATATCAGTAACAATTCTGCTTTCTAAATGTATCCAACATTTGAACGCGTATTCGCTGCAATTCATTGGCGTGTCAATTATTGGTCGCTTAGTAGGAATCAAAAACAATCATCTGACTTTGTAGACCACAAAATTGGCAAAAAGAAAAAGATTTCAACCGCGTAAACAAATCTTTCTAGCTGCAGTAAATGTGAAACAATAGCAATTTTGCTCAGATGGACATCAACAATTATTAATGCTTGACAATATTTCGTTGCATTATGCAAAAATTTTAAAATATACAATTCAGGTGCAACTGATGTGAATTTGCATTGTTTATTCACCATTATTGGGATAAGAATAATCTTGAAGAGTTATCCGAGCTGAGAAAAGAATATCTGTAAACGGTGAATCGACGACTGTTCGCGGTGAATGTTCCAAGTACACTCTGAAAAGCACGAGTAGAAAGCAAACGAATATCCTTTTTGTAAAATTCGAAATGTTTCATTCGAAAGCACCAGTTCATCCATATAACTTTGAAATGATCCGGATCATTTTTCGAACGGTACATTCTGACCACGTGAAAACGCCGCAGAATGGGCGGGCCGAATAAGTAGTTAACAAGTGCAACCGCTAAAACTACCAAACCGAATGGATTGTAAGCTTTTAACATGAGAATGTCGTCGAAAACAAATTCATCTTTTATGAACGATCGGTAACCGACGGAAAATGCTACAGCCAAAGACGTCATGATGTAAAACGCATGCATTGATATAATATAGTTTTTATCTTGGCTATTGTAAATCAAGGACCAGAATTTCGCGTCGATTCGGTCACGTTGGTACAATCGCAAAACCACTTCATCAGAAACGTGAAGCTGAAATGCTGATTAACATTCAACAAGCAGTATGCACACTTGTCGCTTATTTATTTCAACTGGTATTTCACTTTCTGTTTACATAAAAAACAACCGAATTAATAATTAAACTTAACTAGTAAATATTCTTCATTCAAGTTTACAGTCCAGTTCACTAGAACTATGCGACAATGTATAATAATTATTTGCAAATTTATCATATATTTAAAATGTATTAATGATAATTTTACCTGATCAGGTGTTTTGCGAAGGTACGTTCTAAGAAAGAACAGTCTGGATGAGTAATTTTGTTTCAAAGTTCTAAATATAATGACGTTAACCATGAAATGCAAAACAGATATATTTAATACCGCAAGACAATAGGCCACATGTGAGAAGTACAGATGCACACGAACCTAGAATACATAAAATACACCACTTGTATTTTAAAAGAACAATATGGAAAGCACGATGAAAAACAGAAAAACACCAAAATGTAAAATTCATAGTATTCTATTTCAAAGGCACAGGCAATTTATAAACATAAATGATCTTGCAGCGTTAATAAATCTACACAATACAATGCAATACTTTTTCTTCTATACATTTAACATATAATTCACGACTCAGGTGAAAGAAAGTAAATTGCATTAAGTGTGCACATTGCAGCAGTTCTTTTCCCATTGATTAAATTCTAAAAATAAATTATACTATTTCATTAAAAAAAGGTTAAAATTTGTTACTTTTATCATTTTCTATTGATTCTACAATAAATCAGTATTACTTGAATGTATGCATTTTATTTACACAAGAATAACAAAATATAATTCATACTGTATTTAAACAAAAATAAAGCTCAACTTCGTTTTCATTGTGATCACTAATTCAATTGTGATATGATCTATGCAATTCATGGTTTTAGTAAAAGTTCAAAAAAATTTTCTCATTATATCGACGTATTTGTTCGATAATTTATCCTTTTATGCATGCTTTGAAAAACAGTTTATTTTACAAAAAACTGGGCCGAATATAAATGCCTTTTCCATGCGGTGTCCAAATACAGAACGTCAATTGTTGATCAGCACTAATATTGAATAATTTCACAGATATCCATCCAACTGACGATAATACAACGTCCATTCGTTCGTGGAAATTCTTATTTGATTCGGCGAAATTGATTACTTTTGGTAGAAGAGGAGGAAACACGGCCAGTCGTTCTTCGGAAGAACCACAAGGAACCTGAAAGTAAATTTGTTTATTTGGAAAAAATATTCCACTTATTCGCAATTAATAAAGATGAGCATTACTTTCAGGACGTCCGTGCCAACATTTCTTTTGTAAAATTCACCAACATCACCGGTCTTCAAGACAAACATTGGAAGATAATCACTGGCATAGGCTAAGATGGTGCATGGTGTATCGTTCAAACTGTCAAGTCTGGCCAGACCTCCGACAAGCAGTGACATTTCCGGATAGATGCAGTACTTCCTCGGCTTGAGCACTGCTCTTGGTATAGTATAAACTAGCTCTTGCAAAGTCAGAAGATTTATAATCTGGAATGTGAATTGTAGGAAAATTTTTCAGTTCCAAAAATCACTGTCTGTCGAGTAAATCAAAAAAAATTTGAAATGCTAATACAAAACATGAATTTCACCTGATCGCTATTAACCGTTCCTGGAGTATCGAAACACCATTTTCCATTTTTAAAATCCGGATGATCCGGATTCCAAATCTCTTTCTTTCTGCTGTCATCTTTTGCAGAACCTAAGCCATCAAATAATTTGTTCTCTTCATCACCTTTAAAACTCATGTCCATGTATCCTAAAACAGCAACCCGACGGTCACTCACTCTGCCCCAGGCGAGACAGAAATTGTACATTTATCACGAAACAATAAAGCAATGCTCAAGTTTGAATAAAATATTAAATCTTTGCAATTTTCAACAGAAAACAGTTTTAAATAAACATAAACTGTTTTTTCAAAAACTTTTCACAGTCAAACTGTATACCGTTCAGTATATTGTATTGTCGCTTCGCTGATCTGGCATTTGCTTGTCGTGCTTTCAGTTGAGATACAAATCGCTTCATCCTACGCAAACGAGCCTCTCTGATTGCCAGACGACGGGCAGTTGGATTCAAAACAGGGAATTTCAACAAATTCAATGTGGTCCCTAAAGTAAATAATTTTTCCACCTAAACAACGTTACGAAAAATAATTTAAATACAATTACCAGGCCAAAGCGAAGCTGTAGCTCGTTCGATCAAATCCACCGCTTGAACTTTGCACATATCCGATTGCAAAAATGTGTTAAACAAGGTGGATTTGCCAGCATTTGTACATCCGACCAAATAAATGTCACCTAATCAATTGTGAAAAGATGCTTGTACAAAAGTGAGAAACAAAACACATTGTCAATATTTATTCACCTTTGACACCCCATTTTCTTTGGATAAATGAAATCAACTTTTCCACACCCCATCCAGTTTTTGCACTTATAACCGCAGTGTGCATGACATTAAAGTGATCACAAAATCCAATATCTTTTAAATGTTCAAACAGCATCTTCTCAGTTTTTTCAACATTAAACTGATCCAAGTTGCTCGATAATAAATCTACCTAAATGACGCGCGACTTATCAATTAATTGAACACTTTACAAATGTAACTGAAATGAACAACAATACTGCTAATAACTTACAAATCTAAAAACATCTACATCAAAAAATGTACATTTGAAAATTAAAAATTACATATAAAACTAAATATTCTCAGAGAAAAAAAATAAACTTTCTATACGCTTGTGTGAACTTACCTTATTCGCCACAACAATCATGGACTTGTTTGAGCCGAGTAAATCAGGCAAGGATTTCAACAAAGAGCATGGAAAATCCAGCAAATCCACAATAAGAACAATCAGCACTTCTTGGTAAATTCGAAGATGAGAAAGGATTTTTTCATAATTTGCCGATGAAACGGTGACATTTATCAAGAAATTGTGCTCTTTCAACAGATGACAACGACGACAGAGAAGCTGAGTCATCTGTTCAGAGTACAAGGTGTCAAATATTTTTTGCGGCAAAAATCCAGGCAACGAGCTGTCGATGCAGTGGAAAGGGGCACCACAACCGCTGCAACACTGCTCGCTAGGTGGTTTTTGCAGATTTTCCGCATTCACATCATGTACACGGCGCGGTTTCACTTTCCGATTACCAACTTTGACGCCGACCTGCTGGTGCGGATGTTGAAAGTAAATCCCTTCAACGGCAGCATCGCTGCCACCGTGCTTCAAGAAAATCTGTCTCGCACTTCGCGATCGTTCCAAAAATTGCTCCATATCCGCAGGCACGTCATCGGCTATTCCTCTCAGATATTCATCTTGAGCTTCTTCGCGAATGATGTGGAAGCCACGGTCGCATTTTGCGTTCACATTTGACTGTTTTTTCATTTCCTCGAGAGAAGTGAAGGTAAAATTTTCAAAATTGCTCATCGGATAACACAACTGCGAAGCAGAAGAGCCCGCCTCCAGGTCACCGGATGACGGCTTGGCAGAGCAGACGTTCACGCCACGCGTAAACTCTTCCACCTGAATCTGAGCAAAAGCAGATAATTGTTCGCTCGCAGCAACAACAGACAATGGAAAAGTGTGCTCATTTTTTGTGGCATTTTCGATTCGATCAATTTCCATCTCCCGCAGACGTCGCTGCATTTCTCGGTACATTTGCTTGCTTGTTGCATTCAATAAAACACGGTCTTTTGACAGCGAAAAATTGCGGAAATTATGCAGCAAAACTGTCTTCGCCCCATGTAAAGTACATCTAGATGCCATCACTTGTTGAAAATCAAAAGAATGAACCTTCAAATGTAATGCACTTACAGTATCCATTACTAATTTTCAAGTATTAATGACAACCGCATTTTACTTTGAATAATTAAACATCTTTATGCAACAATTATTGTATTAAAAGATGATTTTTTTATTTTTAGCAAAATTTTATGAATAGGGTAATTAAGTAGAAAAAATCAAGCAAATGCCTACGGTGAAACGATTATCGACTTGATTCATTTGCACTGAAAATTCTTCACCTCAAAAACTAAACAAAACGCACAGATTGTAAAAATGCAAATCAAAAATAAAATAAAATCATACAAAAGCTGTAAAATTGACTTCAACTTTTGATGTTAAACAAGAAATGTAACGATATTTGCCCTTTGTACAATACTTACAAGTTGGCATTGGTGTCGAGCTAACCAATTACCACATTGGTCAAATGAAGAAAATTGTCGAATTGTTGATGTAATTTTAAATTGTATAAAATTTCAATTGCAATTTCTTCAGTGTTGGCGAAAAAATTAAATTTACACAAAATTGAAATTTAAATGTAGATTATAAAAGACGAAAATGGATGTATGTCTTTTACAAATTACTGATTTTTCACAATGATTAAGAACCATATGTGAAACCCAGTTTTATTTCTCAACGATTCTATTTTCATAAAACAAATAATCAATCATTTTTTAAAAATCACATTTCTAAAATCAAAAACAGTTCAGCAATTAAGTAGAATTTATAAAGCATACTGGAAAACGTTACAAATTGAAATAAACAAACTTGCTGCCAAGTAAAAAAAATGTTGCTGAAACTGTGGATAATACTAATAATACTAATAATAATAATAATAGCAGTAATAATCAGCATGATTTTCGTAAAAAATTTAACTTAAAAATAATAGAATCGTTGTGCACTGAAGTTTCAAATGAATAAAAAAAAATTTTTTTTCCCCATACCGCCACCAAGCGTGCAAGGAGGTGTGAATCAAATTCCGACTCACACACATACTCATACACAAATATTCAATAAATGAAATTCTCCAATTCCCTGAAGTCGTCCTCGAGCACACCATAATTTTTCCATCGGTAAATATTACCATCCCACTAAAAGCAGTGAAAAACATATAAATTCAGTCAAACTTGAAATTACAATATGAACAGAAAAAATGAAACAAAAAATACTCCAGTTGTGACGATCTCGTTGCAATTGGGATTCCAAGCGACATCTTGGATGAGACTGGAGTGAACTCGTTTACCGTAAAGGCGTCTTCCCGTAACGAGATCAATTACTGAATAGAAAAATTAATAAGTGACTGTTTGTTAGAAAAGCAAAAAGTAACACATCAAGATCAAGATAAGCAACAAGCTTACACACGTAATTGCCGTTTACGTTGCCACTGTAAACAAATCTTTGACCAGTCAATGAAGCAGGCGAAAAATAGCATTGCAAATCAGTTGGAAGAATAGGAGAAAAGTGTGCATACGTAACCATAACACTGTTGTTAATCGGAGGGCGCTCAGCTAAAACATCGCAAATTTCAAAAAATGTAAAAAATTAATTCAATAAAACACATTTCGCTTTATTACTGGATCTTCCTTCATCAGTCGCATCGTATACGTTTAAAACGTTAATGCAACTTGAATTAATTACGCATTGAAAGAAAAGAAAATATAAGATAAGAAAAAAAAGGACGCTTCCAATCTAACTTATAGTAGCAGTGTTAATTTGTAAAAAGTGTTTCCACAGCTTTTAATATCTATATAAATCTGTATCAAATAATTTATAGAACTAAATCTTTGTATAACAAAAAAACAAACAAACAAACAAACAAACCAGAAGAATTGCTTCCCTCGAAATCGTGAACGGGTCTCTAAAATCGAAAGTCTTTAAAAAGCATTTGGACAAAAGTACTGTACTACCTTTGGCAATCTCAAATCCCAAACACCAAATTTCATGTCCTTGGCCAGTGTCACAACATATCTTCCGTCCATCTAAAACAAAGAAAAATAAAAAATGACGAATTCTAGCAAGAACGAACAAATTCATATAAGAATAAAATACGACAGTGCTAATTGATACCCTTGAATCGACGGACATAATTTTCTTCTTCTCGCCATAATAATGCATAGTCATTGAACCTGGTTTGTGTTCGCCGAATTCCATACGCAAATCAAGCACCTGAAACTCAGTTCATAAAGTAAACTGGCACTATCAAAAAATATAAAGCATAATAATATTCACTCGCGCCATTCCGCTATCACTTCCAACAAAAACACAATCACCACCTTTGTCACAAAAGCAGAAACACGATGATCGATCGAAGGCTACACAAAGCTGCAAAGTAACAAAATTCATTAATCTAAAAAAACAAAATTATGCATCATCATTACGCGCGGCACAGTTCGAAGCGTCAATAATAACGACTGCAGATCAACGAACGTCAAGCCGTTGAGATTATCAAGAGCAACGATGGCTTTTCCGCCTGGTGAATAATGGAGCTTGTGCAATCGTGGCTGTTGTTGCTGATTGACTGATAAAAAAGCCATGTTCTCCTCCGGTTTTGACAAATTAAGTGTCATAACTAACCAAATAAAAATATATTACAACACATGCTTAATTCAAAAACAAACAAACAAACAGTAAATAACTCACTTCTACCATCAATCGTGCAACCGGCAACAAACGCATCGCATGGACTAAAATAACAATTTCACATCGATCTTTAGCATAGTAAATTTTTGCGAATTATTTATGAAAATAGCACAACAAAAATAGTACAATTTCTAAATGATTTATTTATAATTCAGTTGAAACTGTTAACTGCAAATGTTGCCTTAAAGGAAGACAAAAACTAAATACATTTTCTTTTAACAAGAACGCTTGTTTTAAAAGGCAAATATATTTCATCTGCTGTAAAAATGATTTAAAAAAATCATTAAGATGATGTAAAAACAAAAAACTAAAAGCCAGTTATAATTTTAAAAAATTGAACTTGAATGTCAATTACCGTACCTACAAAAATAAAATTCAATCAATTTTAATCGCAACTACAATTATCTATTCACTCAGTGCATATCTATTCAAAATTACCACTAGTTACTTTTCAACATTTTCATTATGTAACTAACTGACCGAAAATACCTATAGTATATATATTTCGTGTGAAACGATTAATTACATGCCATTTTATCATTGCATTTATCATAACTTGTCATTTAACAAATAATGGTCATACTATAGAAAAATCGCTGATTAACCAAAAAATAAAACAAATATGAAAACAACTAATGCTACAACAGAATACTTATTTGTTACACACTAGTAGATGCGCATCTTTAAAACTCAACATTCTACTCAGCTGTGTTCATTTTATTTCTTAACTTCATTATTACAAAAGTATACCATTTTGTTGTAAATAAATAATCAATTCACCATCTATCTCTCAAGTATAAAGCACAAAATTTGAATTATGCACTAAACAGCTATTACCTTATATCCATGTCACAAAACCCAGGAAAAGCATCATGGTAAGCTTCGCGTCGTATTCTAGTGTAATTTTTTGTGCGGGTGTCGTAGACAACAATTTGACCACCTAAAACAGTTTGAAAATGGAATTCTTCTGAATCTCACTTCAAGTGTATCACCACTTACTAAGATTTGCTGTTACAAACAAGCTACCATCGCTGGTAAATTTACAACGGCTAATTCTACCAGCCTGAAAATCGACCAATTCCTTCTTGTATGGTAAATGACTAAAAAATACCGTATTAAATTAATAATGTAACATTTTCAAAAACTATAACAAACAGATTATTCATGTAACGAAGTACGGCTTCAGAGAATGCCTGATGCGGCACACGACGAGTAATCAAGTGATAAATGGTGCGTTTTTGTCCGGGCAAAAAACTATCTTCTCCAGATTCCATTCTTGTCAGGGTGACAAAATCCTTCATCTAAAAACAGCATTTATTAAGTGCATATATAATACAAAGCGAGAAATGTATATTTCTGCATCTGCATGCTCCATTATCCACTTTCACTGACATTCATAGTCAAGCTGTTTGCACGAAAATTATTCCTGCCGTGAGGAATTAAAAAATACCCTGGTTCAGTTTCAACCTATATAAATAAAAGAAAACTATATAAATCATACTTTTCGATCATGCAGAATGCGTATCATTGTCACGAACAATCGACCACCGGTAAACTAAAACAAACAACTTTTATTACAACTAACAGATTGGAAACATTTTTAATAAAAAGTAATAAGAATGCTTTTATTCATAAAGTACATATGTAGAGCTTATCAAACTTTACAATGTACTGTAATGTGCTAAACATGTTTAAGACAGCTATCAACATGCCATTCCAACCACGAACTATACTGAAGCTGCTCATCGCAAGTAAAATACAGTAAGCCAAACTTTATTATTACATTTCTTTTACAGTATTGTTGAAATTTCTAAAATGTGAAATAAAACATTAAATTGACAGTTTCTGTGAAATTATAGTTTATTAAAATGAGATTTATTATAATTTTTAAGAAATAATACAACTGTTTCCTTAGGCAATGTTATAAGATATCAAGAAAATAATTGCTATTTTGGAAACAGTCAGCGTTTTTCACTAAATATTCCGTTTTAATTATTTTTTTTTAAAATTAAATTTTTAGTATTAAGAATAGATAAAAATCAATATTAGATTGAGTTACTTCATTTTGAAACGGAGTTTCTTCATTAACAGATTTTTATACAATAATTTTATTAATTTCTAAATTATAAATTGTTAAATACGTTATAAATGTCAAATTGTTGTAATCACACATACATATATAATTAATGAACATTTTAATACTCGCTAATGAAGACGAAATGTTGGGGCTGATTTTCTACGTTCAGTGTGATTGCCAAATTTAGCAGACATGCCGCACAATAAAAGTTTTTATCGACCGTGAATGTAATTTCTTGTTGACATGTTAAGTTTGATGTTGGATAAATGCAATGTACACAGCAAAAAACAATTCACCCATTCTCAATGGCTTCGAAATAAAGTGTTTTGCTTCTCGTTTGCAGCAACTGCTTTCAACAGCAGTTTCGTTGTTGTAACTTTTATCACGATTAAATGAAATAAACTTCAGTTGCTCCAACAAAAAATAAATATCATCAACATTAGTGTTCAGGAATGAGCAATGGTTATTTCATGAAAATTTCAAGCTTTATTGTCACATTTGACTGCAACGGAACAAAAACATTGATCAATACTTCTGTTTACCTCCAAAATATTACAACTGAAACAGTAAACTTGTTCATTCGTCCACTGGCAGCAATAATGAAGGCTGAACAGTTCTCACAAAGCTGAAATCAAACGTACATATTTCTAGCCATAGCGCACATCTTTTTCGGAAAATATAGGTATTCTTCAACATATGCTGCAAGCTCAAATGCATTAAGAGGTTCGATTGTTCGGGCTTCAGAAGAACACTTCGTTGGAGAATAGAAACCATGTGGATACTCTTCCATGGCAATTTTCACCTGCTTCGAAAAGCATATTGAATCGATTTCAATTCCTTCTAATAGACGAAGAGTCGCAGGCCACCAACTCATATCATATTTCTTCGGTCCCAGAATATGTATTTTTTGGAATTCAGAGGCAACATGTGCCTTAATACGATCGAACACCTGTTTTCCATGCAAATCCTCGAGCAATTCGCATTGCTCGTTCCTCAGCGGAACGTGATAAGGACTGTAGCGATGCTGGAAACGAACAACCTTCTGCTTCAAATATGAACGCAAACCGCCTCGCCTAAATTATATACAACCAATAAATTATGCGCAAACAAGACAAAATAACAGAGATAAACGTGAAAAAAACAAACCAAATTTACATGAACAGACGGTTCAGGAACACTTCAGTTCTAAATGTCGAATTAGTCGAATAATTGTCGGCGATCTGCAGCTGGTTCAAGCATTGCATCAGTTCGTTATTGTTCAGCGAGCAAGATAAAATGGGATCTGACCCATTAGCCATTTCAACAGTCGTTCAAATGGCCACCAAATAATTTTATTGACTCTCAGTACAGTAAGTAAGTAACACAGTAATGACAAGCAAGTACAATAATCAAAATCGTAATAAAAACAAATTTTGCTTTGAATAAATAAATAAAATTTCTGTAATAGAATTAATGAATTTGTTTTAAAAAAAGAATTTAAATTAAATTAAAATAGGCTGATTGATAGTTGTTTCTAATCAATGGTTCAATAATAATGAGTTCAATATTAACGGTGAATATTTTAACTGACCAATATTTGAAGCCCAATAATGCTACATGATGGTTTTTTTTCATATTTTATTTCTATTTTTTATAATTCTATATTTTTCTGGTTACTAAATTTTCACCATTCTTTTCACATTTAATGTTTGCTTTTTCACGTTTGCCTTTTATAATCTTTTTAATTCATATCATTTTTAAAAAATAATATTCCATTATTGTATTAAATTTTAAAATTAGTTTATTTTACTTTTCTTACAGAGATGCATCCTATGGTAAAACATTTTATAAAAATGAAACTCAAATCATACAGATCACATTATCGTCGTATTATTATACAGGTCGTCTTTTCTTTCACACACGCACACACAAATATATACATATATACTCAGATAGTTCGGATCTCAGCAATACGCCAGCGTTAATCCGCTCAAAAGAAGAAGAAGAAAAAGTGCATTTTTCTCCTAATATAAATTGTTTTTAAACATTTCACTTTATCGTAAACAGCTCAAAATATTGTTCAAGTTGAGTTAAATGATAAAATATTATTGCACTGTCATGAAAATAGACAACAAAATATTCCACAACAATAGCCATTTTATTAAGCATAATCATAAACAGCACATCACGATGATCGATATGTTGAAATTGTATAAATTATCGAACAGCGAAGTGGGCAAAACAACCTCATATTAATACCCACAATAAAGTGTCTATATTGTAATCGAAATTTTCCATTGAATAACAATTTATAAAAGAATTGTAAAGCTGAAAAAAGAAATAAACAAAAAGACGGCAGACAAATTTTTCAAACAAACAATAAAGCTAGAAAAAAGGATGAAAAAGTAAAAGTAACAATTTTCACATCTAACCGTTCAACAGAAACAACGTTGGCCGGGCGTCTTTGAGGCATTTTCTCCAAAACGAATACCTTGAACCACACCATTGGCAAGTTGCAGTTCAGTCGAATGCTGAATTCGATCCATCAACAAATCCAACAACGTATTTACAGCAATTTCAACATTCAGACCAGTTGCCGCACTTGTTTCCACATACGGTGCCCTTCATAATTAGTAGAAAAAAATTAATAATAACAATATTTCCGCATTATTACTATTCAAAACAATAATAGCACTACTATGATTTTTCAACCTGTGGTATACTTAGCGAAAAGTATTTAAAAAAAATTCTTAAACAACAATACTATCGCCAACTATTGTAATATGAGAGCAGATGGAAGATCGAATTTCAACTTGGAAAAGTTGAAAACATTTGCCTAACGCAGTGAGAAGTTGAGCAAATGAAAAGTAATACAATTTAATAAAAGAAATAAAAAAAAGCATACTTCAGCAGCACAAAAGTGACAATGAGAAAAATATCGACTGACCAATCTTTCTTTAATTGACGCCGGTCGATATATTGATTCAATTGTACAAAGCGTCGGGGATAAATGAAAGTTTAATCTACGTTTACTGAAATCTACATGCGTGCACCGTTTACCCAAATGCCAACTGACGTTCATGTTAGTTAAATATCCACAATTTCCATCTGCTCTAATAAACAGTCTTAACATTTGTATACTTTGAAACAGTCTATTACCAGCGCTATAGACAGTGCAATCTATTGTAATTGAATAAACAAACAAACAAATAAATAAATAAACGAAATATAAATCGTGCAAGTATATAATTCATTTGATTGATCAAATTTATTATTTTTTCAGTAGTCGATTAATAAAAACAAAAATAAAATTAATAATACAGTGCACTATGTCAATTTAATTCAATTATTTTGAAAACGGGCAAATTTATGAACATAAGAACATGGATTTTTTAAATGTAAATGAAGAAAAAAAACCAATCTCGTATAATAAACAGTACGTAACGAATTTGGTGAAATCAATAAAACCAAAAGCAGACGGTAGAGGATTCACAATGGAGCTATCAACACTTCGACAAAAGACAAATAAATAAAGTTAAGTTACCATTGAATGCGCGAGCAAAACAAGTGAAAATAGAAATCATTTGTCCGCTCGAGCAGTATAATCAAAGTAACGCTAAACGCTTAATAAAAGTAATTCAACTAAAAATATTGCCCAGAGAATAATTTATTCAGCAAACGAGAAATCAATTTTAAAACTATACTGTTAGAATTTTCTGAAAAAGCAAATATGCATTGCAATGTCAAACCGTCGATTTATGTAAACAGTAGAATAAATTCTTTTTTTTTCCTAGTGTAAAATCAAATGCACGAAGTGGAAACTTTTTAAGCAGAAAATATTTACCCAAGTTCATCAGCCAACTGTTTGCCGTCGGATGTAGATATCTGTAACAAAAAAGGAAAAAAGAACAATGAAATAGTTTATTTCGAAAAAAAAACATATTGTAACATAAACAAACTGTGCGAATATCTTCCAAATCAACTTTGTTCGCACAAAGTACAAAATCTGGATTTTCGCAGTATGAATGCACAGACAGTTGAGCAAGCCAATCTCGGACGTTCAGAAATGACGCTTCGTTGGTTACATCATAAAACAGCAGAAATCCCATAGCATCACGGTAAAATGCTGTTGTCAAACTTCGAAATCTAATATATGAAACAGTAGCCCATGAAATAGTGAAATTATGCGACAAAGGACAAAAGTGAAAAACCTTTCTTGACCAGCGGTGTCCCAAAGTTGAAGAAGCAACCGCTGACCACGACCGAATTCATGGTGCGGTGATTTGTACACCTGAAATACGAATTACAAAATCGAAGGCAAATATATAGCGCGATAAAAATGAATTCCAAACTCAGATGTTAGAATTTCTAATGTACAGTGGCTGAATAACTCTCTTCATGACACTACCTCGGATATTTTAGGAAAAATTTTTAAGCAGAAGAAGCTCGAATGCGTACCACTCGCTTTTCAAAAAAGTCAATGCCAACTGTAGAGACAAAGTTAGTTTGAAAGATATGATTTGTGTACTGATTCAAAAATGAAGTCTTCCCAACAGCGGAATCTCCCAGCGCTAGCAATTTGATCAAATAATCATAATTCTCCATTACTCGCCTAGTGCAGGTAAACCAAGTTTATAGCAAGAAAGTGTTGTCAATACTGTAAAACTGAATATTCAAGTTCATACTTTGTAAATTGCTCATTGGGCAGTTTTATAAATTTAACTGAATAAACACAAAGTACTTGTAAATATTGAATTTATAAATCTATTGTAAAATTAAAAGAAGTAGAATTAAGTTTTTTACAGCATAAATAATTTTACCAGCAACTTTTGAAAATGCTTGTAACACATATTTGCACGATACTAATAATTGTTGTGATTAATTTGAAATTTAAATTACCAAAAAAATACATATTGTAAAAAATTTGTACTGAAGCATTCTTCTGTTATTACATATTTGTGATAATATGCAAATAAGATAATTGTGGTTTCCTTTTTAAATAGCTTCGGCATAAAATGCAATGAATTATTGGAAGAAATAATTAGCGGTGAAATTAGTAAAGTTACAATGGACGTGTGCTCTGATTTCCTGAAATTATTGGAAATTGTTAAATAGCGCAATCCATATTTTTGCTAATTTGTTTATTAATTTAATACTGCTCGCCATTTGTCAAGCGCTGGACTGCTTTAAAGCTATGCAAACTTGTTTTGCTTTAAACATTCTAGTTCAGCTTCCGTGAAGTAAACACTTTAATAATACTTGCTTCGTTGATTTCATACTGTGATAGTTTTCATTTGTTATTATTTACAACCGAAGTATCTGTTCAAAGTGATTACTTTTGCAGTTGAATTTTAGAAAGGTATGTTTGTTTAATTTTATTTAAGCAAATTTTGCATACATGGTAGTGCAGTTTCACACGCAGGTTTTCCAAAATCAACATTTCCAACTTTTCATTGATTGATCACTCTGGCGCAGTATAAGCAACATTATTATTGTATCGTGCTTGAAAAACTGAACATTCGTTTTTACATGATAAATAAATAATGAAGCTATGACTTCAGAAACAATTCATTAAATTGCATCAATTCTACTGCCCGTTTTATAACATAATATTTTCAGATAATGCTCGCTTGGAAATATGTTTTGCCGGCAGCTGCCGTTGGTGGAGCGGCGATGGGATGGATTTGGAGTGACAGCGATCCATTTGCTTCGGAGAAGACGCGCGCAGTAAGATTTTTGCATTTTTCCCATAAATGAATTTACGAACATAGTGGGTGTTCGTAGGCTTAACGTTGAAAAGTGAAATAATTTGATTTTTCTTTTAATAATTGAAATATTTTGTGAAATTTCGCATGGATGAAATTATGTTTCAGGCGTCGATTCAAGTAGAAGACAAGAATGTGGCTTTAGACAAGCGTTTGAAAGAGTTGCCAAGTCGGAAATCGATATTTGAACATTTGCAATCCAACCGTGAATTTGATGTCCTAGTAATTGGAGGCGGTGCAACTGGTGCTGGTATTGCTGTTGATGCACAGACGAGAGGTGAATGTACTTCAACATGAAAGGATTCCAAAAGTTTTTCTTGATGATTATGTTTCGATTATTCATTTTACATTTGAACATGAAAACTGAGCATGGAAGACGTGCAAAAATTGGCAGAACAAATTTAGCCTAGAATAGTTTTAGTGAGAATTATTTACTTACTGTAACATTATTGATTTTCAAGTTAATTTGTGTTGTATATTTTGATTGATATATTTGCAAAGTCATCATATTATTAGTTATATCTTCTTATGTGCACTAATCGAAAGAACTTTGCATTAGTATTTAACGCAGGGATGGACTTACTTTTCAAATAGCATATGTAACAACTGTTTAATAGTGAAAAATTGGTTTCCAATTATCTTGTACTATTTCACACTCACTTATGTTCTTTCTGTCCAGTTCAGTTTGAAATTACTGATTACCATTTCACCGAAACGTATTTAAATTGAAATGCATTTTGTTGCTTATATTGTATTTCGAAATAAATACCTTTAGGATTGTCAACTGCTTTGGTCGAGATGGACGATTTCAGCTCAGGAACGAGCAGCCGAAGCACAAAGTTGATTCATGGTGGCGTTCGTTACTTGCAGAGTGCTATTTTAAAATTGGATATCGAACAAGTAGACTTTTCGTGACAGTTTTTTTTCACTGAAAATTGTTTTAGTGAAAAGTTGTTCACTTGTTTTTTTTAAGTATCGCATGGTTAAAGAAGCATTGTTTGAGCGTTACCATTTGCTCAAAGTTGCACCTCATTTGTCTTCAGTTTTGCCGATAATGCTTCCGATTTATTCGTAAGTTTCAAGCGAAATTTCCAACGAAATCTCTTCTTTTCGTTTGTAATGTTTTCTCGTTTCAGCTTATGGCAAGTTCCTTACTTTTATTTGGGCATCAAGATGTACGATTTTGTAGCTGGAAAACGTCGACTGAAATCTTCTTACTATATCAGCAAGCAGAAAGCTCTTGATCTTTTCCCACTGTTGAAGAAAGATTCTCTGTACGGAGCTCTCATCTATTACGATGGTCAGATTATGAAAATTTCTACAAAACCAATAAGAAGCATACGAAATGAAACATCATATTTAATTTTGAAAAAACACCACCATTCTAGGCCAGCATAACGATGCAAGAATGAACATTGCGTTGATTTTAACCGCTATTCGATATGGTGCACAATGTGCAAATCATGTTGAGGTTGTAGATTTGCTGAAGAAAACCGATCCTGATGGAGTAACGAAAGTATGCGGTGCGAAAGTTCGAGACTGTTTGACAGGTAATATAATACGTATATGTATATATGTATTTTTTTTCTTTCAAATTTAACTTCCACATAACAATCACCAGAAGAGAAGTGCGTATGAATTAAGATGGAACTTTTTTGTCGTTAACAGCAACATTTTAAGGGCACCAGTGGGAAATTCGTGCAAAGTCTGTAGTGAATGCAACCGGTGCATTCTGTGACCAGATTCGTTTGATGGACAATCCGAAAGCGGATTTATTGGTCGTACCATCTCAGGGTGTTCATATAGTTTTGCCTTCTTATTACAGGTAAAGTGAAAAGAAAAAAAAACTGAAATGAAACATGACAATTGTAGTCCTTCGAGCACGGGACTTTTGGATCCAAGTACATCCGACGGCCGAGTTATTTTCTTTTTGCCTTGGTTGAACATGACCCTGGCCGGTACAACAGATTCGCCTTGTTCAATTACTGATAAACCAGCGCCAGCAGAAGCAGATGTCGATTTTATTTTAAAAGAAATTCGAGGTTATTTGACACCCGACATAAGTGGTAAGGCGATGTGATGACTTTTCACTGATTGATTGACTGATTTGGAAGAAAATGAAATTTAAATTTCTTCTACATATATGTGTACACAATATATCTCTCATCAACACTGGTAGTGTAAATGTGAGACTGACTGTTGTGTTGTCATTTGGTACGTTTCAGTTCGTCGGGGAGATGTGATGAGTGCTTGGGCAGGTCTGAGACCGCTGGTACGTGATCCTTCGAAAAAGGACACCGCCTCTTTGGCCAGAAATCACATCATAGAAGTCAGTCCATCCGGACTTGTTACCATAGCCGGTAAGGATAAATGGAAAATTACTGCACTACGAATCATCACTGAACTCTCACACTTGTGTTTGTTTGTATTTCATGTGGAAAATGGACAACGTATCGTCGCATGGCCGAAGAGACTGTGGATAAAGTGATCGAACTGAACAATCTCCAACCGCAACGACAGTGCGTAACGACAAATATAATGCTCGAAGGAGGTCAAGAATATGACAATCTGATGTACATTCGTCTGGTGCAAGATTTCGGTCTCGATTTGGAGGTAGGTGTATAATAATAATATTGGAATCAACTTTATTTACCTCGTACGACGATTGTCGACAATTCGTACATTTTATAATTTGCCAAACAGGTTGCCAAACATTTGGCCAGCACGTACGGAGACAAAGCCTGCGATGTGGCTCGACTGGCCAGACTGACAGGTCGACGGTATCCGGTCGTTGGACGTCGCTTGCACCAAGAATTCCCGTACATCGAAGCCGAAGTGAGCATGTTGAAGTTGCACTTAACAATTGAAACAAATCGTTGCAGTCTACAAGTCGATTTCTCTGTTCGAACAGGTCCTCTACGCTGTCCGTGAATACGCTTGCACTGCCGTGGATTTCATATCTCGCCGTACACGTTTGGCATTTTTGAACACCTACGCGGCCGAAGAAGCGTTGCCGAAAATCATCGACCTGATGACCAAAGAGCTGAAATGGAGTTGCAAAGAGAAAATGGTAACTTTCACCACTGTTGACGTGCCACACGCCGTTGCTGATTGTCCACAATTCAGAAACAGCAGACCGAAGCGTTGGAATTCATAAATCAACAAATGGGCAAGCAGGCTCGGAAAAAAGCCTATCAGGAGGCGGCTCCGTTGAATTTGACAGACGAGGAGAAAAGTGCCGCGATGAAGTGTTTCGTCATGGTGGACAAAGATTGCAACGGTGGAATATCTGTCAACGATTTGCGTCGTTATTTTGAGGTGACTTTGGAAATTGTCTTTTCCGTTCCGCATCCGATGAAGGTTTTCCAATTCAATTTCAGGAGTCTGGTGAACAAGTTGACGAGGAAGTTTTGCATCAGTTGCTCGATGAAGTGGATTTGAATAAAAATGGTGAAATTGAAATGGACGAATTTTTGCACGTAAGATTTGAACAATGAATTTCTTTTTCCATAAAAGTAGTTGCACGAAAATTGTTCATTCTCTATCATAATGGATGTTGCAGATTTACAATGGCATCATCGGAGGTCTAGTTGGTCACAACCCTGTCGTTAGCTATTTACGTCACGAAATGAAGCCAATTTCACCGGATCGTTCTGGAGGCGGTTTATAATGTTGACATTGTAGTAGTGCTTTAATTATTCCCATTCTAAGCTAGAGGTGTACTGTCAGACGTGAACTTTAACTAATGCAGAGCTTTCCGAGTAGAAGAGTAAATAAAAGTAAATAAATAAATAAATCAATGTACCTATACATGTTGTCTACGTGTATGCGTGTATAGAATATAAATTGAACACACAATGTATATATATACATAGATATGATACAATATTACAATACCTTGATTATCAGACAAGAGAAATTGTTGAAAAATCATAGCCAGAGACGGTGACACTTGTTGGAGACGAACCGTTGGAACTTTTTGCTGAACCACTGCTGCTGCTGCTGCTGCTGCTGTTGCTCAGCTCTTCAATAGGACTGAGCAACAAAGAACCGGACATGCTACCTGCTCGACTGAAGCCAGTCAACGCGGTAGTGACCAACGACGACGATCCAGGCGAACTGTACTGCTGTTTCGCCGTGCCAGCAGTGTCGACCGTCGCGTCGAATCTGAGACAAGGCATGCTTTTCGTCTGCTGTTTGGCGAACGGTTTTCTGGTAAAAAGCGTCTTCAAACTGTTGTTCCCACGCACCGGGCCCAACAGTTGTTCACTTTCGCTGCGAGTCAAATTCCAAGTGAAATTCGACAACTGACTTTGCCGCTGCAGCAGCCAGGCAATAGTGTCGCTGTTGCTGCGCACTTTGCGTCCCCAGGGCCGCCTGTGGGGGAGTGGATCCTCGCCGGCGGTGTTCTTGTTGGTCGATCGCCCAAGCACCACCGTTCGTCGCATGTCCACTTCGTCGAATTCGATCACAGGAAATCCACCGTTGCTGAACGCCGTCTGTTTTTCTCCACTCTCCGGCTGAGAATTTCGACAAACAACCAGTCGATCCTTGTGACTGTGCAAAAACCTTTCTTCTGTCCCTCTTCGATCAGTATCCATTTTGTCGTGATCATCATCACCATCTTCTTCTTCATCATCATCATCTGTTTCACCCACAGATGAGGAGAACCACACGTGACCAGTACCTGTTCAATTGATGCGTACATGCGTAAATGGTAGTAAAATTCAGTCGAAAGTGATTAATTTTTTTTACAATATCTAAAAATGATAAATAAAATTAAAACCTTTACGACGAGCGAACGATGCACGTCCGGAAATTGTGGATACGTTGGAACGAGGCTGGCGTTCAGCAACAGCGGCAGTTGTGCCAGTGGAACCCGACGCCAGTGGATCAACGTCGATGAAATGACGGACCGTGTCCAAGCGTTCGGCTGCGATTTTCAAAAGCAACGTTGGCGCCGCTTCGCCGTCGTTCCTGCCCGCAGGAACGCGCAGCGACCTCCAGCCCCGGTTCAGCTGAGGATTCTGCTGGAACGGGTCGAATCGGCGCCACAGACTGCCAGTTCTGTCTAGAAATTTACGGCTGCTTACCGGATGTTCACTGGACGTTGGTTCGTCGTCGTCGTCGTCGTCGCCGCCGCCATCGTCGTCAGTTTCCTCTTTCACGCTGGGCATCTCATCGACAGCCCTGCACAAATTTCACTTCATACATATATACAACAGAAAACTGTAATATTCGATTCATTTTTTGATCTTTTTCATCACATGTGAAGTGACCAAAATATAATATATTAATAATTGATTTTCTTGTGAAAGAATATTTGAATTGATCAGTGAAAGTAAAAGGGATCTTACCGGAGGAGACGTTGTGAGTCGTCATTTGAGCATTCGTCAGGCTTGCAAGCGGATTCGTCCGCTTGTTCTCGGTCATCTCGGGAAGTGAGCTCGTCGCCGGCGGCAAAACGACCGCTGTGTCGACGTCCCCTGGCCGCTGGGTCCGGAGTCGACTGAGCGCTGTAGCTTGAGTAAGAATCATTGCGAGCAACGTATCGCCTGAAAGTTGGTTCGGCATTAAAAACAAAAAAAGCATCAAAAAATAAACTCTTCATCATTGTCGGCATTGGCAACAAAAAATAAAATTTGGTGCACATGTGCAAAAACCCATCCGTGCCAAAATTAGCCGGTAGGTAGGCGGCAGAAGCTGCTGTCGAATAGACAGACAGCAAAGTGGTGGTGTCGGTGGTGCAAGGTGCAAGTTTAAAAGAGCTAAGAAGAAATTACTAACTGATTTGAAAAAGAAAGAAAAAAAACACAGTAGTGTCTGCCGCCTTTGGCATTTCGAATGCAAGAGCAAACATTCATGCAGTGGTCACACGACCAGGTCGTGTGGTCACAGAGGTAAAGAGGTAAAGTACCCCGCCGGTGAGTGTAAAATTTGAGTCCGATGACGAACAGCTGCCCACCGCTTTTTTCTTTGAGATCCTTGCACAGAGCTGATTCGACTACCGCTGCTACCGCCGCCACCGCCACCGCCTCCATCGCTGCTGCTCGACTTGGCGTTGGAACCGAAGTGACATCGAATCGTGGTTGTGGTTTTGAAATAGCTTCGGGCGTTCTTTTCCGGCCTGAGCAGAATGACGTACATTTTGGGAAAGTACAACAATATCAACGCCACGGTGGCGCTGAGGCTGAAACAAATGCACATGGTGGTGTCCTTCTTGGCACTGCCGAAATAGATGGCGATGAACGCCAGCCATATCACGCAAGTGGTATACATGGTGAAGCCGATGAATTTGGCTTCGTTGAAATTTTCGGGCAAATTTCTCGTCTTCACCGCGTACAAGGTGCACATGCCGACCAGGAACAAGTCGAAGCCGAACGGCGCGAAAAATGTCAACCCACTGGTCCGACAGACCAAAAGCACCCGTTTCGGAAGTGAATAGTCGAAGTCGGCTTTGGGCGGTTCGAAAATCAAAAATACAACAATGGTGATCAGTTCGACGAGCACCAGCAAGCCGGTGATGGTCACCTGGGCCGAGATGCTCAGAAAACGGCGACGTTTGGTAGTGATCTTCTTGCTGGCGGCCAGAATGCGCGCAATGCGATTGGTCTTGGTGAACAACGCGCCGTAGATCATGGAAAACGCCGTGCCCGGCACGATACGCCGAATAATGCAAGAGACCATGTTCGGCGGACTGATGATGAAAAACGTGGTCATGTAGCAGAGCAACAAGCCGACCAGAATGATATAGCTCAGCTCACGAGTGGTCGCTTTGACGACCGGCGTGGAATTGTGCAAAATGAAAATTATTATCGTAAACAACGTGGCAATAATCCCAACACAAGCGAACACAACGCAGACCACCGCTTCCGCGTCGCTCCACCTCATGTATTCGACTTCAAGTTTGTAACAAGCTGAAAAAGAAAAGAGGAAAAAATTTTTTTTTTTGGTTTATGCCGAATAAAGGGAAAAAATTTATTTCAACGCAAATCCCTTTCTCCAATTTTTCAAATTTAACCCCCTCCTCTCTGTTCATTCCAACGATACAATTCACTCGGTGGTCATCATGCACATGACATGCTTGTATTGTTTACCCGTTCGATTCTCCAACGGCCAATAGCCAAGTGGACAACGCTTGCAAGCGTACTCGTTCAAGAGGTATTCGTTTTCGTAACAAGGAACGCAGATCCAGCAGCATTTCAAAGTTTGAATTTTCTTGATTTCACCAACTTTGCAATCATAGCTGCACCTCGCCGTCGGCGTGTACGTCAAACCGGACATGTGATTGTGCCAAAGAATTTTATCCCGATCGATTCTCAATTTGCTCTTGTAATAGATTCCACTTTGATGATTGAATTTATCACTGTGAAACGAATGATCCCATTCTCCGGCCGTAACATAGCTTGCAACTTTTCCTTGGTAATTCAATATATCATATCTGAAACGACTGACTGACTGCACAAAGTTGAAACAAACAAATGAACAAAGCTTTTTTCACCTAGCTGGAGGATCACCGTTGGCGTCGAAATAAATCTCTTGTCCAGACGGATCTCGAAACATCGTCTTAAGCATGTATTGGAAAAGTACAGTTCCGTCAACGGGCGTCATTGCATCGCACAGGCCTTTCTCTTTGGAACCTTTGCACAAATCGTTGTACATTGCATCCAACGCGTAGGCAACGGTGTAAATTGCATTGGTCACTTGACTCAACTTTGGATCGGGCTTATAACCGTAACTGACATTTTCGTTTCCTGCATCAGAAAAGACAGCAATTGATAAATAAGTAAAACATTGTCATTTGGACGCTTTGTTTGTTGTTTTGTCATTTCAATACAACTGCAATGGGAAAAGAAAAAAGTCGACAACAACATTACCGGTACAAATTTTCGGATACAGATTTCGAGTTGATTCAGTGTAACTGCAGTGGAATTTCTCTTCCCAAAAGTCCACGAACCAAGGATTGCGAAAATTGTTTTTCGGTGTCAAATTGAAATAGTAGCTGTCGAATTGTGTCATGCGTGGAGAATAGATGCGAAAGGAAAATCCGCCGGCAGCAACATCCTCCACTCCGGCGACCACATCCTTCCTGTCCGACCAACTTTCGCTGAAGAAAGAAAAGGAAATGCGAGAAAAAAAATGCATTTGCTTCAATGTGGTATATTATTTTATTATTGTTGAAAAAATATATATATATTATTTTTTTATGTTTTTCATTACCTCCCTATCCATTGCAAACCTTGATAAGTGTCGTTTCCGTCCGGCTGCAAAGATTCGCGTACCCTTTTAGTAGCTTGGAAAATCCGTTTGATTGTATCTCCTTCGCAGAAGCAAATAGCAACCTAAACGGCAAACTTAAAACTAAAAAAACGATTAACATTACTAATTATTGTTGTTGATGCTTTTGGAAGACGAGAGAACAGACAGATGAAAAAAAAATATTAAAAAATCATTCAGTGTAAATCCAAAAAATATATATTTCATAATTCACTGATTTACGGTAATCTGAGGTCGATGAGTCATAAGCAAACGTATCAGAGCGTCGTAGTCTGCCGCAGGTGCCAAGCTTTTAATTTTCTCCGCCACACCGATACAGAGATTGTCTTCTTTGTCGAAATTTTTTTGCAATTCTTCAAAACCCTTTTCACCATAGTTTCCTTGAATACAAAGAACAAAAAAAACTGAGACTTGATAATTTCCACCGGTTTTCAATTTCAAATTGTTCATATAATTAACATGTTCAAAACAACAAAATAATAAATAACAGTATTATTTTAGAGGGGAAAAAATGCAAAGCAATAAACCCAACAACAATAACAATAACAATAATAACTTGCATTAGATTGGATCGACAAGCATCGATTGGATCGAAAATGAAAAGCATGCAAAGTTGCAAGTTGGGTCAGATGAGTAAGTTGCAAACAGCATGCCGCCAGTGATGAAATGGAACCGTTCGCAACAGACATTAGCTTAGCCGACCAAGCGAGACGACAACAACAACAACAACAACAAAGGACGCTGATTTGTAAAATGCAAATTAACCAACTCACTGCGGCTTGGAAGTTGAAGAATCACAAAGCCGACGACGAGCTTCGATCATTTGCAAAGCACAAACAAGCATGCAGCTAATAATAAAGTCACATCCCGCGTCGATGATGCGCGAAATTTCAATTGACCCTTGCAGTGCATGACTGAATCGAGGGAATTTTTCATTTCAAATAGTTCAATGTTGGTTAGAGAAATAGTTTTTCAAAAAAAAAATTTTTTTTTGTTTCTTCCTTTTTTTGCTATAATTTCATGCATAATCATGCAGGACTGCACTATTGTCATCAACGTCCGCTAATATTTAAACTACTGAAAAAGAAAAATTGCAAAAAAAAACAAAGTACAACAAAATCATGGGGGACTAGGAATATTAATTAATGGTGTGTTGTGGAAGTGTTGCAAAGAATAAGGAAAGAAAAAGTCTCGCAACCCACCGCAAAAATTACAATCAAATTGCATCTATATCCATTTTTAAACAAAATAAATAAATCCACACGCACACAGGCAATATATATATATATATATATATATATATATATATATATATATATATTGGTGGGTGTATGGTAAAGTACCGTCAGTGTAGACAACTGCGACGTAGGACCAGTGGAAATATTTGACAATGTCGACAATGGCTTTCGCTTGCCAAGAGTCGGAAGGCACCATGCGCATGTAGTATTTGAATTCGGTCTTGTCGCTGAGCGCTTTGGTTGTGGCCGAATAGCCGACCTGGGGTATGTGGAATACTTGGAGCAGATTTTGCACCGCGATGCTAACATCACTGCTGCCCGGACCGATCACAGCGACCAGGTTGCTGGTCGGCTCGTCGCCGTCGTTCGCCTGACAATGCTTGTCTTCTGGACAACAACAGCAGCGTTGTTGCTTGGAATGGGCGTTGGGCCCGCCGACCGCGTCCCGGACCATGATGATCGTCTGCTCCATGGCGATGCGCTCGGTCCAGCAGTCGTCGCGCACGCTGATGCCCAATTTCAAATTGGCCAACAGGGCGTTGTCGTCGTTGATTGCGTCGACGGTCTTCAACGCGATCTCGGTTCTCTGTATTCCGTATTGTTCCCAAATTTCGCCACAACGTTCGGTGCCGGCAATTTTCCGGTGAATGGGGAAAAGGGCGCCGATTTCCACGTCGCCCGGTATGCGCGCCACGCGCGTGTGACTGGCCGACTTCGGAGCCAACACGGCGGTCAGCGAAACCGCCAGCCAGACGCCGACCACGACCATCAGCATATGCACGAGCGTTCATTTCACCGGCCGAGCCGGGCACAGCTCCAAAGTACTGCTTTCTCCACAGCGTGCCCAGTCACACCGCTGGTACACTGTCGACAAGCTGTCGACTCTCGCATGATATTCACAACTAAGTATACCGCTCTAGCGTGCGTATATGTGTGCAAGTATGTATAATTGTGCACGTTGTCAGCCTTCTTCAATTTGTCCCTATCTCTCTCTCTCTCTCTCTCTCTCTATGTGTGTGTGTGCCTCTCTTTCTCTCTATTTCTACGTCTCTCCTCTTTCTCGGCACCACTTCCGGTGCACAGACGATTAGCCGACTTTGTGTTCCATCAATATTCGATCCAGCACCGGCGTTCGACCACTTCTCTCTGATTGCGTTACCGATTCAATTGGCTCGTTAGCAGCTGGCCCAGTAATCGCATTTTCCAACATCGACTTACCCGGAAAAAGTAGCAGAGTTCCAGCAAAACTTCACCAAGATTCCACTTGACAGTTTAATCCTCACTTCTAGTCAAAAATACTTCTCTCTCTTCTCGCCCAACCGACCAGCCAGCTGCTGGTCATTCTCTCTCCTCCACGCACACTCAACACCGCTCATTATCATCCGCTTCTTCTTCTTCTACAAGCGAGCTCTCAAAAACGCCAAACTACACAATTTATAAAACAATTCAATGTTCAATTGAAATGCTTTTCTTCTTCAAATTCGGCTTTTATAGAAAAAAAAAGATCTTCATTAGACAATAATAATAAGTAATGTTAAATTCTACAAAATACCCACTTTCATTCAACCTGAGCAAAAAATCGAAGAAAAAATTAAACTGTTATCAAAAATATCGGTATGAAATATTCATATATGCTCAATAATAATAGTAATAATAATAGCAATAAACAAATAATCATAACAATAAGAACAATAAGAATGAATAAAAAAAGAAGGAAAAAAATAACTGCCTATATTCTTGCTTTTGTTTCAACAATTCTATTGGTGCTTGGCTTTCAATGAGCCCACGTGACGTCCAACTGCCAAATACAGGCGTTGCACATTCTATCAGAAAAAAACAAACAAACAATATCGTTGATTAGTATATTTTAGTTAGTGTAAAAATTCGACTAACCAAAGCTAACAAGTGCAGCATCCACAAATAGCCGACAATGAAAATTGAAGAAAGAAGATCGAAAAACGCGGATTTCGTTCTGAAAAATAAAACATATTATTAATTCAATGAAATATAGAGGGAGAAGAAAATAATTGGGTTCCAATTTCCATACAGATGTGCATGAACAACGTCTTCAAAACCATCGTAAAATATGAAATCTGGAAGCCTGGATAAATAAATAATTGAAATTATACATATGCGCAGTTATTATTATTAATTATTAGGACAAACTTGAAATCTGAAGTGACAACACCGATCGATGTTTCCAAAGCAAAATGTTCAAAAAAGCGTACAATATCGCGACCTAGTTGAGTTTGAGTGAAGTTGGGGAACAATTGTGTGCTTCGTGGTATTGTTTTCAAATAATCCAACCACATTTTCCAATGATCGCGCATCTAGAAATTATCATTCCAACAACAACAACAACACCAGTCAGTCTACATATGCATGCCACAATTACCGCCTCTGCGTCGAGGAAATGTTCCACAGAGTCGTTCTTCATACCGTACAAATATCGAAACAAGCCCTCGACCACTGTCATCGCGATCGGTATAAATTTTTCAAAACGACCCTCTGAACTTAAAAAAATGACAAAAAACAGCATAATCCAAAACAAAGAAGAGATGAATAAACAAATAAACAAAAATCCAATGCATACTTACTCCAGATCTAGAATCGAACGTCGCATTGGATCAAATGGCGACTGAATGCCGGACAACGTGTGCGCGTAAATGCGACGCAAGCTGAACCGTTCGTGTTCCCAAAGCAACAGCTCATCGCCCAGGTTGATCTTCTTCTGCACAATGGCCGTGCTGACGTTGTAATTTTTACCAGACTGTTCGAGCATCTTGAAAGTTTACTTATTTATTTATTTGTTTGTTTGTTTGTTTGTTTCATCGTATTCCATTGATTTTTTTCACCTGGTAAAATCGATGCATCGAAGAATTCTGCCTCGGCACTTTCGACACGTGCATGTACAGTTTGGAATCTTCGCTGATCAAACCGTCCAAACAAATGGCAAAATCAATCAACGGTGCAGCAGTATGCCTGTCTGCAAGTATGCAAATTAGCAAAACAAAAAGAATAGAAAATGAACAACAATTAATCGATTAATTAATTCAACCTCTCCTCTCAATCAAATCGTCAATCCACTGCTTAGTGCCCAAATAGTTCGCCTTGCCACCGGCGGCGAGTAGAAATAACAAATTGAATCTACAAAAATTGAAATGAGCATTTTGCAAAAAAAAAATTTAATAATAACAAGCAATTCACTTCGCTCGTGTGGTGGAAGTTTTGTAAAGTCTCGAAAACAAACGCAACAATTCCAACAATACCACCATACCACTGCCGTTCGAATTATAACCGAATGATTTTTTCTGAAATGGAAATAAGTTAATCACTTTTTTCATTTCTCCTAACATATATATCAGTCTGTGCACATGCAAATTGAAAACAACATTCAAATTGTTTTTTCTTTTTTACTTCTCTCTTTTGGTCTTCTCATATTTTAAAAATTATACTTAATTTTAAAGTTTTATTTGAAATAGATTTTTAAAAAAGATAAATAATTTAAAGTATAATTTTTCTGTCTCCCACGAAATCCCCACCACAATGAAAATTTGCTTGTTAAATTTGCACAGTTGCAATATTTAATACCAATATATGAAGTAGAAGAAGACGGATTCATTCGCAAATGAACTGCAAAAAGCAGCCATTAATCTGAAAAGTGAATTTTTTTTCACTAGCTAAATTTTTTCTTGTTCAATAAAATTCAATTGAACAATGTTGCCTAAGCATAAGTGCACAGAGTGAGGCAAAAAGATATATACAGACAGACAATTTTAAGCTTGTCACACGGTGCTGCCCAGTAAACCTATTATCTACAAGTTAAGCTGCTATTTAACACAAATGCATGCAGGGCCGAGCAAGTGCATCCTTGTCAACATTGTTACTTTAGTATTATTATTACAATTATAAATAATTTAAACAAATTCTGCGGATTGGTCAATCCAATTTTACATTGCAATATTTGACAAATCGCAATTTCATCTCGCACTAAGCAATTTAAATCGATACGTGAATAAATAAATAAAAAAAATGAAATGCCACTGAAATAATACAAAATTCACCACTCACAAAAAAAAGAAAATAAGGTTGATTTCATACTTTGTCTTCTCAACTTAACTAAAACGTACTTGTTCTGAGCACTGATTATTGGAAACAATGGAGTGAGAAAGAATGAAAAATTAAAAAAAAATAAATTAACATACGGCAGTCAAACCAAATGAATCGTAGTGTGCAACTATGGCAATTGTTGTCACATGTTCTCGTTGATCAAATGCCGAAAGTCTTCCCTTAAATTTGTAAAAAAAAATTAGCCAACAACAATAAAAAATACATTTTTTATTTCCATGCACGACAATATGCACAAATTCTTACAATAATATTCTGCAGAACACGACTGTTGGACATAGCGTCGTTTTGATTGCCAGTATAAAGACGATAATTTTCTCCAATACACAAGGAAATAAATTCTTGAACAGACAAAGAACAGAATTATTTGTTGTAAAACAAATTTACAAATAATTTCAAATTCGGGCACAGCTTATTATCATCAATGCAAATGCAACAACACAACCGAACAGAAATATCCTCACATGATTACAACGAATCAATACCAAAGCCAAGCAAATAATTAAATAAGAATAAATTAAAAGAAAATAAGCTTGTTTGTTTGTTTTTGAGAAAAAATACTCAGAAAACTAACTTACTGTGAAATAGGTTCCTTTTCGATACTCTTGCCCGTTCTTCCGCTAACCTCATAACTTCTTGAATTTCAGGGCAATCGAATGCGATGAACAAAGCAACTTTCGTTGGCAGTGTTAAAAGTGCTTTTTCAAATCGAAGAAATCTCTAAACATTTAAATAACAATTTATTCTCAGTTTACTTTATCAAAACGTTAAAAGAAAAAAAACTTTTTTAAAATACATTTTCTAAATTGAAACACAAAAAAAAATCTCATCCAAACTTAAACTTTCCATCGAATTCCGATACTGAAATCAACAAAAACGAGAAAAAAACAAAATGTGCACTCAAATTTGGAATTGAAACGTTGAAACACGTTCTTGAATTTGCATAAAAGCATCAACAAAAACGAACAGAATGGAGCAAGTGAGTTCAACAAGGTTTATAGGAAAAAACAAGCAACGCTCACGTTCTTCTCTTCGGCGAGCATTGTGGAAAAATTAGCCGGTAGGACGAAAATAATGCCGCCCAGATTGGAACTGAGAAGTGAATGCAACTCGTCCACAACGACATCCATCCACCAGACGACCAAACACTTCCGGATTCTTTCGAGCGAATTTACCGAAACTGCTTCATAATACAACCGCCAATCTTGCGTTCCTGGTTGAGTATGAGAAAACAAATTGCCCATATTAGCATATTCATGAATGGCAGTGATTTGAATTGAACAACTTGGAATGGGAACAATTACCATATTCAGTGCCGTGCAGTTCAAACTGCGGCAGGCGAAAGACGCTGAAATCGTACGTGTTGGCCGAAGTGGCGCTTACCAACGAGGACGTAAACGGCACCACGCACGTTACCGTTACCAGAAACAATCCAAGCACCATTCGAAAGCATTCGATCAACTTTTCAATCATGCTGACTTTGGACAAAGTATACTTTTTATTCAGCAGAGCAAAAAAATTACCGGCACTTGTTGTCGTTGTTCTGTGGTAAAACCATACACTAAAACATCCATTTATAATTTATGCATAAAACTGTTGCAAAAAAATGACAATTCTAGGAACAAAGTGATGGAGGGCAAAGTTCTCATCTTCTTTTTGCATTTTATAATAAATCTATTTGTTTACTGTGGCTCAACCTCAACGGCGTGATATGTCTGCCATTCTTCTATTCATGCCAACTGATCACAGTTTATTCTTCAGTAGGATTTTAACAGTTCAACTTTTGAAATATTACACGCAAACAGAACAATGTGGGGCGGCAAAGTTTTCCAACAACGACAGTCTGTCGAAACAGAACAAAAAGAACAAAACGCCACAAAACGTCAACGTTGATGAACAGGTGCGATGGCAACGCACAGTATAGGCATTTTCAAGAACAATTCAAACCGTGCGTCCTACTTTCTGCTGCGTTTCATTTACAGCCCAACAGTGAATAATGAACTTCATCAATAAGCAATAAAAATTCATAATTAACTCAACAAATGAACACTATTTTGAAAATTAATAAATTTACCTTCTTCACGCAGTTGGATATTTTCAATGTACAAAACTTTGCAGTTGCAACTTTTGTTTTCATCGTCAACGCGAATTTAACAATACAGTTTTACAAAGTTGTGCCGCTTATTTGTCAGTTGTCAGAATATGTCCTCAAATTTCCAATCAAACTCGCACAAATTCTCATTTCCCCCATTTCTCGCTGTATTCGAAACTGAAAAGCTACATTTTCAAACGACCGTTCACCTCAGTCGCACATTAAATGCACAACAATAGCAATTAATTAATTCACCAAGTAAAGTGGACTTCCGACGAAAAAACAAAAACTAAAACTAAAAACATTTCTACAATTCTGATCGGAAATCTATTTTTTCCTGTAACTTGGTCGCACTGATCCGATCGACCCGTTGTTCCCATGAGTCGTCGTCTTCTTGAGTCGTTTCGTTGAATGAATGCGATTTGATTGATCTACTACATTCTTGGTCAAATGAACGTGCTTTTCAGCGGCAAAATCTCAGCCGTGTTGAAATGTTAACCGATTGGCACTGTTTGTGCTTAACTATCCAAAAAATCACTCTGACAACCGAACAATTGTCGGAAACATCAAAAAGTTAATCTAATCAACCTTCCTTGACTACAGTCTAAAGATAATCAAGTATAATTTTTAAATACTGTAGTAAGGGCAAAATTGATCAGCATTTGTTATTATTCAAAAATTCAATAGAACCACTCAAATGTAGTTTTATTTTTTATTTAAAATATAATTTTATCGAATAATTCCTTTCTCAATATTTGTTTTTGCATGCATGCGTGTAAACAAAATTCACTTGAAGACAAATAGCCTTAAAATCATTATAATCCAGCTTGTTGCTTTACTTTTTGTCATCTGGGAAGAAGGTTTTATTTATTTGCAAATTGCGCTTGTTGCTGGAAATTGCTTCTCATTTGCTGAGTATACTATTTTTGATTGAGATTCATCATTTCAATTTCAGCAATTCCGGATCATTTGAAAGTAAAAAATCAATAAATAACAAAAAATTTTTGAATTTTCGAAAAGAGAATAGGAAAAAGAACACCAACCGCAGCATTTGATTTCACCAGTAAACTATTAATTGTTATTCTTAAAAAGCGATACAATGTTGTTTAGCGGAAATGAAAAATCAGATAAAAGCAGCCTGTTTTTAAGTATTGATTCAACAATGATCATTAAGGAATCACGGAAATTAATCAGTTTGCACCATCAACCAGGTAAAATCATTATGAACAGATATCAAAATTTAAGATGAAAGGCACTTTCACTAAATTATTGCGAATTGTAATTTTCAGGCACCATGATCAGCTAAAAATTTCTTTTGAAAAGCGGTCAAGCGTTGGATCATTTCTTCAAAAATATCTGGTGGAGGTAAAATTGTAGTCCTAGAAGAATGCTCGATTATAATATTCGGAGATCATATTTAATTAAGTAAAAACTACCTGAAGTGGAACGTGCCTTCTTTTTGCCCGAAACCACTACCAGGCACAACGCAAATTCCAGTAGATTCGAGCAAATTCATCGCGTAGTAAAAATCAGGCTTCTGACCAAGTGACTGGAATAAACAAGCAAAAATGAAAAAGTTTTTTCATTAAATTCAAATTTAAATTGGCACACTTTTGCTTTTTGAATAGCCTTTTCTGGAAGAAAAAGTCTCGGAAATGCATACATGGCACCTTGCACTGCGTTGCATTTGATCCCTTCGACCGAATTGAATGCGTTTGAAATTTTCGTTGCTTTCTCTTTAAGAGTTTTCAAAATTTCTGTTTTCTCCTGCAAATCAAATGCACAGTTGCACAAATATACATATAGCTAATTTGAAAATAATTGAAAATTTCAACTAACCTTTATAAAAAGTTCATATGATAAATCACCAGGTTTCGGAGGTTGCACTACACAATCCATAACAATCTGGATATTGAAGAAAATTTACCAAAAAATACGATGATCATAACAATGAATGAAAATGCTTAGTACTTGACCAAGAACGGAAGGACAAAGTTTGGCCGATATAGATTTTTTGTACATTGCCAAAATCTCCGGATCCATGTTGACAATTTCAGCATATCCTCCACGTAGACCACATCTAAGAGTAGAACATTTTCATAAGAAACAACTGTCAGTTGAAAGTGATACTCACTCTCCCATGTATCCTTTAGATGAAGAATGAAAACTGGCCAACTCCATGCTGCTGTACGGCGGTCCCATCTCCATGAGAACTTTTTTGAAGGAATGAAATTTGGACTGTGCTTCGTATATGTTGTCTTGATAAACCTTATTTCGAAAAAAAAGAAAAAAAACAATTCGGAAATAGTAATAAAAAGATCACATAGAACAAGGGAAAATGTTGATTACTTCGTCAGCAAATAGAAACAATTTATTTTCATGAGCGAATCGAACAACCTCTTCAATATTTTCTCTCGTAAGAACTTGTCCTAAAAATGTACAGTAATAGATAAATACAAACAATAAAAACAGAAAAAAATCTGTATGAAAAAATCACCTGTCGGATTGCCTGGATTGATGACACAGAGTAGCACTGGGTTACAATGGGCACGGGATTCTTCCAGCGCTCGTTTCAACTCGCCCACGTTCAAACCCCAGTTATTTTCTTCATCGAGGTAATATCCAATCTATTATAACCAACAGACGGACAAACAACAATAATCAGAATAATAACTTTAAGTAGTTGTATTTTTATGTAAATAAAATAATGATCACTGCTTAACACTCACCAAATGCATCCCATACTCAACTACCGTAGCTGAATAAAGAGGATACTGCGGAATTGGTATCATAATCCCGGGCAATTTTCCACTCTGATCACACTTGTTGAACATTTTCAATAAACCCTGAATGAACAGAAATGATCAAATTGAAAAATAAAAAATAAAAGAAAAAACCGACTCGAATCGATTCGGATGCACCATTGGATAAAATAATATTATCCGGATTGCTAGCTATTCCACCGTCTCGTTCGCAAATGTACTTTGCCACATCTTCACGAATCGTCTCAATGCCAACACTAGCACTGTAAGATCCTAAAAATTCATTGTTAAAATATGTAAAAAAAACAAATGTGATATTCTCTTTTCTCTTTCACGTACCAACGCTATGACCACCGCAAGCTGTTAACAAACGTCTGACACGATCTTTGACATCTTGAGGAAACAGATCAGTTTCGAGCAATTTTGGATAAGCGCATCCAGAAACTACCTGAAAAATACACACACATACAGAGAGAGAGAGAGAGAGAGAGAAAGAGAGAAAGACTTGGATAAATGAAATTTAAATATATCCATCTGAAAATTGTACCTGGCGAATGAATGTAACCGGACGTTGGAGCATCGCGTGAGCGTCACCTATGTTGGCTCGAATGACGGTCTTGAAAGGTTTCTCAACGCCCTGCATTGTAAAGAAAAAAAATTGGTCATCTATCTATCTATCTATCTTTATTCCCCATTCATACAAATTTAACAAATTTTACACAACAAACTTGAAAAAAACACCAAAAAAAGAAAACACTGAAAATGATTAAAGTGGAATTTTTCACACAAATACAGTAAGATAATTTTATCAGTGGAAAAAATAATAGAAAAATGAAATTTTTTAATCATCAGTCTGTAAACAGATGAATAAATCTCTGGTCGTGCCTTTCGAGTATACTTGACAAAGACAACTCAATCAAGTCAAGTTTTATGAGATCCAATTTAATATTTGACGTCAATAAAATGCACTAAACTGAAATGCCGAAAACAAATTAAATTTGCAAACAAATCAACTAATAATACTTTGCATGACAAAAAAAACAATAATAAAATAAAAATTAATTTTTTACCTTATTCGGTTGGTAATTTATTTTTATTGAAACTTGAAAATCAATTTCAAATTTACATCAGATAGTTATTGAACTTTTCACTTTGACATGCAACCGTCTATCATCTACCTGTTCGTGTTCGAGTGTGCTTGTTGTTAAGAATTGCAATGTCGGCTTGATTAGTTGTGTGAAAAGTGTATTTTTTTTCCACAACTGCCGATCGGAATGATTTGAAAATTTCAATATACTTGTGATTTAAACATAAAAATTGTAAATTATTACGTTGAAGTTGAAAAGAAAATAAGCGAATAACTTTGGCGAATAAATTAATTGAATTCGAATGATAAAAATTAAATTGTCAAACCTTGCTGAGCTCTTTTTCAATTTCCGTAGCTCTAGTGACCAACGGTCCACGGACCGCATATTCCATTTCCAAAATGTGCGGATTGACGTTGGTCATGTCCAAACACTGATAGTGGTTGTTGTGTTGTTGTTGTTGTTGCATTGCTTTGCCGTTACAGTTGTGGTCAGTTGTGCTAAAGCGGTCGGATTGCAATGTCCAAGTAGAAGTCAAATGGAAAAGTTGACGTCGTATGTTCACTTCAAGAGACCCACTGCAGGTGTGGAACAGCCGCAGCAGTGGCCTTGTCTGCATCGACTGTCGAGTGGCGCTGCAAAAATGCAAACAAAAATATATTCAAAATGCGGTTTGGCAAAAGCCAGTCCCGATCGAGTTCGACCAAGCTGACGGACTGTTAAATGCAAATGAACAAGCAAACAAAATAAGCAAACAAGTAAAGCATAATGGCGGTCTACTGACAACACCTCAATTTCACAATATTTTGCGCAATATTCCACGTGGAATAGTAGTAAATAAGTTTCGCCGGCCAAGTTGCATTGGCTGATTGGTGGTTTTGATTTTGATTGATCGGTCTCAACTTGTTAGTCAACTTTGAGCAGCAAATTTCACCTTTTGCCCATTTATTTACTAATTGAAATCTGCCGAAAAATGGCAATAAATTAAATTTATCAATTTTACTCGGCAGAATTGTGGCTAATTTTTGAAAAAGAAGAAAAATCAACTGTGCAATAATCACCTTCTTCGACATATCAAAGCAACCGAACGGACAAATTGCAATTAAATATCAGAGAAATATTGATTTTGGGAAAAAATTTCCGATAAGCATGAATAAAATGCACGACATGACGTGAAACAGTCTACTTTTTCTTTCTTTGTACATATTTGAATCAGTTTTCAAAAATTTTTTACACACTAGCGAAAAATCCCGTTGGACAGCCAAAAGAAATTTTGTCATTGTTGCACTGTTTGCAAAGCTGAATTATCTTGTTGTTTAGTGTACTTCGTTTGTTTCTTTTTTTGGAAATTTTATTAATTTCCATTAGTCAATCTATACTGGCAGCCGTATAATAATAAGAATAACAGCAGCAGATGGTAGAAAGCATGAAAATTTGTCAAATGAAATTGAATGAATATCGGCAAATTGAAAGAAACTGAACAATGAAAGCTTTTGCTTTTAAAGTTGATCAATGCTAATTAATGCTTGTGAAATGTATATTTTCGATTACGTCAATAGCGACGGAGTCACGATTTGCAAATAGCGAGCAATTAGTTTTGCAATTAAAAATACCAACTTTCGAGTCAATGTTTACTGCTAAGTGTTGTCATTGCGATGTTAAACAATGCTTTGCTTAGTAATTAGAGGAAGAAATTTTAAACCCAATATAAAACCCCTCCCCCAACACACACACTAAATCCAGTTCACCAGAAATGAATTGGTCAAATGTTTAAAAATAAAACTATTGTTAAAGCAACTTTCAAAGCATATTACAACACCTCACCACTGGTAATAAAATTGTTTGCCTGTTTTGGATTGTGTGAGCGTTATTTAGTAACGTGAACAATTTACCCAAACTAGCAAAAGCATTTCAAACTGAAAATTTCTCAGTTCAATATGCTACCGCCAGAATGATAATATAATCACATGGAATGAATTATATTACGGAGTTTTTTTTTATAAAAAATGTTTTTTTCTATTTTACGAGACCAAACTGACGTGGCAGTGTTAGAAAGTTGGAAAGTACAAAAAATGATGTTCAAATATATTTGGAAATTTAACAACACTTGTCTTTCGAAATTTAAACAAAAAAAATAATGCTTTTATAGTGAATTTTCATAAAATTATCTGTCACTGCTGAAAGTACTAAATCTACAGTGATACCGTAACATTGATTTTCAGGATTATAAAAAATTTTTGGTAATCATTTGGCATTTTTGACAAGTATTTTCATGAATGTGTTATACACTGTAATAAAGATGTAAATTTTTGTTTTGAAATATTAATAAAATTTAAACAACTTTAAGTCTATATCGAAACAGATGCTCAATTCTAAATGCCCATTATTGTTCAGTTTATTCAAACATTTAGTCAACACTACTTTAAATGTATGAGAGAAAAAAAATGAAATACCGAATAAAAACTTGTTTGTATGTGTTTGGATGCGAAGAAATTAAATGCGCTGCAAGTGATGAATAAAACATATTCAATTTCTGGTACATTTTGAACAAAAAATGTCTTAATAAATAATCATCAACTGATCACAGCTGTTAACTTGAAACGTGCGTTTAGATCAAAATTAAATTTATAACATCGCTTTGCTTTTCAACATGTTACGTCAAAAACAATCAAATTATATGTTTGCATTACTTTATATCACAATAACAATTTTGAAATATCAACAATAATTTTATGTAATGCATTTTTAAATTTATTCAACGAAATTTAATCGTTCAAAACTTGCATATTTTATGTGTATCATTTTATGTTTATTATTTATGCAAAAAACATCAACTAAAATCTAAAATATTTTAATTTTAGGAAACAAATAAATAAAACGTATTATTATTAAAAAGAAAAAATGATATATATGCATAGAAATAATTTATTCACCTGTGTTAAACAAAACATTTTGTTAGTGGAGAACCGCTATGGAAATTTCAGTCGACTATTCACTCTCTAATTCCACATAAATCAGTCTAGCATTTTAATTGAATAATTGTTGATAAATTTACATATTATTGAAATTATGATTGCAATTTGTTAATGCAAATTTTCGTTAATTCTCACTGTTGCTAGGGAGTGTTGTATTAGTTTCATAGAGTTGTTTTTCAGTTTTATTCAGTTGATTTATTATTATTAAATGGGAATAATAATAATGATGATGATGATAGAGCATTTCTGCACGGCTTGCGTGCAAATAAAAATTGCTTGGCACGCCACTCGACAAAGCACGACGGGAAAGAAAAATACATTCGAACAAGCATAGAGACAAACAAACAGACAGACAGAGACAGACATACGTAGAATTTTGTCGAATCTAACAAATTGAGTGCTAAAAAATATTTTTAAAAACTTTGAATAACAATATGAATTTTCGTTTCAATTGATGAAATAATTGTTGAAATAATAAAAACATACAAATATGTGACGATATTGAATGATGGATGGTATTCTCAGTGAATAAAAATCTACATTTATGCACATATATATATATATATATATATAGGTGTTACTGAGTGCTACTAAAATAAAATTAACAAGACAATAAGACAAAAGACAGTAATCACGACAAAAGATCTCCCTGAATAAATCATTACTTTAAGATTGAAAACAAATTATAAATTATTATTATTATTATTATTAAGACGACATACAGAGAGAAATAATAATTTAAAAAATAAAAACATGCAAATCTCACACATACACAGGCGTGTGTATGTGTGCATGGTATGCAATGTGCGAGTAGTTGTGAATTGATGTTGTTGCTGTTGTTGGTGGTGAAGGTGGTGTTTCTGGTTGGCTTCGTTTGCTTTTGTTGAATAGCATAATTCAAGCAGCCGCAAATGCTTCTTTCGATGTTTCGTTTTCAAAAATAACCTCCGTCCTTCCCTGCACTTGACTAGATTCTGGCTCTTTAACGCAGATCGAGTTCGACCTAGTCTGGCAGATGGATTCCGACCTCGACTGACGCCATTTCAGATAGCTCAACGAAGGCACTGAAAAAGCAAAGATAAGCAACAATGGAGAACAAATTGAAATGAACAAAACAAAAGAAATATATTGATATGCAAATATCATACAATGTCCTTCTCCTTGCAAAAAGAGCAAAATTGCTTCAGTCACTTTTTCCGGCTTTTCTTCCAAAACCAAACCACTAGAGTCGGATACCTTGAATAGAAAGTGATTTCGTTGACTGTTGGTTTTTTCAAGTTTACAAAAGTGATAAATTGAAAAGAAAAAAAATTATGCTTTTTAAAATATTCATATACTTTCATCCAGTTGGATTTGGTCGGATCGAGTTTCGAGTTCAGCTCTACAGTGTCGTTGATGTGCGGCGATCCACTTCCAACTATTTGCAATACGGGACATCTGGAAAAGCAAAGCAATAAGAAAAATAAGTAGAAGAACAAAAACAGGCTAAAAGAAAATATATCTACTCAATGGTGGGTCCTTCACGTCGTATATTCAAATCTGTTCTTCTAAAAATAAAACCAACAGTAATAAATGCATTTTTAAATTAGAATAAAATTCCCATGATCCGGTTGTGATTGATTACCTCAAATAAGACATAATAAACGCGGCCAAATTACGCGGATTATGCAATCGTGAAAAGTACTGCTTGTATGAGCTGACCAAATCGCTCGAATACTGATCCAAATTTCGCCCAAAATGATGCCACATCAAATAATCAATCGTCAATGAAGTCATGCCGCGATTTTTCAAATAATAAATATTCGCCTTCTGATAGCCCCACTCGATCCATCCAGGTGCTGTGCAAACGCAGTTGACTAAAATCAACGCGTCGACACGTTTCGCATTCTTCAGCTGAAATTGCAATATTACTTTCATCATTTGCTTTTTCATCTTTACAAATTCACTTTCAAATATTATGAATATGGAAGAAAACAAAATACATACCGCATAACGAGCTAAAACATTCGCCCCAACTCCAACGCCAAAACCGATGAACGTTTTCAACCTAGAAAATCATTTTTTTAATGTGAGAATACATTTTATCAATAATAAATAAATAAATAAATAAATAAATAAATAAATATACATATTGTTCGACTTGTTTACACATGCAACTAATTACTATATTCAAAAAAAATGGAGAAGAGAATAATAAATAGTTTCCGTCTTGTAATTCAATTGAAATGTTCAACAAAATGGAAAATATTTGCAAAAAATAAAATAATTTCCGTCAAAATCAGTAACAATTTTAGTCTCTTCGCACAGTCAAAATTCTCACCCACCACACCCTCATCTGCTTGCAACTGTTGTTAGCTACTGCAAGTTGAAAACAAACAAACAAACAAAGAAACAAAAAGAAAAAACAACAACAACAAAAGAAAAGGAAAAATCAATTTTAATAATTGATGCGATCAAAACAAACTCTCCGCTTGTCTGAAAATCTAATCGCATCAGAGGAACAAATTTGAAAAAGATTAAAAGCATTTTCAAAAATCAGAAACAGGAGGCAAACAACAAAGGGTGGAATTATAATTATAGCCAGTGACACTGAGCTGATTTATCGCCATCAGTTCAAAAATGACCGAGGAAATTATTGAAATCAAGTGCAACAAATAGAATTATGAACTTTGAAAAAAAACAATAAATTCAATCTTTTTATTATCATAAGCCAGTAAACCAATCCCTGTTGCTATTGGAACATTCTTGCCGTTGAAAAATGTCTCATATTAAAGCTGGCTTCGAATAACTAGTGTATAAAATTATTGAATGCTAATCGCGGCAAAACATTTGCTCACAAACAAACACTTGCCTCGTCCTAAGCTGATGATGCTGAGAAAAAAAGTAAGAATAATTTATTGCCAATTGTATCAGAGCAAAAATATATAAATAATAAAACTAACACAACAACAACATAAAACCCCCTCAATAAACCTCTACCTCCCTCCATCCCTACCCCTCTCAAACTCCCACCCCCTCCAATCCATTTTAATCTTATTTATTACTATTATTACGTCATCGTTTTAATAAATAAAAGTAAACAATTTTTTCTTTCTTTCTGCATTTATTAATTATTCTTATCCATCGTTACTTATTTGGAACTAAAATGAATATACAATGGATGAAATTATTACTAGTATGATTATTATCTTTTTTTTCTATATATATCAACCTCAAATGTGATTTGTGAACACAGCAACCTGCAACAACAGTGCCGTATTATCGAATGAAAGAAAAGCAGCATATTATATTGCGTGAAATAAAACTAGCAACTAGTATTTATACAAAGAATGATTCAATTCACAATTTGCTTACTTGAAATGATCAACCACATTTTCGACCACAACGGCCAGCTCGTCCATTGTGGGATAAATATAGCTGAAAATTAAAAAGGAAATAAATATACAATGCTCAGTTGTGGAAATTTGTTTTAGTATTATTATTATTATTATTATTAGTTTTTAAATTTTAAACCAACTTCTCAGGCAATGGTTCAGCATCTTCCTCTTGGCCTGGTGCGTTGATGTGGTAGACGCAAAATTTTTCACTAATTACCGACATCTCGCTGAAGTGGAAAAAGCTTTGAAAACAAGGATTGGCTAAAATATTTAAAAAAAAACAGATGAATTTATTGCAAAACAGACAAATCGCCGCCACCGCCTACCGCTCAACCCCAAATCGTGAAACGTCACAATAGCCGGTTTCTTGCCGTCGCCAACTACATACACGCTCACCTTCCCAAATGCTGTATCCACCCGGACCTGACCGGAAAGAGAAATATTAAAAATTAATAATAAATATCTATTTGGCACTTTCACCTCTTCATAATCTTTGTGCGATTCAACTCCGGTAATAAGCAGAGTCGCTGGTGACAATTCCAATTTGCCCAATTCAACGTCGTCCATATTTTTCTCTATTGGAAGCAAAATTCACTGAAACAAAAGAAAATTTATTTTTCAAATAAAACTGTCCAAATTAATACTCAAATATTAAAATAATAAATTGCGACGGTTGTCTCATTTCAATTTGATACAAAAAATTGCATTATAAAAACGAAGAATAATATTGCAAAAAGTTTGAATGCGTTTGCTTAGTTGTGTTGTGCTGTTCTTTTTTTTCGTCCTCTCTTCCAATGCAATAAATATAATAATGTTGAAGAAAAAGTGGTGTGAAGAACAAAAATCATTCACAATCAAGTTGGCTGTTTCCAATTGGTGGTCAACCAGTAGAGGGAAGCGATGGAAAAAGCAATAAATCTTCAATTCGTCATTGTTATTTGTCTCAAGTTTATTACTTACCCGAAAATTAGCTAACAATAAAACACTGGAAGAAGAAGAAGAAAGAAAAGGAAAAAATCTATATCTGAAACATAGCATATACACTTAACAAACAGGGGTTGTCGCTCAATTAAATACATCAAAATATAGTGATAATAATTATAATAATGAAGGAGAAAAACAAAATTAATAATAAATCACTGCTTGTCGCAGCTGCTCAAAGAAGATTAACTTCAAGCTGATGATGGATAAATAAGAAAGAATATCATATAAATAGGATAGAGGAATGGAAAAAATTTCTGCGTCGCGTTGCGTTACCGAACATGGCGTAAATGAGAGGGGGAACAATTATAAAAAAAGGCAAGTGATTTTGCCCTAACAAGTCGTGAAAGAATAGATATATTAGCGTGCAGACGCGACCGGCGATTGGTCAGAAAATAAGCCCGGCACGTTGACAAAAACAACAAGCCTGTCCAATATTGATCCTCAAGCTGACAAAAATGACCCAACGCGGCGATATATATATATATATATATATATATATATATACAATTTAGCTTCGCCTGGTGGAAGAGAAACATACAACCCGCTGAATGTGATCAAGTGAACAACAGCTTGGTGGAATTTTAAAAAATATTCCCAAATTATCCATCCAAAGCAGAATCTTCCACCCAATCTCAACCCTGTACATAATACATAATATAATGGTGCTTAAATTTAAATACGAAAGAGAAAGAATGAAAAAAAACAATCCACAAATAAAGTTATTTTGTTTCTCATTACCCTCCGTAAAAAATACATAAAAAACGATAACAAAAGCACACTTGCTTTTGGTTGAAGAACAAGGGTCAGAGGAGGAGGTGGAGGAGGCTGGATCGAAATCAGATCGCAGTTCAAAGCTGCAAGCAATTAAACAAGGCAATGTGGAAAAAGAGAAGCACGCGTCTGGCTTGGTCGGGAGGAAATTTGCAAAAATTTATCGACCAAATTGGCCAGTCAAACGCGAACAAGTAGCAATTTTCGATTTTTGCAATATGCACAAACCAAATTCGTAAAGCAGAAACAACAGAGAACAGAACACCCGCCCGCCGTTGGAGCCATTGTGAGGGAAATAGCTGAAGCACAGAACACAGAACAGAAGCTGTGTTAGCGTAGATAATATTCAAAAATTGGTGCTTAAATGAACAGAACAATGAAAACCGACCGTTTTCCAATTATACCCCTCTCTGCTTCCTTCTTCAAAATCAACACGTCAAATTTAATTAAACAATGAATTACCATTTGCCAAGCAATTGCTTCGAAATCGAAACCATAAAAAATGTGCTATACTTGTATATATATATATATATATATATATTGAACAAAATAATACTACTAAAAGAAATAAATCACTTGAGGGGAAATTGAAAATTCTTTTCACGACTACAAACAAATTCTCTCTCTCTCTTTCTCTCTCCAAGCACAATAATAATTTAATATAAATTTTGCCCTTTTTGTCAAACGAACAATCCTGATCAAATTCGCGAGCATTAATTAACAAAAGCAACATTAATTGCTATTATTCTTGATAAAAGTTGAAAAAAATTGATTTACAAATTTGCAACTCGGTAAATTGAACCAACTAATCAAATCACGTACATACAAATATTATACAGACATCTCGTTGTGCACGAATGTATATCTTTATCTTTGATCGGATCATTTTTCATATTTTTATGAAGTGAATAAAAAACCAGAAAGAATATCAATCGTAAAGAAAAGCAACCCCAAATTATGAAAAATACACTTGTCCAAAAGTGTAATTCAACAGATATTGCGTTCGAAAAAATGAAGAAAAAAAATTGAAGAACAATTCATCAACCATGATGGATGGATGGTTTGGATGTTTTTTCAATATGTGAAAATTGAATTTTGAAATATCTCACATTTTGCAAATAAATATGGTTGTTGGCAGCACAGCGACAGCGGTGACTGAATTCGAAATTGGAATGGAAAAAAATTAATCAGCTAAACGATTATAAATATATGAAAATTATCGTATAAATTCTCTGTCAACAGTAGAGAAAAATACAAACCAACCCAAACCAAGCCGAGTGCAGAAAAGATTATTCAAAGACTGAGAGGGAGGGGGGCATTTTCATAAATGGAAAATTAACGCAAGTAAGTACATATGTGTATATATATACATGGCGCACGGGCGTAACGAAGGTAACGGTTCCAACTGAATAAATTACAGGTCGGTTAATTGATCAATAAATTTCGAACACGACCAAGCGGAAGATGCGAATCATTTGCACTGTAATGATAAAAAAGAAAAGATATAAAATAAAGTCCCCAAAAACGCAAGCGGGCAATAATGGAAGTGGTAATGAATGGACAATTTGGTCAAATGATATCGGCCGTGGGTGGGGTGCGTGCATTTTCACAGCGGACAATTGAATTCCAAAAGTGACAACTATTGTGATTTGACCAACAAAGATGACCAAGAACATTAACATCACAATAATAAAACATCAAACTTGGATAAAGATTAATAATGATAATGATAATAAATAAAAATCAATCAACCAATCAATCAGTACACTTCACCTCAACATTGGAAAAGCAAGCAACAGCACAAGCAGCGTAAGATAAGCGGATAGAAGCAGAAAGCAGCATGGCTGTTTAGGAGAAAGTAAAGCGCTCGCCCACTTAATGGCACTGGTCCACCGTCAAACAAGCAAAACTTGGGACCAATTTAGCAATTTCCCTTCCGCGTTGCCAACAGCCGCTACACAGCTGCAAGCGAGATGTCAAAAACCAAACAAGAGATCATCATTCACCAGTGCTGAAAGTGAAAGTTACAAATGCTCATATCAGAACAACAACAACAACAACAACAACATTTGAATGGAAAACAATGCTTGACTTATAGACAACAAATCTACACTCCGTAAAGCATGTACGTACTGCAAAAATGCTCCCCAATCCCATTTTCTATCCTTAACAACAACTAATAAATTATACTGCTTAAAAAAATTAAAATATGCCAAACTTATCCTCAGGTAAAATTTTCTTTTGCAAAATGCAATTTCTCCACTTGGTCTAAATTGAATTCAACACCGAAAGGAAAGCAACGCGTGGAATAAATAACATCAGTGACGTCGTCATTATTATTATGATGAAAATTTTCACGTCAACGAAAACTTCATCACACCAATAAATAAATAAATAAATAAACAAATAAATAACACACGTGCGCGCATGTTGTTCATGCATGGGAATTGAGAAAACCAACCAAATCAAAAAAATAACAACAACAACATCACGTTATTCCCATTTCCATCATCACTGAGTAGGGTGGTCTGGGATGACAAATTGGCAAGCTTTTAGCGGCTTGACTTTTAAATTCAAACGAGACAATTTGTCACCGGCTTGCAAACACACAAGTGCAAACGAAAGAGCAGATGCGGCCGGAAATTTTGGACGGTGGGAAAAAATCTGCCGTTCTCGTCGTCGATTCTGCTTCTCAACATTCTGCGCTTCACGTCCCAAGCTGAGAAGCAGGCAAGCTAACAAACAAAACAAACAAGTCGACACAAAACGCCATCGAAACATTCTGAAACGCAATCTCATATTTTCCAAATGGCAACTTATTTCAATTTTTTTCTTCGTCTTTCGCCATTCCATGTTTTTTTCTTGTTCTCCTCTCGCCTGCTTTATAAGCAGATCTGTTGTAGTATATTATAAGCAATGATGAAAACGATTGCGTGGAAAAATGTCCATTCAATTCCATTTCAATGAACACAATTCTCTTAACACCAATTCATTTAACAAAAAATCATTGCATTATATATTTGGGAAAAAAAGAAGTTATATACGAACAAATGATTTCATTTAATAATAATAATCATGCTGATGAAGTTTGGTGAAAATGAACAACAAAGAAAATCAAGTAAAAAATTTTCAAATCATAAAATGAATTGAGCTGTTTTTCAATGGAAAATGCTTTTTTTCAATCTCAAATTATGCGCAATCGACTTTTTCTCATTCGCGTGACTCACCGTGAACAAGCAAGAAGAACAAATCAATCGAACAAACACAAATCTACACCGTAATGCGATGTTACTTTTTGCAAAAATATTACAATTATTATTAGCATCGATGGTTTGACAGGAGATGAGAAATAACAAATCTATTCGCTGAATTGAACTGCATCACATACGAAAACAATTTACTCGATTGGTGTAGTTTGAAATTTTTTTTTATACCTTTTGCATCTTCTTTTTATATTCATTTCAAATTAATCACAATTTACAATTTTAATAATAGAAATGAAAAAAAACCTCAGTTTTCTTAAAAAAAATAATTCTGCCCTGAACTGAAAAAGCATAATAAATAGATATAGATTGGCTTAGGAGTCAGTCAATCGGTCGATATACATGTCCACGCACAAGTATCCACATAACAATGTGAAATCAAAAAAGAAATCCCCTCTTATAATGACATTTTTCCTATCATCAATATCATGCATCGATAACTATGGAAAAAATTAAACAGTTGTTTAAATAAAAATGAATACGAAAGTTTCAAATTTTCGCAGCCCGCGGAGAATTGACGCGTCCGTTTGCACCGTTTCAAAGCGGACACAAATCAAAATTATGCCTTCTCCAAATTTCTCAACTCTGAATCATCTCGCATCATTATGACAGAATCGAAAAGTGAAAAGAATAAAAAAAACCATCCATTATTGTCAGTCGAGGATCAACAACGCTAGCGTTGTCTTCGACGGATTTACCAGATGCAGAGTCTGTTGGGAAAAGTTTCGAAACCAGTTGGTAAATAAGCGCGATTGATGCCAGTAGCAATGAATGAGAAAAAACAAAACCGCAAGCCACGAAAGTATACTTCTCTGCTCGACCACAACGAACACCTAATTTTACAATGCCAACCAAAGAGATTACCAAATTGTTCATTGTGCACCACCATTAACCATAATCAATCAATACCTGCTCATCTAGTTCTTACTGTACAACTATCCTAATTCCATGTTGCAATGTGCAAGTGAAAATGTGAATGATAGGAGAATAGAAATCTTTGCAATGTGTTCATAATAAATAATACTTTACTAAAGATCAACTCCCTTTTTTGAAACTTCAATGCTATCTTAATGAAGAATTCATTGAAGAAGGGCTAGTTTATAAATTTAATTACCGATCCTTTACAATAATCAAATTCTTATTTGGATAAATGAAACAACATGCTCACGACTATCAATACCTAATCAAAAGTAATTTGACGAAAAAGCAAAAAAAGTATTATGTTAAAGCATGTGAAAAAATGCTATATTAAATTTATCGACTTACACACATAAAATGCAAATTCCTCGGTGAAATGACTTATTCTTGTATATGCGAACAATATACCTAAAAAAACACGAAATTTAGCATTTGCAATAATGCCACTATTTTCGGTTGACCTTGATTGCTTCTGATGAAATACTTTACTGTCTAGATATAACACTCTTGGAATAAAATTTATCTTTTAAATAAAGTTTAAAAATTTAATAAATGAATTAAAAAATAATACTACTGAATTTACAATTACAATTATACTACACTTTATTGAACAATACAAAACATTTTCCACAGACTTATAAATATAAACGAATTGTTAAAATAAAATTTAAAACATGAAAACAAAAACAGTATTTTTTAATACCTCAAAATTCTGGTAAAATGAAACAAACTGAATAACGTCGTTTCCCGTTATAATAGACAACAACAAAGAAAACAGGCCAACGCTGTCAAATAAACGTCAACAAAATTTGTCCACATTCGCTGAATACCCGCCATCCTAATTTACTTTACTGTATTACAGTATGAAGTTCATTATCCTATTAAAAAATTACGAACGTTTTATGATAATAAAAAATTAAAATAATTTTCTTAAACAATTACCAAATAAAAAATTAAAAAAGCAAAAAACGAAACTTATGATTATGAATTACTATATATAGATGAATTTTAAAGTGTAAAGAAAAGGCATGGATCAAAAATTTGAAATTTTGAAATTGTATTTTTAGAGAATACTTCTATGAATTGATTAAAATAGTGCACAATCAGTAAGTGGCATGGTTTTACCGTTAACCCTTTGATGGATTGTTGGCGTGTAGCCCACCCCAGGGGGTTTTCTTTTCGTCGCATTCTGTCAATTTTCATTTTTATAGTACTGTACTCAAGTTTGTAATTTGTTTCACGAATTTTAAAAAACTAAGGCCACACAAAGAAAAAAAAAGAAAAATGACGATTTTTTAACGAAAAATTTGTCGCATTTTTTGCCAATAAAAGGCTTTAAAATTATTAAAATTGAAAAACTTTGATACCATCATGTACAGCATTCTTCGTACTATCCAATAAAACAAATTTCATAAAAATTGAACATACTTCCAGCTTTTTACACGTGCTTTTCTAAAGTGGGGTGGGCCACACCCCAACAATCCGACAACGTACCTAACGCCAACAATCCATCAAAGAGCCAAGAAAGCATCTAAAAATGTGTAGTATCGTGTATTTTTGATTTTTTGCATTACATTCTTGACACAAAAGTTTTCAAATTGTCAATGTTTTATTGGAAATATTTAATTTTCATTTTAATTCATCACGTAGTAAAAGCAATTTAAGATTTACCCTGAAATTTCATTGTAAACATTATTGTTAGCGGCAAAACCGTCCTCGCCTGTGAGCTAGTGGATTGCAATTTTTATTCGGCGGTAGGTCAAATCAACAATGACCACTTAACAGCAATCCGACTCACGTTCGCTTCTGAACGCGACACAAAGCAGGATAAGCCGGTAGAAACACAGACTTTATTGAACGAACGTGCAACACAATAAATGAACGCACACGAAACATGGGAAAGTAGATAAATGAATTTAAAAATAAATTAATTTCATAAAAAAATAAATCATTGTACATTCACTTGACAATTAATAACGCAATAATCATTAAAAAATATATGCTATTATTCAATTTATATTTTAAAAAATTACAATATTATAAATTATATATAAAGAAATGCGCATGGATGTATTTCAAACTCTGCATGTCAAAATAAATTATCGAATTTGTCCAAAGGAGGTAAAAATCGAAGCCCGAGCATCAGCTAAATCTTCTTCGCGCTGCTTCCTATTTTTCTCGATAGCCATTTCCTTCGCCTCGCACTGCTTACAGTGGTGAGATTTGCACAGCATATCTAACACTTTGGTTATTTCCAAAGGATACATATCACACAGAGTGAACTCAATACGACTCAAGGATATGTGAGCGCCCGGAAGCACCGGACAGCCTTTTCCAATCATGCATTTACATTGTTTCTTATCTTTCTTTGCCTTCTCTTCAGTTGCCATATTCACTCCTAAACAACGCATTGTAAACAAGAACAAACATCAGACTTACCATTTGACCTCCTCCAAGAAAAAAAATTAAATTACCATGATATATATAAATCAGTAAATAACGACAATGTTACTACAAACAACATGCCGAAATAAGATATAAGTACAACTAAAACTGTTAACTGTACATGCAATTTGCAAAGAAGTATTATTAATAAATGAAAAATGTATATAAAGTATTAAACATCACTCCAAAAGCAGAATAAGTTAAAATAAGAATATAAGCTAGGTGCACAAAAGTTCCATTTATAAATAAAACAGTATATAGAACAGAAGTTGCAAAAATAAGACAAAAAGAACAACAAATGTGACGTGTAATAATAGTAACAGTGATAATAATTTAAAATGCAGATTAATTTATTGGCATACTGTAGTTTATTATAAATCTTTTCTTACTGGCACAAGAGTTTTATTCTTCGATTAATTTAAAGTATTATATGAGCAGTGCATAATGTATTGGGGAAGTATTATGTATTATTAGAAACGAAAATCAAAGATATATCAATGTAATACAGTATCCTACAGTAACGTGACAATCAAGAGCCAATAATGGGATGCGTTCTTGCATACACATCAATCTAGCAGTAAATCATATTTTCCTTCTGTTGGAAATGAATGTTCTAACTTTACGACAATAAATGGCATCTCTGATGACCTGAAAACTTACCATTCAATTATGTAGTGAAAAACAGTTGTAATGTTCATTAAATATTAATATTTTTAATAAGTATTGTAAAATACAATGTATACTAACAGTCTAAAAATTTCTTGTTAAAACAGTTACACTTCTGATAGCACATACGTATGTGGGAGAGACAACATAGAAAATATTGAATATTATAATCAACAAAAACTTTTCTCAGTTATAGAAGTCTTGATAAAATGAGTAACGTGAAATTACTAAATGCGTTTATAGTTATAACATCGCTTAACTCATCCTTTACTTTTGCATCTTTGGGATCAAGTCTTTTTCTGAAGTAAGTTAAAAATGCATGTAATAATGAATCATTGACATTTCTGTAATATCAAATGGCCAATGTATTGTTTTGGACGTAACCAATGGATTAGGTTATTACTTCACAATACTCAAGAAGTGTTGATTATGTGCATGCAGTTTCTGCCATGCGTTTTAAATAAATTATCTACATGTATTTCATGTATTATGATTACAAAATTTTATATAAATTCAGTAATCTGCATGAATAATTCTGAAGTATTTAACATATTACTGCTTATGTGCACATCATGCATTTTATTTCTTTTTTACATCAGCTGAGATTTTTTTTTAGCTTCAGAGACTGCTTTTCATTCAGATTTTAATATTCAATCAATTTGGGAAATCATGTGTACAGTATGAAATTTGCAGGTTTAAGGTTTCAATTTGTTTGATTTTAGCATAAGATCGGAAATTTTACCATCATAAAAAACCTTACATTGAATATTATGCTAACAAACTGAATTATTTGCAGATAATTCAAGTGTTTTTTCAATCTGTTTCAGATGTTGAAAACATGAGTTGATTGTCACATCTGCTACAGTATGTATATGATGCAATTATTTGATTGTTATCGTATCATGATTGAATTTATGATTTTTGTATACTGTTTTATTTTTATCGAAGTGTCAGTAAGACTTTACACAACAAAAATTTCATTTTATATAATTTCATATATGTTTATGTAAGTTATACATAGTTACGATTTATATACAAACATTGGCGTTGATGCAGGGAACATCCAGTGTGGGAGAGGGGCGGATACAAGGACATAGTGTGTTTCTGAGCTGCAGATAAAACTTTAAAGTCTTCGATCAATATAAACATTGTTTTTGAATAATACATTATGGTTTTTAGAACGAATATTGTCGATAATATTGTCTATGTTGCTTATCATATTCTCATTCATCACATGGCAATCATTTAACTAAATGCAAAAAAACTTGCTGAAACCAGTCATCAATAGTTATTTCAGTGAAAAAAATTATTCAGTGACCACTAGGGGGGGGGGTGGAGGCGGCCGCCCAAATCGTTCCTCCCCCCTATATTCATGCTGCTGTATACAAATAAGACAGTCATGACACAATATACTATTTCAAGTATATTGCCATTTAGTAATATGCATTCTTGTTTTATGAAAAACGTTCACGTTTGACAGCACTGCTCATAATACTGACTCCCCTAATGTGTTTTGCAAAATCTTAGAATGTTGGATTGCAGTAATTCAAAGAGTTCCTACAGTTTATCTTTCTTGAAAAGGTTCATTATTGAATGATAACCTTTTTAATTTATTTTCATTTTATTTTTAATTTAAAGCCTTTTATTTTATGATATGAAGATTACTTGCCTGAATTTGCATTCTCTTATGTACTATTGAAAAATTTTTCAAGGAATGATAATAAACTATATATTTCACTTTAATGATTATACAATTTTAATAGGGAGCTTGATGCAGTGAATATTACTGTTGACATGGAAACATTTTATGACTCTTTCAATATTGCTATGGATATAGATGAAACTGTAACGTTAGACAAAGTGCAAAATTACATACAGAACGTTCACCTGCAGTTTTGGCATTCACCTCACATATTTATGCAGTTTCAACATTTTTTAAAACTATTTTACACACAACAGTATGGAAATAAAATGTGAGTAATACATTTCAATATGATTTATGTTTTATTTGGTTTTTAGACTCTCAGCCTTTAATTTCGCTAAGCAACTGCTAGCAATGTTTATGGGATATCCGTTTTTGACAGCTGGAATACCTGATTTGTTGCCGAAAGGATATCAACTACATGAAACAGAAAAGTATATTTTTTTCATATATCCTAACGGTCAGATACAGCCTATTTCAAAGGTATGACAACATACTGAGCGTATCTTTTTCAGAAGATTAATAAAAATACTTTTAGAAATATATTGTGGATCCATAAGATTTAACAAAATCAAAGCAACATGAAGAATACATCTTGATAAAAATGAGACACAAATTAACAAGTGTGAAGTTTATTCTCAAAGAGTATGATTCGTACATTAATAAAAAAAATCTTAAATCAATACAGCTGGTTGCTTATACACTAAAATTAAAGACGCCTTACTATTCAGAATAGAAAACTGCAATGTTAACAAATAAAGCTGAAAAATAATAAACGAAATAAAAAAGTTGTTTCAAGTAGTTAATCTGACATCCGCTTAGCGAAGAGTTATTTCGCTTACCATGTTCTCCACCCCATCGGTAGATATTAATACCGACATAAATATCAACATCAGTTCCGAGCTCTGTGACGCAGTCCAGCAAAAGTTCACATCATAACCAACGTCATCCAGCGACCTCAGGCAACAACGCGTCGATCGCGAAAGACGACCAATCGGTGCAACGGCGAATTCGCATACGCAAGGAAAGTCGTCACTCCCTGAAACAGCAAACGTGAACACAGATTCCCTTTAAGAAGGACGACATGGAGTGAATCGAAATTCATATTATGATTGATACCTAATAATCAATAGTACGATGCACTACGGCAGTTGTTGACATGATAAATATTTTTATTTATTTATTTTTATTTGTCATAAATATTCCGAGTTGAAAGATTTAAATTTTTGAATGATCACGTAGTAAATTGTAATAGTTAAAGTCAAATTTGAAATTGACGAAGTTGTGTCGAAGAATGCAGTACGTAATCGTTGTACAGCACATTTTCTTTCAAAACAGAATGTCGGGTTTTTGTAAAATTTGAATTTATTCAAATAAATAATTCACAACGACTGCAGATGCTTTGCTTGTGTTTGTGAGTTCCTATATATGTCTATATTAATTAATTAATATATATATTCAAATTGGGGACAGTGGAAAAGAGAAAGAGGAAGGGCGAGTTAGAAAAATCATGATACTTTTGGAAGAAAAAGATGTATTCAGTTTGGTATTAAAAAGCATGTTGCGCAGTACAGTGCAGCGTAAAAGCAAAATTAACATGAACATTGTAAATTAATTTATTATAAAAAATTTTTGTCATCATCACTGTTATATTATTACAAAGAAAATTAGTCTAAATTAGAAATTAGTCTGAACTTATCTTTGAACCATTCATAATCAATGCTATCTTTATATGTAAGAGACAGCAGCTTCCTGTAAATCTGGTAAGCAGCTTCTGGTTTCCTACCAATCAACATCTCTGGTGTCATATTCCATTTTTTCATTGCCACAACTTCTTCATCATCATCTCCTGCCCATGGCAGTTCTCCAGAGCTGATTTCCAAGAAAGTATAAAACATACTCAAAAGGTCGTCGTGACGACCATATGGCTCTCTTTTGTGCACATTTGGAGAGGCATATCTCAAAGTGCCTACAAAGCGAATTTTGCTTTTTTTTTCTAATTCATCATTATTTTCTATTTTTTTAGCAACTCCAAAATCTATAATGCAAATGCGGGGCAGATTTGCAGCATTTTTCAATACGAAATTTCCGGGCTTTACATCCCGGTGTAAATAACCCGCATTGTGGACTTCTTCCAATGCTTCAACAAAATTGTAGCCAAACTCTGCCGCCACTGGTAAGGGAAATTTGTTTCCTGGTGCACGTTGTAGCAGGTTGAGCACACTTTCACCGGCAACTTCCATCAGCAGATAATTGTAATTATTCTCATCGCCAGATCCTAGATATTGCAATACATGACTATTTCCTTGCATGTTCTTCAATATTTCAGCCTCTTTTTGAACTGTCGAAAAATTTCTTCTCTTTACTTCAATTTTGATTGCTACTTGGATTTTATTTTTGCAATCATATGCCTCATATACCGCACCGAATCCGCCATCGCCCAACTTTTTGATGATTTCAAAACGTTGGAAAAGACGTGTTTTCGTTTTCAGATTTCTCACGTTGCCGCCATCCATGTTGAACAGTTTGTTGAAATGAATCCAAATTTTTATATGAAGCTTCACATTAATAAGTTCTGCTTTTAAAGTTTCCATTTTAAACATGTTATAAATATATAAATTGTTTAAATTTAAAGTCTTGATGCTTTAATGCTAACAAATTGTTTGATACACGTGGATGGGATGGGATTAATATATTTTCATTCACTACCACGTTTCATTCTAGGTTGATAGAAAATCAATCAGTTTTTTTTACAATACTTCATTTGAAACCTCATAGACTGATAGTTCACACATACTAGAATCGAGTAGTACTATGGTTTAATTTTTGAATAAACAAAGTAATACAGCTATGAGATCTGACTGAACACATCAGCAAGCAGGCAAACTTCAAATAATTTAATCATATAAAGATGGAAAATACACAATTATATTCCATTCAGTTACTGTCGTTTCTTGTGTTGCATTCTGTTTCATATTAGAGCTGTGATTTCAAATTCATTTCTGTATATTAAATAAATAATTAAATGAAACTGTTATTTGCATTTTAAAACTTTTTGTATTTTCATTGCCATTGATCACTTTATTTCAAAACATTCACCGCGTGGAATACAATCATTAATTTTGAATAAGCAGTTTGAGTAATATTAAGTAATTAATTAGTCGGTAAATGAACAACATTTTTCATTTATGTAGATGAGAATGGCAAAACAAGATTTCTGTAACGTCTCTTTATTTCGAAACGAATATATATATGTATGTACGTATGTATGTATATGTGTATATAAATATAAATAAATAAATAAATAAATATATTTATTTATTTATAGGTAAAGATCGCGCAACATATCTTGTCACAGTGGCTTCAGAATGACAACTTGCGATCAGATGACAACAATCATTCCGTCCTTCTGGTCGAGGGCAACCTGTTCACGAACATGCCAGTATGGGCGTATCGCTGCTGTGAGATGTGGCGTATAATGTAGCTTTATTCAGTTAAAATGACAGCACTATAACGGGTAGTTAAAGACCGATCAACAAGCGACGTGCGCGCGTAAACAGAAAACAGGTTTGCTGTTGAATTTGAATTACCGCATTAGAATTAGGTTATTTAAAATCAGGTAAGTAAGATATGAGTAGTTACAGTAATATTCGTTGGCGTATTAATAAGTACAACATGGAATAATTACAGCATGAGATTCCCTTTATCGTTCGGGAAGCCGCTTAATATCATTTTCCGCAAGATTTCACTTCAGGGTCGATTGCTCAGGCTTGGTTTGTGCCTGGGTTGCCTCGGATGACGTTGGTCAAGATTGAATTACAGCTGAAATTTTGTGAGCTGCGTCACGGGGCTCTCCTCCTCTTCTTGTTTCAATGAGTATTTCCAACGCTGATTTCATCGCTAGATCTTTCCTGGCGATGTTCCGATAACGTAGTCACGGTTATTGCGTTATGGCACTCCGTGTTGACTGACCATTTCTTGGTGATTGGATGCTGCACTATGACTTGAGAATGAATTTCCAACTGTGCCTGTTCTTTTGTGCACAGCTTAAAATAGAGCTGCCTCTATTTTACCATTTCTTTTTCTCTTCTTAAGCGCAGCTGTCTGTTCGCCATTCAGTGGTGAAGGTTCTTTCGTGCATGGGCAGACTATCCTGAATTGGTCGGTATAAGGCCAGCATTGCAATAATGAATCCGTTCGATTGCGGACGATACGGTAACGGTGCCACATGCTGATTGCCACATTTTGCTTGGGTCAAAATTTCTCTAAATTCAGCTCTGGAACAAGGTGGGCAGGCTATTGTCCGACCAAATCTTGATTGGTGCACCGAACGTGTTGAAAAAGAATCGCACAGCGTCATTAACGTGAAGAGCACTGTTGCGATTTTTAAGCAGTGGAGCAACATATCTCGTCTCACTGCCTTCGGAATGACAACAATCATTCCGCCCTTCTGGTCGATGGAAAACTGTTCACGAACGTGCCAGAATGGGCGTATCGCTGCTGTGAGGTTCCCTTTATCGTTCGGGAAGCCGCTTAAGATCATTTGCCGCAGGTCTTCCATTTCAGGGTCGATTGCCGAGGCCGGGTTTGGTCTTTTCCATCGTTGCTTCAGTTTTTTTGCTTTTTGACTTGTCGATGGAGCGGGAAAGCGCTACCTTTGCCATGACTGATAAAAGTCCTTCTGCCAGCTCATCGGCTGTCGTTGCTTCGTCGATCGTCGATCTGCTTGGCGCGTTTGCGTCGGTGTTTTCTTTTCAGGGTATCCATTTTGCCGTAAATGCATATAGCGGCATTTTGAAATGCAAGCGTAGCAGACGTACGTTGTCTTGTCTGTCCAGCACGTAATCGTTTGCAATTGGCACCATCTGACTGTCAGTAATAGCAACGAACGAAGTCCCTCGATGAATTGTCGATATTTTCGCATCGTGATCCAATCTGCACCATGTGCCACTGACTCGGTTCGTCCTTCCGGCTTAGGACGAAGCCTAGACCATGGAGAAGAGAAGCATTCACGTGTAATGCTGTTCGGCGTGACGAGTGATAAAACGCCAAATTTAGGACAGATGTTAATTTTCATCGTTCTTCTTGAAAACTTGTCTGGTGCTGTGCTGTCCATTACCAAACTGTGCTATTCTTCAGAGGGGTTTCAAAGGGTTGGTCGGCGGCTGCGACTTTATTCGAGAAATTTCTGACTTGTTGATATAGGCTGAACAACGACCGCAAACCACTGACAGATGCTGGTGTAGGGTCAGAAATGGTCAGAATCCAACTGAAATGATAATGCAGCCGCCAAATCTGACAGTTGACTCTGCAGACTTGGCTTTGGCTGCGTTCAGGGCGATGTTGTTGTTTGCAGCTCGGGCGCACGCGGTGCGGGCCCATTTTATATGCTCATCGTAATCTTTTGAGAAGATCAATATGTCTTTCACCACTCTTCGTACATTCCTCATGTCGTCGAAAACGGTTCCCCTTTCTTCGGGATTCGCGCTTTCCCGGTAACATTATAACAATCAAAAGACAAGTAAGGAAGACAGTATTTATTAGCAAGTCGAAACGAGGACCGTCACCGATTCGTCACAGCAGATTCCTTCACCAACAGCAGCCCACGCTCCAACTTACGTACTACCGTAATACTCCTCTGATCTTCAAGTATATATCCACTTACGGTAGCATCATTCTCCTTCCACTTCGTTGTCTGGACAAATACAGTTGTTAACTCAGTCCTTGTCCGCTACAATTTTAAGTGAAACACGCTTTAAATAGCTGTCAGAAAAATCGGTCTTCGAATACGATTAGTTTCACATGCTCTGACCGGTAAGCATGCGATTTCATTTATAAATTTGAGAAGCATATATTTTGAATATATTCTGGTATATATGTGTATAAATTTAGACTCATTTTTCTCGTCGCGATTAGTAATGCACCAAGTTAATAACTTACAGCAACTTATGTGGAAGATTTTTGCTTAATTTATGAAGCATAACAATCATTATAATATATTAAACCAAATTATGGATGAATATTATTCTTTCTAATAACCGTTCTACAATACAAATTAACACTAAAACAATCTTTTATCCTACTATGTTAATATTCGTTATAGTGATATTATGTATTATTTTATTTATTTATTTTTAAATCTATGTGATTTTGAATTTATACTTAGCAAATTTGGAAAATATTTTACAAAGGAAATACTTGTTACAGTAATCAAACTTTACGATCACCATACTGTAATTCTTATTTAAATTTTTTGTTTGATGTAACGTTCTATTCGATTTTAATAAACTTGAAATGGTTAGAGCATTGAAAATTAAATGTAAGTTGCTGTTTAAATGGTTCTTCAGTAATTATTTATATTTCTCTAAACTTTAATTTAAGATGAAAATAAAGCGGAGGCTCTGCGGTATATTCACGAACACTGTATTCCAGAAACTGACAAGTTATTACAAGAGGCATGTTTCTACAGGAAAAAGCTTTTACGTGAATATGAGCAAGTTATGACTAAAGTGTATAATGATAGGATTAAATTATTGGTAGGGTAGAAACTACGGAAATGCATTTATGAATATATTTTAGTATTTTTTCAGACGGAACCTCAAACCATTCTGCATACACAAGCGTTGAAAAATGTTCAAGGTATTAAAGATCAAATGATGCAATTGGAAACAAATTACACAGTAAAACACCTATAATTACGTTTGTTTACAATTTAATTATAGCGTAACACGAAGTTTATTATAGGATGAAATGATGATAAAAGCAAAGGAACAAATTGTGGAAGCTGCTAGAGCGAAAGATATGGTCAGCCGTTTTCGTCTCTATGAAAAGAAAATAATAAATGAAGAAATACTATGAATCTGAATTATAGAATGTATTTTCTGAACTGGACAATGTTGAATTTTTTGTGAACAGTCTCTTCTTGATATATTTTTTTATTTATTTTAATTAATTATGCTTTATTGTTGATGGAAAACTATAATTTTTATCGAATAATAAAAGTGCTGATTTCAGATAATTTATTTTTATGCATTACATGTTAAGATATAATTATTTGAATTTATTGATTAACTGATTACCTGATTGTATAAATCAATTTATTTTTTGCTATAGGTTGCATGTTCATAGTTAATGGATAAAATAGGTGTTGTATTATATCAATAAAAGTACTCAAACATAAAAAACCAGTTTTTTATGTTTTACATTTTAATGTATAATTATGAAAGTTGTAGTGTTAGTGAGTTTGTAACTTTCTTTTTCAATACGTGAATGCATGCATGCAACTGTATCAGAAAGTTTGAAATCATTTCTCAAATGAACCGAATGGTCAATTATGAGGAATTTCAAATGAACGCAATTCACATTTCACGCATATTTTTTTTCAAACGCTTCGAAACGTTTGTTGCAAAATTTTCAACTCTTAAGCAAAAGCTCAGTATCACATCATTACTGCTGAAAGAATATAACGAGTGAGCAAGTTGCCTACGTGTGAGCTATTTCAGTGAGGGTCGGTCTTTCAGCAGTTTCTTGAAGCATACTTTGTGCAAAATGTCAAACGGAAGGAAGCAATTGAAGAAAATACAAAGTTCGTGATTTTGGAAAAGAAAGCAAAAATGAACACTAAAATACGCCGTTGATAATTTTCAAATTTAGAAATACTACAACAATTAAAATTCAGTCATGAAAAACATCATCTTCAAGAATAAGAAGTACTGTAGCATAGCAAATGAAAAGTGAAAAAAATCTGCTTTCAATCATTACTTGATGATCCAGTTGAAATAGAAGAATAAATCTACACATGAACGAAATGTAAAAGCTTTCCTCAAATAAATATTAAAAAAATACTCCCCACAGAAAGTTGTAACTAGAAAACTGGAAAATGTACAAAATGGAAGTAAAACTTTTTCTAATGTTGCATGGAAACCCAGTCATCTATTACTGTTTGCAAATAATTTTCAAGTTCGCAGCATAATTTGCTTTTCTCAATATGCTGAATAAAATTTTTTCATTCACTCAATTTATTCTAGTGTAGTTTTTTCTTTGTAAAATGTTTTCTGAATGTATTTTTTTCTTTTAATCACAGCGTGTTGATTTCGCATTTCTATCGATCATCGTTATCGATGACATCAGGTGATTATTTTCCAGCATTGTAGTCTTTGATGTTGTCGTGTTCATAAGTTGTGTTTTCCATTTCAAAACAGTGAGACTGTATTTTTTTTTCTACCATAAATTGACAAGAAGGTTCATCGTGGAAAATATCCACCAGTTGGCGGCATGTTGGAAAAGATGCATTTTTTTCAAATGCATTCACATCAGCATGTGAAGAGAATTTCGAAAAATTATATTTGACAATTATTTGTACATGAATGTCATTTTATTGTAATTCAGTATGAAACTGTTCAAATGTTGTCAGTCGCTGGAACAGTAATCAATCGATAACAGTGGCAAAAATGTCGGCAGAATTTTCTGCAGTTTGCAATAAAAATGCCGCTTAGATTTATATTCATCCGTTCAATTTGTTTCATTACTTTTTTTTCAAACAATTTTTTGCTCGTGTTAAATTTTTCATTTGTCTAATTGAATTTTGTTTCAGTTTGGCCTGTGCAATTTCAATTCCACTGCCCAATGAGACAATGAATCAATAGTTCGGTTGTTCAATTGCTTATTGTTTGTGCGAAAGTTGTGGAATTAGCTTTATCCCTGTCCAAATAGTTTCGCTTTATTGAATTACCGTGGATTCGGCTCGTGCTGTTGTTCAGCGGGTAGCGTTGTGCTTAGCAAAACTTACAACTGCGAAAGCTTGAAAATAGTATTATTTTTTTCAAATAACAGTTTCAATTAACATTTTCAATAAGATGCAGATGCTTTCAACTTTTCAATTTTTTTGAAAAAATATTCATTGCCCAAATTTCTACAATTATTTATTGTTTTTGTTAGTTGTAATATTTTGCTTTGCAATTTGTTGAGCAGGATAACAATACAGCTTGAATCTGATTGTATTATTAGTCGCATTAACATGCTCGGTTTCTTAATTCAAATAGTGGCTAGTACTATTTGTAAGCTTTTTTGGCAACATGTGCATGTGTTTTCTTGACTTTTGTTTTACAGTTCATTGATTGTTGATTTTTTTTGGTTTTTTAAATTTCCAATCTTGTCTTGTTGCATAATTTTTAAACGGTATGTTTTAAGATTGTGCCTTTTTTTCTCATTATCAGCGTCAATTAGCCGAACGTATCACGTTCAAACAACAGAAAACACACACACCCAAAAGAAAGTTTTTCTTTTCCAATGAAACAATTATTGAATTATTAGAAAATTATTTAAATTATTATTTCGAAATGAGAAAAGTGTTTCAGGGTGTTTTGCGAATTACAGTTTGAAAATCAATAGAATGTGAAAAACAACAACTTCAACTGATTGCAGAACGAAACGGTTTCCAAATTTCCACATACCAGTGAGTGCCGCTGTATGTGGGTGAAAACAAGGCGTCGACGGTCGGTTGGTGTTTGACGACAAGTTTGAAAAATGCGTAGAAAAAGCGCAACGGTGCGAAAATAATTTCGTGAACAAATCGATGACCAATGAAATCAAAGAACCAATAGGACGTGTAGCTGGAGACCAGAGTGCCGTCGACGATCAGGGTGCCGGACAGTGTCGCCGGAGCGAAAGCCCCTCGGCTCCGGATGTTGTGTATTTCGGTGACGGTGGCGTGGCGGGCCCCGTTCCAAGCATCGTCCATTTGGACCAGCACGTCTCCTTTCTGTATTTCACCGGCAAGCACGGCCTCGTAATCGGACAATTGCACAGTTCGATTGTCGGGCGTGGTGCAGTCGGGGATCAGTTTGAAAATGAGATGATTGGGCGTCAGGGTCAGGGATATTCCGTCGGCGGTTGTTATTTTCACAAAACTGTGGCCCAGCATATCTTTCCTGAGCCACGCGAAAATTTCCGTATACACCGGACGACCGCGTTCGTCCAAGTCCAACACTTCGTCGCCGATGTGCAATTCTTGGATAGTTTTCCAACGGCTGCGCGTTTTCACCAGTGCATCGCTTGGAAAACAACCCGGTATATCTTCGCCGTCCTCTTCAGGCGGTTGTGCGGTCGGTGACGGATCCGAAGAGCTGATCAAAATGGGAAATTATTTCAATGGATCATATTGGCAAAGTTGAATACTGTAGATATTTTTTTTTACTTCGCTTGGGATTGGCTTTGGATGAGAATAACAATCACGACGGTCATTATGACAACGGCCAGAATCAGTATGATCACGGAAGCGATGGCCACGTTCCGCCACGTTTTGCTGGTCGTCCTCATGTAAGATGTGTAATTGAAACTGAACGGCTCCAGCGATTCTGCTTTTCTCTTCAACATCCCTGTAACGACAACGTCAAGCAATAATTTACCACCACCACCACCACCACCACCAGCAACGAGAAGAACAACACGTCGTCATCTCTTTGTTGACCGAGTGTAAAACCGACCCCCCCCTTTTCCTCTCCGTTCCCCCAAACAGTCGAGCGTGCAATAAATTTTCCCCAATGCTAACATCGTCCAAGCTTGTCCCAACGATGGTCGGTCAACAAACTGTCACCACGTTCAGCTTACTCATCTACTTTGAAAATTGGACAAAACTGCCGCCGCATCATCAACGATTTAATAATGCCCAATATTATTTGCGGTTGTTAAAAAAGAAAAAGCAAATTTGCACAAACACTGAAGCATTTTGCTTTTTTTGAATCACTTACCACCGACGTTGTTTCATGCTAAACATCGAATTACTCGTCGCAAATGGCAACCATCAATTATCGTGTATTTTTATTATTTCATTGCAAAACAACCAACATCATGACGAATTTATTTATTTGAAAAAAAATACAATTAGAAAAATCGTTCAATTCTTGATTACGACTACGAACAAAAATCACCAACCATATTCGTTCATTCATCTTGGTAAATTTCCAAGATGTCATTGCACAGCACAATTAGTCGTTCCAATGTTAAACTTGGACGGTAGACTTTCCACCAAGGGACGGGATCATCGTTGTCAGCGTATGGGATGGAAATTCCACAAATTTTCAAAGCTAAATAAATTGCGGCAATTGAAATTGTGGGCGACGAATTGTCGTCGAACAGTTCTGGTTTCAAATAGCAATCTTGTAAAATTTTCACGGCGCTAATGCGCATCTTCACAATCTGCTCATCGATCACACGTCGTTCAAGCCAATTCGATAAATTCATCAAATAATTCAACAAATACTACAAAAAAAATATACAATTTAATCCATATCAAAAAAATATATCAGACTGATTGAATTCACTTTGTGCGGTTGTGCAAATTGCAAATTGTAACGAAGTTTCCGAAGTATAAATCTCTCCAAACGTGCAATACTGTGCCAAAGTTTGAAATACCTTCCGGAATGTTCCGAAAGTTCTTTAGCCGGATGAAGTATTCTGCGATGAAAATAATTTTCCAAATTGATCAACTTTCAATTGCCGCTTACCGATAGCCGACCATAATGCAATCTCTCAGTTGAACCAAGTCCTCGTTTGCCCAGCCAGCCATGTGCAAGCACGTTATACCGATAGTCTGATGCGATTTAATGCAAAAGCAAAGTTGGAACAACGTTAAGCAAATTAACATTGAACTGATACTCACTTCAAGACAACATTGCTCAATATTCGATACTTTCTTGATGAAAGAGTGAAAAATTAACACTGCAGTTCCTGTTGTTGTGCATTGCAAACGTAAATTAGCTCCTGAAACAGGCGATATTGAAACTACATATGACTATCGCTGGTGACAATTTGTGCAAATTAATGTTCACAATCATACCAACTTTCAAAATAAACATGTAAATTTGTCTCATTGATATCGTGGAAATAATTTCTGAAAAAAAAATTACTCATCTATAAAAGTAAATTGAAAACAAATTAAAAAAAATAATTGATTTTTAAATTCAAAAATATTTTCTAAAATCTTTGTTACTGATGACGATGTACAATGAAATGCCCAAAACTTTATAAGTACCATATTCATTGTTTTCAGGTACGTGTGATACGACGAATGACGAAATACATTATCAGCTGTGTATTGTGCACGCGATACGATAACAACGCACAGGGTAATGGAATGACAGCGAATGAAATTTGTGCAAGTATTTATTGAAAAATGAACGAATTAATAATTTGATTGCACGCTGCACAGGGAACAGTACATTAAAATTTTCTGAATAATCAACATTTTTCACCTATACCTTTTCATTGTTTCACTTAGAATCTAAGAAAACAGTTCGGTTCATATGAAAACTGAAAAATTGTTGGATTTTCACAATGACAAACTAGATTATGTAGTGAAAAATTAATGAAAATTAAAAAATATAACTAAATGAAAAACTGCGGTATTACTAATGATGACTTATTGTGAAAATAAAGGTGGCACAAAATTCCTTATTTGGAAAATTTTTCTTTGTCCCATCACCAGTACAGTATCAGCTGAATTTTCAATACATAAACCTATGCAATGCATTCTAATGTAAATATTAATCTGAGTGACGACTTGTTTTATTTCTTAAAATTTTCTTTCAACTTCCAATGCTTTATTTCATGTTTATGCATTGCTAATTGTGCGTACAATTCAGATGGTAACAATTGTAAAGGACTACAAATAAATTTGTGCAATTTTTTTTCAAATATTCCTCAATGTACATTTCACTTCACATGACCTTTGTGTGAAATAGGAAAGAAGGTCATTCAATGATTGACAATAAAAAACAAAAATGTATTATTTTTGTACAATTTCTGATCCAGTTTAACATTTCTGTTTTAATTTTTGTACATCATTATGGATTATATTGCCTCAACATGTAAATTTATGCAAAAAAACATTATTATAGTCATACTGTATAAAATATGACAAAGGTATTAATTACTTATTGTATAAGAAAAAAAAATGAAATATCAATTTGATGCTTTAATGCTAAATTTTTAAAATATTTATTTACTTTTTTAAAAATTAATCATTTATATTTTACTTTTTGAACCGTTCATTTGATATCCTGATCATCACTTAATCAACCTTTAAACTGATTTCTTTCAAAATGCCACCCTTTAGTGCACTCGCTGTTTGCATTCAGTTTGCTTGTTTCTCTCGAACTGGTCATCCACTTTTTTCTTATCGTTCTTCCATTTTTCCAGTGATTTGAAAATGAACGTAAGTAAATGTCATACATTTATCTTTATATAATAATATCAATAAAATGAATAATATATAAATTTTAAAAATAAATTATTTATTTTATTATGAATTTCAACTATTTTCAAAATTTTTATTGCGAAATTAAATGTACAGTAAATGCTGTCATATTCCATTACGTTAGTTAGAGATTAAGTTGTAATAAAAGAAAGAAAATTAAAATAGCTTTGATTGTAAAAATTAATTCAAAATTAATTTTGAAAAAATTTCCAATCTACATTTTCCTAATGCAGTGTTTTGTCATCCCACTGGAGTTGTTCTTTTACCACTGACCTGCTTGTTCATCAGGCAATTTAGCTTTTAATCTGAAAATTATATCATCAATCCAAAACAGCGCCGGCTAATATTGATAAGATCTGTCGACCTGTAATTGGCGTCTTTAGCTGAATGCTGATTTATTGTTTTTATTTTGTTGGGACAGCTTTACAGTAATTGAGTATTCTAGAAATGATTGTTTCACCATTCTGTCATGTTATCTTTTATCTGTTTTTTTTGTTGCTTATCAAGTCCATCTCTTAATTGAGTTCATGTTTTTTATTTTGAAGCTGGTCAAATGTTTAGCTATGGCAAAGAAATGTTCAGATTCAGTTTTTGCCTACCTTTTTCCTTTTCTTGTCCTACTGTAGCATTTATATAATTGGTTACTTGCCCACGTGGCAAACAGCCAGTCTTATTTGGCCCTTTATTGCGCTGTTATTTCAATCTTAGTTTATTGTATTATGGATTATGACTTCTAGATGGTAAGCGAGATTAATCTTCGTTCATTGTGTATTATTGTTATTGTTATTCTTTCCTGGTTTGGATATCTTTGTGTGTGACCCATTTTTATTGCATAAATTTGTGTGTCTCTGCGTATTGTATGTATGTAAGTTGTGCGAGTTTTGGCTAGTCTGGTCGTTCGTCTTAGCACATTTTCTGTTTTAAACTTTTTCGCATACATCGTGCGTTTATTACTGTATTTTGGTTTGTATTTGAATGGCACGACAGTGGTTTAAACGTGTTTCAGAGATGTGTCTTGAGCGTTTCTGTTTTCCTATTTCCTTTTCCTTTTTATTTTTGCATGTTATTGGCGTCGTTTGTTCAATTTATTTTCTTTTTTTTTCCGTAAACGCAGCAGCGATGTAATAGTGTAGTTGTCTATTCGGCGTGTGCAGCCTACTGAGCGTAGGCGGCGACGTCGCTTGCTCACCATTTGTTTGATTATATGCATATGCATATATATATGTGTGTATTTATATTTATTTATATTCGTATTGTTTGACGGTCGTGTGTTACGTTTGTACATGATTAGTTTCTTTTCAGTATAGGAATCAAACTGGTTGTCATATTTCACAAACCCATATGCAGAACTTAAGCAACGCAGTAATTTGCTGTCCGGGACAAACTGTGGTGCCACCAACCCATCATCCAGCACCACAACTTGCAGTTCCGAATTATCCAACCCATCCCGCTCCGCCATTTATTCCCAATTTAGGGCAACGATGGTCATTAGGTTTGAGAATATTATTAATTTTTTTCTGAAAAAAATTTTCCCCTGTATATTTTTTAACCGATTTTTTTCGTTTCAGAAATTCCAGGGGCGACCGTACAAACACCATTTTACACAACCCAGACCACGCCTGGGTGCATGGAAAACGCGGCAGTATATCCGGCATTTCATGGGATGTATACTCCGCAAAGTTTTGTCATGTCTCAAGTGTCGGGTCCGTATTCGGGCCAGCCGACCCCGACGGCCGTCAATCCGTTCGGCATTCCAACGCAGGATATGCCTCCGCCGCCGACGATTATTCGCGAACGGAAAATGCTGGTCGTAACCAATCCCGAGACGGGCGAAGTGGTATCGTTGAAAGACGAAGCAGTACGAAAAGAGACAACACCGAAAGTTATTCACGTCACGGCGCCGCCCGAACTGAACAGAGGAGTAGGACCGGCGGTATTTGTTCATTTTTGATCGCATATAATTTGCCAATTGGTGGAATTTTCCAATTTATTGATTGTTTTTATTTGCTTATTTCTTGCAGCCGGTTGGCAGTTCGGGTGGAAAAGAAATTTCGTCGCCAGAGGTTGCTAATGAAAAACCTGTCGTAGTAGAAATTTCTCCATCTTCGAGCGATGAAATTACCATCACCGTCGGATGTGATAATATTGTCGAATCGACGTTACCCGAAGAAGCGTTCATTTCGAAAATCAAATCCACCAGAGGTGAAACGGTCTTTTACAACACCGCTAGAGCTGCTGAAGTTAGAGAATGCGTTGAATTTTCGAGTATTTTTGTTTGTTTGTTTGTTTATTTGTTGTTTATGGTCGATTGAATTTCGTCGTTTTTTTATAGATTTTGCCCGACTGGAATTTGAAAGGTCTTCTGTGCCAGTGGATCGATCGACGACCACTGCTGCCGCCGCCGCCGCCGCTGCTGCTGCTACTACTACTACTACTACTGCTGCCGCCGCGGCAACTAACCAGCAAGAGGTAATTGACTGATCCAATTGCGTTTCGGGATTTGTCATTTCAGATTTTTCATGGATTTTATAATTAATATTCATGGCCATCTTTTTGTTTTTTTTTCTGTTCCTTCTTCTCATCCATTTTTATAATCGTTTGTCTGATTCGCGAATTTTGTCCGAGTTGATGTCAGATTGCGTGCAAATAATATCTCCAACCTGCTCCGATGACCTTAGTTCATCATTTTACTATAACTTGTATAACAAACAATTCGTTTAGCATATGACCCATATTTCTCGTTCTCGGTAGAAGAATTGATTGTCATTGTTGTTGTATCAGCAGCTGTAATTATTTTCTTTTTTTTTTTCTTTTCTTTTGCAAAGAACTTTTTCTTGATCGTAAATTTTACTGAAGTACTGAGAGTGATCAAATTTAAATATGGTCCATATAAGTAGGAGATCATTTTTTGTACAATGCAAAAAAGGTTCAAACGTGTCATTGTTTTCAAAAGTACAGTAAATTCAAGGCAATTGGTGACGTACAAGAGACGCATATGAATCATTATCAGCTGGTAGTTACGTACATGTGTCGTCGCCATTTGTTTTATTGTTTTCCTGATTGAGAGGCTTACGCTCGTGGCTAAAAGAATTTTCAATTTCTTATTTACTTAGGCAGGCACTTTATATCAACATCAACCGGGCAGAACAAATGAAGCAGCATTTGTAAAATGCACTGCTATGAGATGGATGATGTTTCTCCACCGCAAAAAGAGTTCTGTTCTCTTTTCTTTTTTTTTATTTTTGTAGTCATCCAATTCAATGGTTGATTTAAAAAAAATAATAAAAAAGCAAGCTCAGGTTGATTGTGAATTTCATCGCGAAATGATACTTTTATTTTGAAAATTTTCTTTTAATGATAATAATTTCAATGTTGTTGTTCAATTCGGTGAACCACACCTTTGGATTTTCAATTGCGCGCTGCTGGTGGGTTTGCAACAATTTTTTGCATTTGTTGTGGGAGTAGGATTGGTTGGATGTATATGATTGACTTTTTCTTCAGCAGCACCCTGCACGACTTTTGCTTTTGCATGTGCAGAATGTGTGTGTGTTCGTCTGTCAAAGCGACGGCAGTATTTTGTTTGCTCAGCACAATCGTGCGCTGAAAAATGCGTCCTCCCCCCCCCCTTTTACGGCAGAGCGAAAATGTTAATTTCTTCTTCTTCGTTTTCTCTGTTTCATTCATTCATTCATTCAGTGTTTTTTTTATTTGTTTGATACAACATTTTTCTACTATTATTCTCTTTTTTTCCCCCCATAGTCTGAGCTCGATTGAATTTTCACGCGTGAGCTGGTGCGATTTTTTTTGAATATTTCTTCTCCATTTTTTTCTCTGTATAATTTTTTTTCTTCTTTCAAATTGTGTTGCTAAAATTGCAAATTGACTGACCAACTGACTGAATAAGCTTCTCCCTTTGACGTTCATTTGTTGTCTCGCTTTGACTGACTGATTATCGGTTGGCCTGTTGGTACACACAGTAGGTAGGTATTGAAGCTGCATTTTCTACCATCTTTTGCCACTCCATTTCCATCATAATGCTTGTATATTATTTGGATTTGAATTTCAACAAAAAAAAGTAGAAGAAAAAAAAATTTTTTTTTTCTGTTCCACTGTCGTCGGCGTCGTCAGTGTCTGTTTTGTTCGACTGATTTGTTGAATTTTGTTAGCAGGTGATCAATTTGGAAGAGAAAGCACGCGACGCAGCTGTCCAAGAAGAAAACATGCAAAATAGTCGAACGAAAAGCTCTACTACCGACAGCACTGGTGTTAACAGTACGGTGGCAACATCGCGCCCTGGGCAACATGTTGCTGATCGAGGGGAAACAGTTTCGTCGAAAGTGACAAAATTAAACGACTTCAATTCGACGATGAACCTTACACCGGAAGGTATGTTCGTTTTTGGTTGGTTTCGAATTATTAATTTTTTTTCTCTCTCATATTTTTCACTTTGGCAGTCAAACAAGCAGAATCGACGCCCAAAATGCCGACGGGACTGTCGACCGGTGAAGCCGTGGTCGACGAAGAGGAGGGGGGGAACAAGTCGACCGCGATGGATGTCGTTGAAGAAGATACGAAGCACGCAGACGGGGCAAGTTCGAAAATTGGCCCCACCCCTGACAGTGGAGTCGAATCCGGCGGTACGCCGCAGAAAATTATTCGACGTTACACGAAAGAGTTTATGCTCGAAGCTCGTAAATTGCCCTCTTCTCGGAAATCGCCGATGCATTTGGCCTGCGGTGATGGACGTCTGCTTCTCGAATTGAAAGAACAGGTGAACGAATTGGAACAACGGAAACGAAATCACATCGTTGTACCGTCTGTGTAATGATTCGATTGCTTTTGTAGCCGGATTCCCATTCACGTCCCAACATGTCGTACAGTTATGGGGGCGGTGGCTTCGGTCGCAGTGGACGAAGCGGACGGTCGGGAGGCGGTGGTGGCGGTGGTCAGCCGAATCGTTACATCGGTCGTACGTCGTTGCCGACGAATGTCCAACTGCAACGGGACGAAAACCCATGGAAGCCGAGCTATTTGACCACACAAGACGATTCGACCGAAGAAGCTCGAACTGAGGTTTGCAAATTACACCGACCAACCAGCATGTCCGGGTGGTGGTGGTGGTGGTGGTGGGGAATTATAATCGTGAAATTGTTCCAATAATTTTCTCCGCTTTCAGCGATTGTTGAAAAATGGGCGTGTCGTGTTGAACAAACTGACGCCGAAAAATTTCGACAGCATGCACGCCGAATTCAAAAAATTAGCCGAAGACATGAACACCGAAGATCGAATGGAAAAATTGATCGAGCTGGTGTTCGAAAAGGCGATCAGCGAGTCGAATTTTTGCGAAATATACAGTCGACTGTTCCACGCGCTCAGGTGCGAATCGAAAAGTTCGACCAAAACCGAAAGCCCGTTCATCAAGCATCTGTTGAAACGATGTCAGTTGGAATTTTTCCAAAAAAACAACCACGCACTCGTCACCCAGCGCAAAGAGCTCGAGGAAAGGATGAAAAATACCACTTCTGTAATCTGTTTTATTTGTATCTTCTGTTCGTTTGTAGTGTGATTTGTTGTTTTGTGTTTATTTGCATGCAGTGTGTGGAACGTTCGGAAATACTGTCCGAATTGGAAGAATTGGAAGCGCAAAGCAAACGACGACGTTTGGGAGTTATACGGTACGTCGTGAATTGATGATGCATGCTGCTTTTTTTCAATGCATAAATTTTCTCGTATTTTTTCTTCTCTGTCAACAGGTTGATCGGTGAATTGTACAAAGTGACCCTGTTAAAGATGACCGTACTTCAAAATGACGTGGTCAAAGGATTGACGTCGGAAATTAATGAAGAAAATTTGGAATGCTTGTGCAGCTTGTTGACTATTGTCGGTGCCAAGCTGGAATCGGAAGTCCAGTCGGATCCGAATGCTCGTCAGTGGTTGAATGGCATTTTTAAAAATTTGAAATCCTACGTCGAGAATACTGGTCGACCGGCCCGTATACGATTCATGATCATGGATTTGTTGGATTTGCGAGAGGTATGCGAGCGGTTGGTTTGAATAATAAATAATATGAGATGTTGTTGTTCTGGTTATAGAATAAATACGTTCCACGTCATCAAGTTCAAAAGCCGAAGAATTTGTCCGAAATTGAACGAGAAATGGAAGAACAGCGTCGTCAAGAATCGGCCAGAGCTGATGAACTGCGCATGGGCGGCAGTAGCAGCCTTTACGGTGACGGTATCGGCAAGGAACGTGGTCGTAGAACTCGCCAGCTTCAAAATCGATACAACAGCAGCAGCAGCAGCAGTAAGCGATTCTTTTCTTTGTAACTTATAATTCTATGTCGGTAAATGTTAAAGATGGCGAACTGACTACTAACTAAACAAAACCTTTTTATCACCGGATATGGGTAGATTTATTATTATTTTTTTTTTATTATTATGTGCCATTTGAAGAAAATGTTGTATTTTCTTCATGGGTTTTTAGTTCTATTTGACAAATGGTATTTTTAGGCTATCAGGGACGTTCTCCTGGTACAGGGAAATCTCAAATTAGACGTAGCATAAATGTAATATCCAATACAACACTTCGGGATACACAATCTCAAGTAAGTGTGAAAATTTTCTTTTTTCCACAATTTTCTTCGTCATCATTGTTGTTCATGATATTGCAGTACATCAGCAGTAACACTTTGCCAACGGTTGGCAGTGTGAAATTACGACCGGGCGGCAATGCTCACGATCGAGTTGGTGTTGGTTCTGCATTTTCTTTCAGAAAAATTCAACCTTGCGTGGTCACAGCAACACAGAACAGGTTTAAAAAAATATATATATATATCTGTAACGAAATATTTGTTAATTTTTAAAATTAATTTTCAATTAGATTCGATGCTTTGCGATTATCTGAAAAATCAGCAACTTCATCTCCGCCTAATGCTGCTGCTGGTGGGGGTGGTGGTAATGATGATAATAGCAGTAGCAACAGTATTATTCAAAGTGGCAGTGAGCTGCGCAGGTCGCTTGAGTTGCCCAAGAGCAGCGACAGCTGGCCGGATGATGGTAGCGACTACAAAAGCCAAGGTCCTTCGCAAGTCAAAGTGAAAAAGTTGAACGACGAAGAAGCGGAACGGATCGCTTGTCAAATTTTGGACGACTTCATCAGTGGCAAAGAAGATATGACCGCGGCCGACGTTTCCGCGTTGACCGGCAACGACGAGATGATCATCGCCAAATGGCTTTTCCACGCATTCGACGGGGACCGGGTGCGTCGTTACAAGCTCGGCCATCTGTTCGTTTTCATTGTCAAATCCAACGTTTGGACATTGGATACCGTTGTCAACGGGTAAACTGACTGACCGCTGCTACTTGTTGCTTGCTCTCTGTTCACTTGATGGAATTTTCCAAATCACATCTGTATCCACTTTTCAGTTTGGTGACATTTATCCAAGAGTCGTTCGCCGAACTAGAAACCGATTATCCCAAAATTACCTTGTATTTTGGTGAAATTTTTGCCGGCATTTATTATTATGGCAAAGACGTGGTCGTCGCGGGCAGTTTTTTCCGTTTCCTCGAAGCGTTCGAAATGAAAGCTCTGAACGTCCTCATCCAAGCACTTGCATCTTTGGTGAGAATTTCATTCACAGCCAGCTCCATGATTTATTTTACTTTTTTTTGTTTTGTTTTGTTTTTTCTTTAACATGTGTCGATCATTTCAGAAAGATTACAGTTCAGCCAATGCGGATATGTTATTTGATTTATGGGAAGCTAATGGGCAAAAATTGATTGGAGAATCGAATTCATTTTCAAAAACTGATGCTGAATTGTTGCGTGAAAATGTAAAATGTTTTCTGTTTTTTTTTCATTGATCTGTGTGAAATTTGTATTCGCTTTTGTTGTAGAAATTGGAATATTTGCTTTCGTCAGAAGAATCAGAAAAACGACAACTGTCCAGGCAGCGTAAAAAAATGTTGGATGTCGTGATGATGATGGAACCGGTCCATAGTTCAAATTTGAAAAGTTTTATTGAAGTATTTATTAATTATTTTCATATATTTTGTTGTTTTTTGTTTTCACTTTTCAAAAAATAATTTAATTTTCAGCGTGAATTTCAAACTACAGACAAACGTTCGGAAAGTTTCGTTGGTGCCTTTGTTGACTGCATGTGCTCAAGATGTGTTGAAGGTTTTTTTTTGTTTAATGTTGTTGTTGCTGTTGTTGTTTATTTAAACGATTTTTTTCAAATTTTCTTCAGTCACAGGCAATTCCATGGAACTTAAGCATGTTCATTCATTTGAAGAAATGAGCAACGTCTTGTCTATGTATGTGACGGGAACTTCGCATTTAGAATGCTTCGTGTTGGAAAAATTGAAAGACTACTACATCGAGTGTCAATGTCCTAAGGGTGAAAAATATATATTCATTTTTTTTAATATATATATATTCGTTGATGGAAATTTTGAATTTTTTTTTCTCTTTTCAATTTTCAGATCTTTTGACTGATATGTTTACTGCTCTGGCTAAAAGCACGATAACAGCGGAGTCGTTTTTCAAATTTCGTACCAGTTGTGAAAGTGAAAATTCGTTGAATGGTTTTGTGGTGACCAATGCCAGCTTGCGAGAGTTTTATAAAAATTTGGAAAAGCTGAAGCTCAAACAGACGAGTTCAGCTTCTCGTTACTGAAATGATGACATCGATTCTATTCAATTTGTGATGCAGCATGTCATGGAAGAGAATTTTTTTTTTGGATGATATTAGATACACAATGTTGTTGATGCTGATGATAAATAAGGTTAATATTAATAATAATGATGATGATAATAATAATATAATAATAATAATGATAATAATAATAATAATAGCAGTGCTGCTAAAATGAAAGAATTATTATTATTGTAAAACTGTCCATCCATCCATCCATCGCTGTTCTATGATGATGATGATGACGATAATACATAACTACGGGCGCGACAACACACACACAGAGGTTTTTCATATTTGAATAAAGCGAGATATCATCCAATATTTATTTGTTTGTTTTGCTTTTTCTCTTTCACTTCAGCAATCTGCTGCACAGAAGCAGTGAAATTTTTATTAATTTTAATTCATTATAATAATGAAATTAATTTTTAAAAAAATATACACATGAAGTTGGTGATGGAATTCGATTGAGAAGGCTGGCTGATTGATGAAATTGTTAGCATTCATCGTGCCAACTGATTGCCCAGTGCAAATAAGTAATGCAACTTGGCCAAGTTTTTGAAGGACGAATCGACGTCGACTGTAAACGTGTTTTCTTAAATGGATCAGCTGTATGTATGTATTGGTACTGTTTGTTCGTGCAAGTAAGTGTATTTGTGATCCAATAATCCATCTCTACGCGGTAGAAAGAACAAAAGTTGTAATAATTTGATTTGACTTGACTGGGATGATTAGGTAAAAAGCATTTGAAGAACTTGGGAAAAAAAATTTTTTTGTTGTTTTTAATTTCAATTATGTTGTGAAAGATAACATACAGTTGGCATTTACACGTTGTTGAACAAGAGTGAAATACAGAGGAAAGGGAGAGACAGTGACAGAGAGGTAGGCAGTGATCTAAAAATCTAACGCAGTAATGTGAAAAATAACCAACTGAAACAGACTGAGTTGAACGACGAATAAAACAACAAATTAGAAACTACAAATTCAATGTTGACGCAGACGGTACGATTTGGCAAGAAATGCATTTTTGTTGTATGGAATTTTGTCGATCCCGTTGAAAAATTTGAAATATCTCAACCTTGTCTCGCTGAGGTCATTTTCCTGTTGAACCAACTGCCGCTGGTCAATGTCCACGCAGACCATATCGCCCGGAAACGCATTTCTCAATACCAAATTATTCGGGCAATTCAGTTCGGTGGGCGTGGTTTTCTCGAACTTTCGGTTTGGCGCTTCTGCTGTCGTTCTGTTCGGCCAAACGCAAACATAATCGTAAGCGTCGATCAGACGCCAAACGAAACCCGGCTTGCACATGTTCAAACCGTAAGTTGGCAAATTGTAAAATTGTCGATAATGCATCCAGCGTCGATCTTGCCTGGTCAACGTGGCCAATTCTTTGCTGTTCAAGCAGATCGTTTGGTTGAACATTGTCTTGTATTCGTGGAAATTGTCCGCACAATTTTCGTGCAAATTTCTGCGTTGGGATTGTCGATCGAAAGCACTGAAGCGAGTGCAAATAAAAATAATCAGAACAATAATTAATTTTTTTGCAAAAATAGTTTTTTTAATTGACAGTATTAAGTATACAAATATCTCGTGTTCACGTCATGCTCATCTATCTTAACAATAAGTGAACTTTAACAACCTTTAAACTTCAAATTCTGTTCAACTTTTCAAGCACTTTATTCTATTCCATTTGTAGACATCGATGTTCTTCTGAATTATTTTGCCTCAGTTTATGGGAATTTTTTTTTCCTAATTTTTTCTATATTCCCTTCCTTCAAGTCGTATATGTAGATTTTATCTCGAACTGTATCGTATGCTCAGCTTTCATCTCTAACTACTTGACCTCTTTTTGCACGAAGCGCTAAAACTATTCCAGCTAATCATCACCACTGCTTGTTTAATCTTTCAATTGTTTTGACCTCGTCATGCTAACATCATTTTCCATTCGCTGGGTTCTGATATTATCAGCGTTACAGTATGTTCAGCGAAACGGACTATAGTTGTTGGTTTTTTTTTGGTTTTTCTGTCAGCTTCATCATGTCACTGTTCTTAATACAGTATGAAATGAATGATTCCCATAGGCTATGATGATCCAATAGTATTTGTTGTCTTGTTGAATGGAGCTGATTGAATCGATTGGAAAAGAGTGATCAGTTGGAAGGACAATTTTAAACTAATGCAATGAAATAGTACTTTTCCAGTCATGAATGTGAAAATTAAGCGGAGAAGAGTAATTTCTTAGAGAAAATAGGTAAACTAGAAACTGTTTCAGCGAAGCAAAATTGTCTGTCTGCATAGTTTTTGAAACAATTGCAAAATCTAGTTGAATGCGTGCGCAAGCTTTTTTCTTTTTATGCCATAATATATTAATGCTATTCTTGCTTACCTTGAAATTAAATGTTGTTCTTCTCGAATCACGCAAACCAAATCATCCTGCGAAAACACTTGCCGTTGAACTTCACCTTCAACGCACAGGGTGGGTGTGAAATTGCCTGAAATTTTCACCATTGCGCTGTGCTCGTGCAAGGCTATGGTTTCAATTTCGATGAAAGCACCGCCAACAATGGAAGGATTCACAAAACGCCACTTGGACAAAAAGCGAACCGCGTTGTAACGATTCGGCTGTGCTCTTAGCAATTTCGAATAATAGAAACCATTTCGCTTCTCAATTTGATGAACCAGCACCGTCGAAGACGGCAAACCTCTGTCATAATTGATTGCAGTTCTCAGTTCCACAGTGAACACCTTTTGCGGATCATCTCTGTCGTATGGAACTAGCAACAACAGCCAATCTTTTGTCATGTGATGTGGAAGGCTAAAAAAGCAAAATTTTCTTCAAATGTCATGCATATATATATATTTTTTTTGAAAGTTTCTGTGGAAAGCTTTTGAATATATCACAGTTAGATATATTTATTTAATTTTTTATTCGTCTATTTTTTCAAACTATTATAATAACACAAATGCTTTAAAATTTTTAGACAATATCTTCACATAAAAAAAAAGTTCTTCGTGATTATTCATTTTGTTTTCTGATACGACGACATTCAATTGTTAATTTTGAAGAGCAAATCGATTTTGGATCTTTACAAGAATCATTTTCCTTTTCAACACTTTTCTGTCTATCACTTTAGCCGAATGCGCAACAATCATATCGACGCAAAAACATTTTCATATGAAGCGATTGAAGATGGATGGATGGAAATTTTTCTTCTTCACTTTATTTTCCGCTCTTTTGCTGATAATAGCGAATTGCTTCTCTATTTCATTTGTATGTGTAATTAACCTGATTATCAAAATTGTAATACGAAAATATATGTCACAAGAGGTAATCAAAATTAAGAAAATAATTTTTTAACTCTTTTTCGCTACCACTTTTTCAATAGCACATTATTTACCAAAAGATGCGCATTGCAATTTTGCTATTGTCTTTTTTCGGCACATTGCACAGGTTGTTTGAATAGTGTGTTTTTCATTAATGAGATTTTAGCTTCCGTTGATTGATGAGTGGACTGATTAGTTAGGTTGAAATGCAATATTTTTTTCTGTATTTACAAGTGTAGATGAACAGTTTTGGCATAAATACTTGACGTTGCTGTTGAATAATTCGAACAACAAAAAGTAACAATGACTTGTTAGCAAGAAACTTACATTTTAAGAGCATAGAACTTTGAAAATGTTTGATCAACTATTAAATAAATAAATATATATATATTTATTTATTTATATTCAAAAGTGTACGTAAAATAAAATATTCCGTGCAGCGAGAATTTGCAAAAAAAAATGCCTTAAAATGTTGACATGTCTGTGTTTGCATTTGACAAAGAGCAAATTTTCTAAATCTTTCACTCATTTGTGCATTTTGTAAAGCTTATAAAGAGACACAAAAGTCAAAGAGAGAAATAAATAATTACATCCGAGAAAGCTTCATCCATTGATGCATTTGTTTGGATGCTTTTTGAATTAAATTTGAAATCATCATTCAATACTTTCTTTTATTAATAATACAAATATAATGATACAATTTTTAACAATTACAAATAATACATGTATGTACAATGTTACCCACTTGCAAGTGAGTACAAAGCGATGAAGGAGAAAATTAATTAAAATATTGTCTTTTTTCTATATAATTTTCTAATTAATCAACTGTCATTTTCATTAATTTAATTATTTTTATCAATTTTGCTTTAATTTTTATTCATTCACAAGTTAAAAAATACTTATACTAAAACAATACAGTACTCCTTGATGTTTTTTCACTTTTTTCATTTTAAAGTTTTTTTAAACTGCATCATTAAACTTGCATACAGAATAAATTGTCACTGCTTGCATTATATGTTGATTAAAGAAGACACTAGATACAGATACTGTGGGCATGTAGTTGATAAAATGAATGTTTTTTGATTTATAGAGTATATTGATTGTTATGTGTAATTTCTATTTTGATCAGAATTATTAAGGTGAAAGAAAGAAAAATGTACAATTGTGTAGCACAATTGTCGATTACCTCAGAGTGGAAAGATGAAAAATTCCTTGCGTTTTGGCAAAAGTGAAAAAATGCACACGATCAGCCGGCAGCCATCCTAGATAATCTAGGTGAGGTCCGTTGAGTCCGGGTCCAGTTAGTCCATAAAAACTTCTGTAACTGTAAGCATTGGCAGTGCTCATCAGGTCATAACTGTCGTCGTATTCTCCGGGTTCAGCGTGCGGATATACTTTGGCTTGACGATCGCTGAACGAGTGACCAATGTGCAAGCTGTGCACAATTTCATGTGTTACAGCGGCAGTCATGAAAAAGTGAGGTGAAATCAGTATTCCTCTAATTGGGCAAAAAATGGCCGCTTTCATCGTGTTAACGAATGTTATCACTTTTGCAGTGAGTGAATGGCCGTATTTTTGCAAAGCATATTTTACGCAAATTTCCTTAGCTTTCAGAGCGATTTTGCGATCAGCATTTCCAACGTCAGCCAAAGAAGCGTCGACCATAGCCAAAAGGCGCACATCCCTTTTAGTTAGTGGTATGTGAAACCAGCCCAATAAGTTTGCAGAGTGAATGTTGTACATGCCGTTGGATATATCTCGAAAATATTTTGTAATTGAACCGTCCAAAGTTTCTCCGTCAAACCAAAGCCGAAACCAATCAGGCGAGTGAATTTCATAATCTGGTTCTGAAAATTTGCACAACAAAACCGTCCACGGCTCATCTCTACGCACTGGCACTGCTTTGGTGTAAAAAAATAATGCAACAACTGCCAGTGCACGGTATGAATATCCAACCTTAATCCAACCGGTCATCTTGCTATCTGTGGACAACTCTTGCTATGCAAAATCATCGCAGCAATTTCTTGTCGTCAGCATATAATGCAAACAATCAGTCCATCGACGTGCAACAATTGGAGCATGTCCGAACAGCATCCTCTGCAACGTGTTTTCTCTAGCGCTAGCTTTTACTCACGCGTGATGAAGGTTAATTACCATTTCTATCACATAAATATTTACATGAAAATGTGACTGTTTTCTTGTTCACTTTTCCACTCATTGCAGTTACCGTATGTACATATAATTTGATGCGAATCATTTGCAGTTGATTGCCAAAAGTATTGTATTGAAAATTCACTTTCACAATACACAATCAACAAATACAATGTTCTGAAAGTTGTTCAGGCAAATTTATGCGCCGTCAATTCCAGTACAAGAACAAAATACAAAAATCTTCGCACTGCAAGTTTGCCCGCTAATTTGCTATGCGTTTCACTTTTTATGGACGTCCAGTTTTTTGCATACTGCTCATCCAAGATGAACTAATTTTCCAGTTTGATGCTTTCCAGCAGTCACCCTTGAATAAACGTGCTTTCTGGTTTGTTCAATGCAATTTCGATTTTCCCATCTGGCAACGCAAAACTTTCCAAAGACAATGGTTGTCTGGGTTTTTTCCTTGGGGGGGAGGGGTGCGGGGTGGAGGGGAGAAAAATTTTGGAATTTATTTGTTCTTCAATCCTCAACTGCTGTGATGTTTCGAAATGCATGGACTGCTCAGAATTATGCTAAACAAAAAATAAAAAAAAGGAGCAAAAAACATGTACAATTTCAATGGCATCATCACCATTATTCATCGAATTCAACTTGCTCACAATCGAGAAAATGAAATTTTACAAAAAAAATTAAAAGAAATATAATTTCTAATTTCTTTGCAAAAGTTTAATTTAAAAAAATTTCTTTCACTTCAAAACTTTTCAATTTGAAACTGTTTTTTTTCATCTTGACAAAATAGAATGGAATTTTGTAACATTAAACTTGATTAATTTTATTTTTCTGTAACTTGATTTCACGTGGAACTTTTTCTTATCAGTCTTTTCAGATAATCAGTAGCTTGTGTGTGTGTCGTTGCGCAATTTAACTACAGTGCCGATTGAATGCGTCAGAATTCCGTTCTGCCACCGAAGATTTGATATGCAAAAAATAATAATTAATGCTTTTTGTTTTTTTATGTTGAACAACAAACAGTGTTTTGTCCAACAGGACATTGCCAGAGCAGCGAAAAAAGATATTGCGTGCATGTGGAAGCGCAAAAATATTGAAAAAACCCAAAAAAAAGTGCTTTGAATTTATAATTTCATTTTTTAGACAACACATGAACATGAGTGAACAAATTTGTAAAAATTCCCTCTTTTATCAATGTGAAAAATGCAGCACAATGCTATTTCCGGCTTTGTTTCATTAATTACCATATTAATAAACTTAACTTTCTTTAAATTTTTTCAGTATATTTTATTTTAATTTTTTGATGCTTCTTTAATTTTGATCGTAATCGACTAAAAGTTTACGATTCATAAGAATTATTACTTTTCCACTGATGTGAAGTGAAAATTTTATTTAATTTATCACGTCTGATTTTGTGCATTTTCTTTGTCGATTTTTCAACAGAAACTTTATTCTTGTTGTGGAAAAATACAATCGACAATAAAGCAATTTTGAATAATTTAATCACTTGATAGTTGAGGTGCACCGTGCAAATTTGTAACTCTGTTTTATGGTCACCAGTTGATGAAAGGAATGGAATGAAGATATTGAGTGGAAAACAAAAAGAAGAACGATGTGCTTACGTTGATTGTTCACGTTTGTGTGCAAATGTTCACAAAGCATAAATTGAATCATGCCTATGGCAACAGCCTTTGTTTTGACCGTATGCAAATCAGATGACCAGGCTGAATGCACAGTCCAACATGTGTGGATTGCGACAGAGAGCGAACAATACTTTTGTGCTTTTGAACTCTTATTTCAATGGCACATTGAAAATTTTCCAATTGTTAATTTTAAATGTTTTGCATGTTCTATGCATGGGCGATGAAATGGTTCTGTTGAAAAATTATTTATCAATGCTCAAAATGGAGCGTCTGCTTTTTTGTTGTTGTTGTTGGCAACGCTTTCAGCTTTTCAAACAGTGAACTTTATTTTTGTTGACTTTCATTTATTTGAGAAAATGGCGAGGCTTTTCTATGTGCACAATATTTATTCCATGTGCAACTGCTTACTTTGATTTGGTTTTATGGCCGATTGACTTTCGACTGCATTGTAGAGCAGTGCAAGCCTTTGTTGTGCAGAAGTTGAAATTTGTCGCCTTCTGTTTGTGAACAATTCATCAATGAATTCGTCCGTGAGATGAGGTCTGACCGACCCCAGCTTATACGCGCTGAGCAGCTTTTCGACTTGAACTCGTTGACTTGTAACTTAATTCTGCTTCAAATTCACCTTGCGCGAGTAGCATTGTTTCACTAGCACTCGACCTTTTGTCCGTCGTCCGTATGGGTGTGGCATGGCTGTTTGATTTACACGGAATTGTCTGTTGGCTATCGATTCCGGTCATGTTTACCGTACGCTGTGTTTACCTCTAGCCAGCTTTATCCCACTTGCCGATCGGCGTCTTGTGCCGTCTAGTCAAAACCAATGGACAGTCGACTGTTCGTGGGGCTGTTTTGTATTTTCATCTCAACCCAACCAAATTATGGTAAGTTCAGCTAAACAGATCACTGAAAAATTGCTCGTATGTTCTTGCTTTTTCTAAGGTGAAAGCAAAATTGTCACTTTTGCCAGAGAAGGAGACGCGTGCAATCGAAACGATAATGAATGGTACGCCGTACCTGAAAGTGACAGCCACTTTTTGTATTGTCATCCAAAGCATGGGTAGTAAATTTTTTTGGGTTTACTCTGAAAAACTAACTTTGAACATTTAAATTTTGTGCAGACTCTACGTCAAAGGCCAGTGTGGACTGGCCAACGACGGTCGGAGGATGATTTTCGACGTTGCCGCTCAACAATGCATAGCACCGCTGAATTCCACATCCACTACAGAGTGGTTGCAAAAAAAATCCAATACCTGGCCTGAATTTCATCTAATTTGTCAGATTTGTTTTCTTTTTATTTATTAATTTTTTTTCTTTATCATTATTGCATTGTGCGCATAATTTGCAGCTCGAAAAAATCTCGGCGATCAGTGCACTTCCAACGCCGAATGTCCGAACAGTTCATTTTGTGATCACTTTGGCATTTGCGTTTGTCTGCCGGACTTTGTATTAGTGCAAGGGTCTTGTTGGAAAAGTTGGTTTTCGTTGTTTTTTCCTTATTGCTTATTTCAATCAAATCAATCAATGATCGAGTTGGAACTTCAGAAGCGGAGCCAACTGAAACTTGCACACATGACGAACAATGCGAAGCGGCTTGGCCTCACAGCGTTTGCGTCAACGGTATCTGCAACTGCCCCAACAATACTAGGATGGTGAAATCATTCGTCGGGCGCCTCTGCCTTTCTCCAGGTTAGTTAAGTTTTTATTTTTTTCCCCAATCAGAGGTGCAATTTTTGTCACCACGAATGAATGAAGCAGAGTTTCACGTCGTTTCTTACGTGCAACTTTAATAAATGGATTACTGTTTTTTTTACCTTCAAGCGTACATATGCATTCAGCCTGCAAGTTCGCAGAATGGAATTTTCGATTTCAACCAATATTTTTACAACTCCTTAACTGACGAATGTGAGCCCATCATGTTCAAAGGAGGAGGAATGGCCAATTCGAATATTTTCAAAACAAGAAGAGAATGTGAAAATTTTTGCAAGTCAGGTATTCGAGCACGCGTGTTTTTATGACAAATTGTCCATTTGTTGCATTGTGAAATTTGGACACAATTTTCGGTTGCCTGAGAGGAGAGCCAGAAACAAAGCTCGGTCGTCCAGTAAAATGCCGCTCGAACACAGACTGCAGCAGTCCGTATGATTGTTATCATCGAAATAGTGACCAAACGTACGGAATATGTTGTCCGTCAAAAGGTGCTGCGCTGGTAATTATGCGAAAGTTGCCATTACAACGTGTGTGCTCTGTTTTGCAGCGTTCGTATGCAGCCCATTCGGGGGTGTTTTCATGGATATAGCACTTTTGGACGAGCCGTTAATTGAATATGACGAAGGACTTCAAGCGAGGAGTACTCAGTCACTGAATTTTCCTGTGATTCGGTATAAATGTGAAAATTTTAAAATTGAATTCAGTGAAATATTTTTCATAATTTGCAATCTTTGTTTTTTGCCTGTAGAGCTTTTTCGTTGCCGTTGCATAGATAATTGAATTCAGCATTATTTTGAGGGGTGATATTTTTGAAACATCCACATTGTAATTTTCATTCGATTTTGGCATTTCATCAAGTAGCTGGAAATTTGATTCATGAAATGGAAATTAATGTCGCATTTTGCTCATCTGTCACTTTTATTTCAATGAAAACACAACTGATTATAATTCATCTTTAAAAATATATTTGCATTGATCTATATATTATTAGTGGACGTGATAATGTTTCAGCAACATTTCTATTTTTTAGATATTATTTTTCAATTCAAGAGCTGAAATGTAAAGCATTTTTGTATCGCGGAATTGGTGGCAATTTCAATAACTTTTTATCCTTTGAGCAGTGTTTTGATCACTGTATGCCCGGTATGATTCGATAAGCTTTGTACAAACGCTTTTCTAACAATAAAACAAAATAATTCAAGAGAGGCACTTTATAGTTGTCTGCGGCGGTGGTAAAACTGCCTTGGATCGCGCTGGCAGGCTTATTCGTTGCGTCAACGATCGTGACTGTCCTGCCCATCACGGTTGTCATGCTGGCATATGTTGTCAGCGAAAAGGTGAATATGAAATGTGGAAATGGAAACTTTATTTATTAAAAAATGCATGTTCATTGCAGAAATGACGGTCGACAAAGAAGAAGAAGAAGAACAAGAACAAGAACAGGAAGTGCATTATTGTTCAGAAAATTCAACTGCTGTTTCAATTGGTGGAAAAGTTGTTGAGTGCAATTTTTACAAGCCTTGCATGAACAACACTGTGTGTCAGGTGAAAGATGCTAAGAAAGGGTCGGGCATTTGCTGTCAAGAGTATGTGAAAATGCCACGTGCAAGGAAAATTGTTTCTCATTTTGCTGAAAGTGGGATTTTTGCAAAATTTCAGCGTGTCTAATTTTTCATTTCAATTCCACTTTTGCATTCTTCAGTGTTGTGTCCAATGAATTCGAGCTCGCTGGTGGTTTCCTCAAAAAAGCAACCACTGCAATGTGACTTGAACACTATATTTGCGTGCCCGACAAATTTTACTTGCTCATTTCCTGATAAAAGTGCAACTAGCGGTTTGTGTTGCTTAATTCCAAACAGCGGACTGATGTGCCCGGGTGATATGAAGCCCCCTGTTGAGAAAAGCAATGTAAAATCTTGTAGTCCTTTGAAAGATTCCAGCTGTAATCAGAGCAATGAAATTTGCTATTTCAATCAAATTTATGGAAACTATTACTGTTGTCCAAATGTTTTTTCAGGTATTGGAGAGTAATTTTTTTAATTCTTAAATTTTTAATACCACTATTTACAGGATGTCCACCGCATGCCCCAAATGCTGTTCATTATGAAAATGGTGCTGTGATGAAGTGCAACAGTGTTGGTGATCAGTCTGCTTGTCCAGAGAATTCGTTTTGTCATCAGAGTCCGTTTGCAACGACTGGAGTGTGCTGTTCAGAACAAGAAAGTCTGCGATGGAAATTTGTGTTCGCTCATTTTTGAAAACGGTTGAAATTTTACTTCACTTCAGTTTGTCCTAATGGAAGAACAGCACTGACCGGCGACAATGGCTCTCTGATCGAATGCAATCAGACCTGTCCGGTTGGATACAGTTGCACTTCAGCAAGTGGCAACAAGGGGAAGAATATCTGTTGCGAAGAGAATTTCTCAATTTGTAAACTTTATCCGTATCAAATGCCAAGCATCTGACGCTCAACTTTAGGGCAATGCGACCACGGACGAGCGCTGATCAACCCCAAGGGGGAACTGATAAAATGTTCCTCAATCAACGGTTGTCCTGACGGTTACACTTGCACTGATAAGCGTGGAGACAAATTTTGCTGCCCAAGTGCGGGTAAGTGTAGTTCAGTTGTTTAGTTTTCTACTGTTTCAATTAATGATTATATCTACAGAGTAGCAACTATGATAATGAACACTTTGAGATAATTGAAATATGTATCTATGTAGAAGTAGCAAAATTTTTTTTACGAAAAGTGGTCAAGATTTTGACGGTTTACGAACCTCAAATTCTTGGCCATTGCCAAAAGCGAGAAATTCATTTTGTGTATTTTTATTGTTTTTCAGAATATTTTACGAAACACCACTATAATTGAAATTATTTTTAATTTCTTTGAATTGCCGAAATGATGATGCAATAAACTTCTTGCTCCTCATATTTATTTCAACTGTGAATAATGATTTTTCTCATCATGTAGAATATTTTTGCAACCAGCCTGTAAATCCAGGTAAAAGCTGCACTGGTGGAAAAGTTTCTAAAAAATTTTACTTTGATCCTGTTGAACGAATTTGCAAGGCATTCAGTTATTTTGGCTGCAATGGAAATGACAATCGTTTCAATACAATCGGTGAATGTGAATCATGGTGTGATCTTTCAGGTATGTCTTGCAAAACTGTTTTCAAAACTGTCAACAATAATTAGTGTACTGAATTCATTTTATTCAATTTTGCAGTATTCCGTGAAGTTCCGTTAACTTGCGGTTTGTTAACGCGCGGTTTTGCTCAGCCCGAGGTTTGTTATTTCTCTAATTTCCAAGGGGGGAGGGGGTAGGGCTCCAGCCGACCCCTCTCATACTTAAGCTATAACAACTTAACTATAACACCGTGATAAAATCGCTGGATTTTTTCAGTAGCTTCCATTTGGACAATTTGCTTTCATAAAAAGTTTATGAAAATTCTTTTTGAGAGGCTCAACACGGAACAGTTGTTCAATAGACAGCTGCGTGCAACAGATTTCTAAATTGCAGCTCTTTACCGCTGGCTAATGCAGCTGTAATTTTTTTTATATTGTAAGGCACTTATAAAGCAGGTCGATCAATCTCAGGAATCTGAATGTATGTGCTAATATGTTAAATTATATTAGATGCTATAAGGTACGGATGCAACAGGCTCGTCGTACAATGTTGCAGGAATCACACACTTCCCTTTACCAAGCTAAGAAGCATATGAAAATAACTGATTGGCTCTTAAAGAACTAGATTTGTATCACACGTTTTGATTTTTCACGCATTAGTAAGTAGATATTGCAAATGTGGAACAATGTATACAATTGACTAAAACATACCGGCTTATCAATATTGTAAGTTAAGCCACGGTTCGTTACTCGCGGTTCTAATTTTTGTCCCCGATGACCGCGCGTTAATGGAACTTCTCTGTAATTTGCAAACAACTGCATAAATTAGTGAACTAACCATCTTTTCGTTTTGAAAATCAAGCGATTTTACTTTAATGAAATCAACTGTATTTAATAGTTTATAGTTCAAGAAAAATGCAAATGAGCAATTGATTAACAAAGATACGGTAATGTCTGTGCTATGATTTGTTGTACAATATATAGCTTTTGCAGCATCTGTAACTTCTAATTCTGTGTATTAATGAATATAAATTTAAAAAATTATGCAGAAGAACAAAAGTATCATTATATGATAAAAGATATTTTTTTTAAGTTATAATAATCTATCTGTCTGTTTCCAACAAAATTTTCAGCTGTCTGTTCCCATGGCCTTCCTATGAAGGAAAGCAGAGAAACAAGAAACTGTTCCGCCGAAAAATCCTGTCCATTTGGATACAAATGCGCTAGTGTTACAAATGGAGAAAACTTTTGCTGTCCTGATAGAAGTAAGATGAAGCAAAATACCAAGTTTCACATCAATTATTGTGACACTGTTAAAGATCTGGTCTGCAACATGCCATTGAACCCAGGATTTTCTTGCAACAGTGCAGAGCAATCAGAGATGTTTTTTTATGATTTTTCTTCTAAAGCTTGCTTGAAATTTAAATATGAAGGCTGCGGTGGAAATTTGAATCGCTTTCATACACTTCAATCATGTCAGTCCTTTTGTTTATCAATGCTTTGCCCTGTTGGAGAACCTTTGTCGACCAATGGAGAAGTGAAACGTTGCAAAACCGATCACGAATGCTCTTCTGAGTACAGCTGCGTTTTAGAAACTGGCGTTTGTTGCTTAAAAAGCAGTATGTTTAAATATAAATTTACAATATTCAATTCAATTTTAAATCATCGTTTGCAGAGGTTGTTTGTTCCCAATCAGAGCAACAAGGTGAAACTTGCGGTTTACCCCAGGTAGTATTGCATGTTAAAGATTTAAGAAACAAATTTATATTATTATCTGAATATTTTATTATAGTTCCGATTTCGATATGACATTAAGAGCAATAGCTGTAAGCAATTTACTTTTGCTGGATGTGCTGGAAATGAAAACAATTTTTATAATAAAGAGGCTTGCGAACAGTTTTGCAAACGTATGTTGAACAGCAACAATTTAATTGTTAAAATCTCTAACAACAACAACAAAAACAACAACAACAATAATAATAATAATAAGAGACATATTTGATGTTGTTTAAAGAGTAAAATAAATCAGTTTGCACAGTTTGAAATTTTTTTAGCAGAACTACTTTGCCCAGCAGGATCAAGGGCTTTCATAAATTCAGCAACCAGTCAACCTTTACAATGTGCAGAAGATGCTGAGATATGTCCACCAGGATTTAAGTGCTACTACAATATTCAAAATGGAAAATCAGTTTGCTGTTCTGCTCTGACGAAATGTCTCAGTGGGCTTGAACCGTATAAAGTAAAAGAAAACATTGGGCCCTTCAAATGTATTCCTGGACGATTTGGATTTTTTGATGGCTGTCCGAATAAATATGAATGCCAAGAAACCACAAATGGGCAGTTCCACTGCTGCCCAGAAGCAAGTACAGACTAATTGATGTAAGGTAATTGTTAAAATGGGTTTTTGAAAAATAAATTTTAGATGTCACCAACGCATGCCCAGAACAAGTGAAAGTTCATGTACACAAAGAGCGCAGTCAACCAACAAAATGCTATGCAGCTGATCCGAGCTGTCCAAATGGCTATGTGTGTCGTTTCAATCATATGTTTGGTCACCGATTTTGTTGTGCAGAACCTAAAAGAGACAGCAGTGTGCTGACGGCTGAAGGTAATGATGGTGCAACAACCTCACGGATTGAAATAGTAATTTGTAGTGTCACTTTGCCCTGACCGATCGAAACCATACACTGACCCAACTACGAAACTTACGGCCGTTTGCAATCCATATTTGCATTTCACTTGCCCAATAAGTTACAGTTGCACTTTTATTCAAAGTGCATCGAATTACCATTGCTGTATTAGCAATCAGTTGCAGCCGTACACAGCTGAGAGTAAATTTGAAATAAATTTTAAACTTTGCCAAATAAAAGTTGAAACATTTCAGAGCAATCACGAGAAACACCAGCATGTCCAGGTGGACTTCAACCATTCATAAATCGTGCCAATGGGCAGCCAGTTATTTGCCAACCTCCACTGCTAGGAATTTGTCCAGCCGGATCAATATGCCAGTATAGTCCTTTATACTGGCAATTTATTTGTTGCGCATCTGATTTATATTCGAAAAATTTTTACGATGAGATCAAAGGTAATTTTAATTCAGAAATGCACTTTCAAATTTTTATTAGAATGTTGCATATCTAGTAAAACTCCCAGGAGATACGGGGTGTCAGAATGACAGACAGTGTTCCAATGGTTTTCCAGGCTCTTTCTGTCATCAAGGGATTTGCAAATGTCCTCCTTCAATGTTCATTTATCAAAGGTCTTGTGGTAAGTTGAAAACGTACTTGTACTTCCATCAGTAAATACATATTAATGCATTCTACTCAGCAGTATCACGTAAACAGCATTAATGGTAACCATTAATAATTTCAATTTATTTGATCACATTAATTTATTCTAGAATATCATTAATTTATAATCAAATTTTCAAAGACAGCAAGATTTTGATTATTGATGTCAGTCATATTGTGCAGAACACTGTTGAATATTAACGTCTGTCATAATAAAATGTGTTCTCTTTTAGTTCCATCCTGTCCAAATGGTTACAATACAAATAATGGTGTTTGTGAACATGCCAAATGAAATTGAACACTGAACTGACTTAAAAAACATCACTATTTCAAACTATTTTTATATTCAATGCAATTCAATGCAGTAGAATTTGAAATGCTTGCCTTTAAGTAACAGAATGTCCATTTTTTGTTGCAATGATAACAATACACGAAGATAAGAGTGCTGAAGAACTGAAAGTCTAATACTTCAAAATCTTTGTAACAAGTTCTCTTAGCATCACAAATAATTTACATATGATTTACAGCTTCATTTGATGAAGAAAAGAGTAAACATTTATCATAAAATAAATATAACACCTTCATGGTTGTTTCAATGCAAGCAATGCTAAAGTTGTGAGAATGCAAAATGGGTAAGCTTAGTCCATTTTGTTATTTTTGCACAACAAGATTAAACTTGCGAGCAAATTTCAGTGCTTCAACCGAAACTGCGCAGTAGATTATTTAATAAAATAATTGATAGAATTGCTTGTTTGTAAACGTATCATTGATTGAGAAAAATAATGCAATATTAGATGAAAAGTGTAATTCATTGTGTTCATTAAAATTAATTTTTATTTCTTTATCGTTGCAATCAA
>NW_003526948.1:5478943-5479623 GCF_000181795.1 Trichinella spiralis
TAAGCGAGCATTTTCCCCGCCAAATTGGTTCACTTAAAAATTAAGCCCTCATTTTCAGTTACGTGTTTTTTTTAATTTAAGAAAAATTTTCAAAAAAAAAAGTAGGTGTGTTTTGTCTAAATGAATTTTGTTTTGGTTATGGGCGTTTTTTGTCAGATAGTTTTATATTTTGACTGAATTGTAAAACGTCAAGGTCATTTTTAAAATTTTCAAAATAGTCCTTTCCTTATTGATAGAATTAAGCAGTGCATTTTCTTCTGCTCATATTATGGCTTAGGTTAGACTTTATCTTCAGCCAAAAGTTCTAACGCACTAAAAACCGGTTTCCAACGCTGCATTATGCAAATAACTATCGCTATAACGTTGCCTTATCATCAGTAAGGGTGCGTTTGTTTGTTTAATTTACGTGGCAATTAGTAGCATCGTTGAACGTTCTCTGAGTTCATTACGGGCGTTAAGTAGCTGCTGAAGTCGGTTGCGGAATTACTGACAAGTATTCCATTTTTCTGCTTTTTATTTTTTTAAATCTTTGTATACTCATTATGTAAACAATTATTTTTTAATTAGATAGCACTTAATTATTATATTTGTTGTAAATCTATTTTGTGATAAAGTGAAGATAGTTTTGATTTAATATCATTATTACAGGTTTAAAGAATGGAGCAAAGAAAATGTGAAAA
>NW_003526948.1:5479633-5480494 GCF_000181795.1 Trichinella spiralis
ACAAGAGAAGACAAAGTTCCTGGGACCCCAATTCTGTAGGTCTGGGATTGGGATACTTCGAAAGGGCGAAGTTATCCCATAGTTGTAATTAAGTTAACGACCAACCTACATGGCTGAGTTTTGAATTAATGCAGTACTTGGTCTTTCACGCAGCAAAACCTTTGTACGCAACTGCTTTCATGTGTCGAAATCATTTTTGATTTTCGTTCATTTTGCAATTTTTGTTTTTCTTTTTTTACATAGTTTAATTTTGTACCATTTCCAAAGCAAATTCTTTTTATTTTTTTTTATTTTTCAATTTTTTTTCATTCATTTCAACTTCATTTTTCCTTACTTTATACATTTTATTGAATTTTAATCTTATTTTTTATACTTATTTACTTATTTTTTTTACATTTATTTATTTTATATTTTATATCTTATTTACTTTACAATTTTAATTTTGTAATTTTTGTTTTTATTTACTTACATAACTTAATTTTGTACCATTTCAAAGCACATTTTTTTACTTTATTTTATTTTTCAAACTGTTAAACTTCAAACATTCATTTAAACTTTATTTTCCCTTACTTTATTTTATGCATTTTATTCATTTTTTAATTTCTCCTATTATTTCTTTTGATTTCTTTGATTTTCACTTTTTTTCTTCTTATATTGTACATTTGCATGTTTTTTTAAATTTATTTCTCCAAATATTTTTTCTCTGATTCTTTTATTTTGAGTTTGACTTTGTAAAACCTCTGACACATGAAAAGCATTGCATACAAATAAGTAAACACGTAACAAACCATGGAAAAATAATGCACATGGACAAGAAAAAAGACAAGTGGAGAAAGCCAAGATCGGTGAAAGGTTGTGGAT
>NW_003526948.1:5481587-5486256 GCF_000181795.1 Trichinella spiralis
AGACGAGTCTTTATTGGACGAATCTCGTTTGTAGATAACGGCTGGCGTGAGCTAAAAGAGACTTCGTCGAGCAATTGGAAATTTCTGTGCCAAGCAATCATGTTCGGCGTGAGCGAAAAGAGACCATCGAGCAATTGAAAATTCTGTATCTACCAATCACGTTTGGCGTGAGCGAAAAGAGACTACGAGGATAAATTTTCGACGAAATGCGAAGCGACCACCACCAGGCTAGTACGTAAAAAAAGCAATGTGAATACAATATGAGTTATAATGCATTTTAATTCTACATTAATTAGGTAAAATCACGAAACTCGAAACAACAGATTCATAGAAATCACTTTTTATTGAAAAATTAGGATTACAAACACGTAAACGGTAAAAAAATGTAAAAGTAAGTTGTAATAATACAAAAAATATGCAAATTTAAGGTGGTTCAACAAAATATACAGTAATATTGAGTGTAATGTATCACAATAATGTCAGCGGCAGATCTTCTGACCAACGCACTCTTCTCATAGCCGGTTTCATTAGACGAGTGGCGTTTGTAAATAACGGCTGGCGTGAGCGAAAAGAGACTCCATCGAGCAAATTGGAAAATTCCGTGCCAAGCAGTCATGTTCTGCGTGAGCGAAAAGAGACCATCGAGGAATTGAAAATTCTGTAACAACCAATCACGTTTGGCGTGAGCGAAAAGAGACTACTCGTACGAATGTTGGACGCAATGCTAAGCGACACACCGCCACGCTAATATAAAAGTAGCCGTGGAAGGCGAGCGAGCGCAGTTCTCGTTTGACGTTGTGTTCAGTGCGGTGGTTGCGTTGCACCGTTCATGTGCGTGTGTGTGCGGACGTGTTTGTGAGAATATTTTTTAATGATCATTTTCATCCTGTGTATTACACTTATTATGTGTGCAGATGGATGGGTTCCAGCGAAAACGGCAGGTAGTGGCATGTTGCTGGTTAATCCATTCGTGTATTTGATTGGTGGAGAATCGCACTAAAGTAGTTTTGTCAGTGAAACAAAGATCAACCACTAGAAATATGAAAAAAATCCAGTCGACAACGCAGAAGTTTGAAATGAAGAAGAGATGACGTCTCAATGATTGATGGAAAGTCATTTTATAGAAAAATTTGATTATGCTTCATTCATCGTGATGACCAGCAGTGATTTGAGGCATCACTTGTTGGGAATTGTGCGTGTTCACTGCTATTATTTTTGCCAGCACGTGTTATTTTATCTTCATTGTTATCACCCCACGTATATGCACATGTGGATGCATTGCAGCGAAGTCAGCAAATGAAGATCCAACAGTTAGAATGTTCAGAAGCGGAAATTATGCTCCGTGGCAGAAAATGGACGCGTACTGGACTTACGTGCTGTCACGTCTATCATTCCAGCTAAAGATTTCCAAATTCCACAGCATCAAGCAATCGACCGAAGAGTAAAACCGCACTCTTGATGCTGATCAAGCGCTGCTTTCCATTGAGACGTACACTGACTTCGTTAGGGCCCCCAGATAATGCTGTGGTTTGTGCATGCCATCGTTTCGCGGGCTGTACGCAATCGAATGGGTTACGCGGTACTCTATGATGCTCTGGTCATCCTGAGAAGTGGTCTCAGCTTTGGCTACCACAAATCTTTCAATTAATGCGAATGTGGTTATTTGGTGACCAGGAGTCGGCGCCTGGACGCTCTGATGCGCGTATTTATGATCAAGATACCAAGCACTGACGGCTCAGCAACTCAGTTCCAACTCAGGTTTCTGGGCATTTCTAATCCCTCACGTCCTCGACCAGATCCTCCTGATCCCCTATATCATACGGGAAATTAACTATCAGTATTGTGACCGGACAAGGTGAACTCTCCAAAGTCTGGAAAAGGCAGACAAAGATGAGGTACGGCAACCCAGTGCGCATTTTTGAAAATGCTGTACGTATCGTTGTGATAGCTGGCAAACGCGTCAGTGAAAAGGCGTTTCTAAATACCTTTCTATAAACGTTATACCAAATACTGCTGAGCAACAAACCGCAGGAATATATGAAGTTGAATGCTGCATCAACGATTCAAAAGGCGAAAAATCGAGCGCTGGCTGCTGTGGTTATAACCAGGTATGAAACGCATGGTGATTTTAAACACAAGAGCAGCGAAGGGCAAAACTGTACCAAAAGTACCCGCACCGAACTGCTGAATCTCTGCCAATCGCAGTTCGGTGGCATCCGTAGAATGTACCATGAATTGCGGGAAAAAGAAGCTGCATTGCAAAATGTAGAAGATCTGAACATGCGAGCCGAATTAGAAGCAGAATTCGAAGAAGAAAGCGCTTCTACAAACCGTCACACCATCGGCGTTATGCGACTGATTGGCAAGTTGTTCGTGTGGAAAATGATCACCCTGTGATCATACTTTGTGAGGGTTTTATGAACAGAGTTCTATACGTAGTGACTGGTTGCTGTTTCACTTGGTGGACATGCGAGCACTCCGCTCACGCTTCTGCAGCTTAACAGCTAAAATTTATAATATTGGAATTGATAATATCTACTGCCAGAAATAAAACGGTTTTCTAGTTTATAGCAAAACGTGTAGGGGTGTAAACGGGTCGACACGGCGAGTCGTTCAGGAAAATCACAGGAAATTTTTGTGCAGGTATGTCGTATATCTATAACTGACACACAATTGCTTGCTTAGTTTTAAAAGGAACAAGGGTACGTTGCTCAATTTCTCTATTTGTCTATTATTTTTTGCAGATGCTTTTTAAAAAAGGTTTGGTTGCGATGGGGACCCATTGGACCGGATGTCCTGCTCCCTTGTACCCAACTACAGTCCTATTACTTGGACCTCCGGCATCTCAGTCTCGAATCCTACCTGCATGACGTTCCGATTTTCAGTTGAGATTTCGCCGCACGTATGTGGACGATCGATCCACCCTCAGCGGTTCGCACACGATCAGCCGACAAAGAAGAAACCCTTCTAACCTGACGCGTGATTACCTTATGGCGAAAAGTAATCAACTTCTGGCAAAAAAGCAAATCTGTTCTCGTTCTCAAAGGAATAACGAAATTGTTGTCATACATTACACTCAATATTACTGTACATTCTGATGAACCCCGTTAAATTTGCATACGTTTTGTATTATTGCATCTTATTTTTACATTTTTTTGCCGTTTACGTGTTTGTTATCCTAATTTTTCAATAAAAAGTAGTTTCTATGAATCTGTTGTTTCCAGTTGCGTGATTTTACCTAATTAATGTAGAATTAAAATGCATTATAACTCATATTGTATTCACATTGCTTTTTTTACGTACTAGCCTGGTGGTGGTCGCTTCGCATTTCGTCGAAAATTTATCCTCGTAGTCTCTTTTCGCTCACGCCAAACGTGATTGGTAGATACAGAATTTTCAATTGCTCGATGGTCTCTTTTCGCTCACGCCGAACATGATTGCTTGGCACAGAAATTTCCAATTGCTCGACGAAGTCTCTTTTAGCTCACGCCAGCCGTTATTTACAAACTACATTCGTCTAAGAAAGTCTCGTCTTTTTTTCAATAAAAAGTGCTTTCTGTGAATCTGTTGTTTCGAGTTGCGTGATTTTATCTAATTAATTTACAATTAAAATTCATTATAACTTATATTGTTTTTTATCATTGCTTTTTAAGCATCCTAATTATTTTTGAATTATCCATGAAAACAGAAAAAAACATGCAATTAATCTCAGTTTTCAGATGACGTCATTTAACTCATTTAGCAGCAAATGAATGCATTCAATTTTGCATTTACCTTCTGAATTTTAATGAATTCTAATACCTACATCACCACAGATACATACGAATTCATTTGGAGAAACGACCACCAAACACACAATGGACAGGGTCATTGTGTAATGAGAAGTGTTTATATGTTTGGCAAAGCTCCAATTAAATTTTCTCCACAAACAGAGAGCATTAAGTAAATAAAGAGCAATGAAAAATCTACAGTAGCCATATTTATCAGCAGAAATGAATAAAATAAAAATTTGCATGCGAGATCGTTGGCTTTGTTGACCTAATAGAAATCATTTCAGTTTGAGGCCGTCCGTGGATGGTAGCTCAGCGTTTTGATGGGAAAATTGACTGAAGACAAACATTGAATCCAAACACTATTTTTGCTTTTTATTCATTATTATTTTTTGGAATAATTTCTGAAAAGTAATTTTTCAATGAACGTCCAAAGACAATGAACATTAACGATGAGAAGATGACGAATTTAGCAGTAAGTGGCAGCTTTTTCATTTTTAAGTTTTAATTAGTTAACAATACAATTTTGAATCGATATTAAGCATAATTTCTAAACATATTGTATGAAGAATTCTCAAAATCAGATAATAGGTGACATAATAATCGCCAAATTTCCGTACAATTAAGATTCATTAAATACACCTTGTACGCATTGTTTATCTATTATTAAAATATGGTCTTTCGAAAATCACCTTTGCAATAGCTAACATGTACTTTCAATTGACCATAAGCAAGCATTTCCCCGCAAATTGTTCACTTAAAATTAGCCTCATTTCAGCTACTTGTTTTTCTGATTTAAGAAAATTTTCAAAAAAAAGTAGGTGTGTTTTGTCTAAATGAATTTTGTTTTGTTATGGCGTTTTTTGTCAGATAGTTTATATTTTGACTGAATTGTAAAC
>NW_003526948.1:5486266-5488014 GCF_000181795.1 Trichinella spiralis
CTTATCACCGATGAACGCGTTACTATTCTGTTTTGCCTTGTTCTCAAAGGAAAACAATTTGTCTTCCTATGTTACAATAGACCGCTCATTTATCAATTTCAATGAATATATTTCATTTTTTCAATTAAATAAACTTTCTATCTGTATTACAAAATGCACAAGCATACACGTGGTTCATCATATCAAGATCCATTAAAAAATAATATTAAATACATGGCTTGTGATGATGAAACTGTTAACGAAATAACTGAATATGATTCCTTAATCTACAGTGATTTATTGTGAAGCTGGGAAAGAAAACAAAATTGCTTTTGGTATGTAAATTTGATATGTATGTAATAATTGACGACAACAATCAGTTTGAATTTGTGCAACTTCAACCCAAATTAATCCCAAATTCAGCACGTCAGTCATAAAATTAAATTGCATTATTTGGAATTTGTTTTTTAACATTTCTCATAAATCCTATTAAAAAATATTCAAAACTAATTAAACGTCGTTGATTTGAAAATGACTGAGAAATAAATGTAACCAACGCTGATTTATTCAAATTGAAAGCTGATCAAGATATCAATAGAACATATGAAGGCAAAATTGAGCACGAAAAGAGCAGGCACACTTAGATATAAAGTATCAGGTATGATAAACAATGACTTGGAATGGAAACTGAACAAATTCAGTCAGATCTGAAAATTTATAACATGTACTATAATAAAATCAAATAACCGAACAAAGTCAAATCTCTTTCATATAGCAACAATGGGCAATGAGCAATTAGACAACTAAACAATCGCCTTATTTGCTAAAAATATTATTGTGAGTCGATGTAAATTTGCATAGCAAACAGACGCTGCGCTGTTAGCATTATTTGATTTAATCTTACCGTCAACAATAAATTATTTCTTTTTGAAGATAATTTTTCAATTTAATCTTGAGAATGTAACATAAATTGTTAATTTAGTGCGAAACTTGCAATTTAATATTGTTGCTGCCCGCTTGACATGCACAAGAACATTTTCAATAATCCACTGCTGATTGAATTATTCATAATTATTTTAAAAATATGCGTAAATTTATTTATGAAAAAGCATCCTATGTAATGATTTATTAAATGATCATCATTTGTTCATTTGATTCTTTTTTCATCTTTGAAATTGATTTAAATCGACCTCTGCTATAATGAATGTTGTATTCAGAAACTGCGTTAACGACAAAACACAGAATCAAAATTGATAATAAAAAGGGAACGTTTAAATGAATAGTTAATTTTCTTAACCTGCATGCAATATCAGTATAAAATATGAAAATTAGTTTTTCCATTTGACAATTCTAATTCAAGTTTCTTATTTTTAACCCATTCAATTTTATGTAATTTTGTATTTAATACTTCATTACTTCTTTGATCTTAAAATGCATTTTATTCTACTTCTGATCTAATGAATTATATTTTGCGTTTTGTTTGTTATTATTGTTGTTGCTATTGTTGCTAATAATTTGTACCTGAATATCTAATATTCTAAAACAATTTGAAAATAATACCGCCAACGGTAAAAGGAAATGTACAGTAACCGTGGTTTTTATTAATTTTCATATCTTTCCCAATAGAGCAACAGTTTAGAACCGTCATGATTTAACCAAAAAACGTCAGTAATTTTAAATTAATGGAAATAGAATTAGCTTTAAACGTCAACGTAAGCATTTAAAAACATTACAGGTGATGAAGTTTTTGATCTATGCAGACGGAAAAT
>NW_003526948.1:5488024-5589942 GCF_000181795.1 Trichinella spiralis
TAAATTTCAGATAAATTTTAAAGTTGTGCCAAATTTTAAAACCATTTTGCCGGTAAAAGTTATGATAGGAGTTAGTGTTTCGGTTACAATTTCTATAAATATTTATTGTCTGTGTGGGAGGAGCTTCGGAGGAACGCGTAAAAATTTAGGCGAAACTGAATTTCGACCAGTGGAAATTTTGAAAATGGAAAAAGGAAGAAAACAATTTTTTTCCGAAAATAACTGTTTTCCTTTGGTGCTGTGAAAAACTAAACCCCTTCTTCCAAAGATACCCGGAGTTATGGAAGGGGGCAATTTTCAAATTCCAAACCCCCCTGGAAAATTTTCCTAATAAAATTCCCTTCAATAGAAAGGAAATAATGCTTTTACATCAAAGCCCCCCATATGCATTTATTGACCCCGTGTACCACCAGTCAAACTTGACTCTGATGCTTGAAACTGTTTCGAAAGAGGGATTTGACTGCACTGATGATCATGTATCCATTTACTTTGCTGTCGTTCCAGAGAAGTGGATGGTAAATCCGGCAATCCTATTTTGGAAAGGAAAAGAACCTCCAAAAATTACTACCCGCCACGTTATAAGCGTCAGTTATGAGCAAACAGTTGAAGGAGAATGTGTGGAAAAACAATCAGAGATCCCGAAATTTGTTGAAAAGATGCCTCCTAGTGAATCAGCGGTGGATCAGCTTTTTGGTGACTCTAACATTGCAGAACTACCAGATGATATCATTAAAGGTGAATTAAGTAAAATTGATAAGAGCAAACGTTTGAAAACAGAATCTGGGCAAGTTGTGAATTTAAATAATAATGAAGCAACAAACAAGCAAGATTTTCAAGAAAATGAAACACCTCAAAATGAATTTGAGAAGCAAGCAAAAGAAGAAAAGAGCAGCATTATTACTGAGCACGAAAAAGAAAAAATGGTAGCAGGGAATGAAAGTGGTATATCAGAAGCTACAGAACAAATAAAAGAAAATACACCAGACAGTGCTAATCCCAAAGAAAATGACGCATCTAGTGGTGAATTGCAGAAAGAAAATCAAGTAATAAATTCAGCTGCTACCAAAGCGCTTTCTTCTGACAACAAAGAGAATGATACTGATAAACATAATCCAGACATATAATATTAATTGATAACAATTTTTCACATTATTGCTTACCGCTTAAAAATTTCTTTTAACAATATTTGGTGTAAAAATTTTTTATATATTAATAAAATTATTTTAATATGCTTGTTCTCATAGACCATGACAAATAATATACATTTTACTAGTATATTCAGACGTGCATTGGGAAAAATGCTGCATTGGCATAATTGAAAGTGAATTATATGTATGCATCCGATCATAGTCAATAATTGATGACGGTATTTATTCTTCTTATCACCGATGAACGCGTTACTATTCTGTTTTGCCTTGTTCTCATTGGAAAACAATTTGTCTTCCTATGTTACAATAGACCGCTCATTTATCAATTTCAATGAATATATTTCATTTTTTCAATTAAATAAACTTTCTATCTGTATTACAAAATGCACAAGCATACACGTGGTTCATCATATCAAGATCCATTAAAAAATAATATTAAATACATGGCTTGTGATGATGAAACTGTTAACGAAATAACTGAATATGATTCCTTAATCTACAGTGATTTATTGTGAAGCTGGGAAAGAAAACAAAATTGCTTTGGTATGTAAATTTGATATGTATGTAATAATTGACGACAACAATCAGTTTGAATTTGTGCAACTTCAACCAAATTAATCCAAATTCAGCACGTCAGTCATAAAATTAAATTGCATTATTTGGAATTTGTTTTTTAACATTTCTCATAAATCCTATTAAAAAATATTCAAAACTAATTAAACGTCGTTGATTTGAAAATGACTGAGAAATAAATGTAACCAACGCTGATTTATTCAAATTGAAAGCTGATCAAGATATCAATAGAACATATGAAGGGAAAATTGAGCACGAAAAGAGCAGGCACACTTAGATATAAAGTATCAGGTATGATAAACAATGACTTTGAATGGAAACTGAACAAATTCAGTCAGATCTGAAAATTTATAACATGTACTATAATAAAATCAAATAACCGAACAAAGTCAAATCTCTTTCATATAGCAACAATGGGCAATGAGCAATTAGACAACTAAACAATCGCCTTATTTGCTAAAAATATTATTGTGAGTCGATGTAAATTTGCATAGCAAACAGACGCTGCGCTGTTAGCATTATTTGATTTAATCTTACCGTCAACAATAAATTATTTCTTTTTGAAGATAATTTTTCAATTTAATCTTGAGAATGTAACATAAATTGTTAAATTTAGTGCGAAACTTGCAATTTAATATTGTTGCTGCCCGCTTGACATGCACAAGAACATTTTCAATAATCCACTGCTGATTGAATTATTCATAATTATTTTAAAAATATGCGTAAATTTATTTATGAAAAAGCATCCTATGTAATGATTTATTAAATGATCATCATTTGTTCATTTGATTCTTTTTTCATCTTTGAAATTGATTTAAATCGACCTCTGCTGTAATGAATGTTGTATTCAGAAACTGCGTTAACGACAAAACACAAAATCAAAATTGATAATATTAAAGGAACGTTTAAATAAATAGTTAATTTTCTTAACCTGCATGCAATATCAGTATAAAATATGAAAATTAGTTTTTCCATTTGACAATTCTAATTCAAGTTTCTTATTTTTAACCCATTCAATTTTATGTAATTTTGTATTTAATACTTCATTACTTCTTTGATCTTAAAATGCATTTTATTCTACTTCTGATCTAATGAATTATATTTTGCGTTTTGTTTGTTATTATTGTTGTTGCTATTGTTGCTAATAATTTGTACCTGAATATCTAATATTCGTAAAACAATTTGAAAATAATACCGCCAACGGTTAAAAGGAAATGTACAGTAACCGTGGTTTTTATTAATTTTCATATCTTTCCCAATAGAGCAACAGTTTAGAACCGTCATGATTTAACCAAAAAACGTCAGTAATTTTAAATTAATGGAATAGAATTAGCTTTAAACGTCAACGTAGCATTAAAACACATTACAGGTTATGAAGTTTTTTGATCTATGCAGACGGAAAATTATATTTTAAATTCAGATAATTTTAAAGTTGTGCAAATTTAAACATTTGCTGTAAAGTATGATAGAGTAGTGTTCGTTACAATTCATAATATTATTGTCTGTGTGGAGGAGCTCGAGGAACGCGTAAAATTAGCGAACTGAATTCGACAGTGGAATTTTGAAATGGAAAGCGAAGAAACAATTTTATCCGAAATAACTGTTTCCTTGTGCTGTGTAAAACTGACGCCATCTTACAATGATACCAGATGTATTGATGTGGCAATCTCAAATCCAACACCCTGGAAAATCTCCTATAAAATACACTCAACTAGAAGAAATATGCTTTACATCAAGCCACCATATGCATTTATTGACCCGTGTACAACAGTCAACTTGACTCTGATGCTTGAAACTGTTTCGAAAGAGGGATTTGACTGCACTGATGATCATGTATCCATTTACTTTGCTGTCGTTCCAGAGAAGTGGATGGTAAATCCGGCAATCCTATTTTGGAAAGGAAAAGAACCTCCAAAAATTACTACCCGCCACGTTATAAGCGTCAGTTATGAGCAAACAGTTGAAGGAGAATGTGTGGAAAAACAATCAGAGATCCCGAAATTTGTTGAAAAGATGCCTCCTAGTGAATCAGCGGTGGATCAGCTTTTTGGTGACTCTAACATTGCAGAACTACCAGATGATATCATTAAAGGTGAATTAAGTAAAATTGATAAGAGCAAACGTTTGAAAACAGAATCTGGGCAAGTTGTGAATTTAAATAATAATGAAGCAACAAACAAGCAAGATTTTCAAGAAAATGAAACACCTCAAAATGAATTTGAGAAGCAAGCAAAAGAAGAAAAGAGCAGCATTATTACTGAGCACGAAAAAGAAAAAATGGTAGCAGGGAATGAAAGTGGTATATCAGAAGCTACAGAACAAATAAAAGAAAATACACCAGACAGTGCTAATCCCAAAGAAAATGACGCATCTAGTGGTGAATTGCAGAAAGAAAATCAAGTAATAAATTCATCTGTTACCAAAGCGCTTTCTTCTGACAACAAAGAGAATGATACTGATAAACATAATCCAGACATATAATATTAATTGATAACAATTTTTCACATTATTGCTTACCGCTTTAAAATTTTTTTTAACAATATTTGGTGTAAAAATTTTTTATATATTAATAAAATTATTTTAATATGCTTGTTCTCATAGACCATGACAAATAATATACATTTTACTAGTATATTCAGACGTGCATTGGGAAAAATGCTGCATTGGCATAATTGAAAGTGAATTATATGTATGCATCCGATCATAGTCAATAATTGATGACGGTATTTATTCTTCTTATCACCGATGAACGCGTTACTATTCTGTTTTGCCTTGTTCTCATTGGAAAACAATTTGTCTTCCTATGTTACAATAGCCCGCTCATTTATCAATTTCAATGAATATATTTCATTTTTTCAATTAAATAAACTTTCTATCTGTATTACAAAATGCACAAGCAAACACGTGGTTCATCATATCAAGATCCATTAAAAAATAATATTAAATACATGGCTTGTGATGATGAAACTGTTAACGAAATAACTGAATATGATTCCCTAATCTACAGTAATTTTTGGTGAAGCTGGGAAAGAAAACAAAATTGCTTTTGTATGTAAATTTGATATGTATGTAATAATTGACGACAACAATCAGTTTGAATTTGTGCAACTTCAACCAAATTAATCCAAATTCAGCACGTCAGTCATAAAATTATATTGCATTATTTGGAATTTGTTTTTTAGCATTTCTCATAAATCTTATTAAAAAATATTCAAAACTAATTAAACGTCGTTGATCTGAAAATGACTGAGAAATAAATGTAACCAACGCTGATTTATTCAAATTGAAAGCTGATCAAGATATCAATAGAACATATGAAGGCAAAATTGAGCACGAAAAGAGCAGGCACACTTAGATATAAAGTATCAGGTATGATAAACAATGACTTGGAATGGAAACGGAACAAATTCAGTCAGATCTGAAAATTTATAACATGTACTATAATAAAATCAAATAACGGAACAAATGGAAATTTCAAAATAAAATTTTTCGACATTTTTCATTGAAAAAGCAAGTCTACAGCCCATGAAATTTCGCAGTTTTCGAGAATAACCTTGGTCCTCAAAAATGGGCTTCAGAGACGATTCGGTTTGTACAACAGAGACATTCATGCCGCTATCGTTTGCGTGGTTCTCGAGATATACGTTGAAAAGTATGAAGCTCCCCAATGTATTAAGATATGAGTATTGCCATAATTTTTAAACCGAGGAGAGGGCCAATGCCATACAAATCACTTTCATGATCACAGCAATTGGTACCGTTTAACCAGCCTTTAACAAGGGCCAATTCCAGACGAGAACGTTGTTCCCCTGAATACAACGTTCTTCATCTTTGTGTTATACCCCAGGCTATGCTTCGTTAGATTAGGGTGAATTTTCATATCTGTATCAGCTACAGATTGATATGATTTCTTATAGATGCTCATATGAAGATTGCCTTGAATGTCCCTTACACATTTTCAAACGACAGGGATGTATCGCCAACATTTTTATTTATAGCAACGTGCACTTCAGAGTAAAGCTAGAAAAGAGAAACTTGGATAACCTACAAACTGTGTACGATGTAATCCTGAAATTGGGACCATCATGTTTGCAGGATTTTCTACAAATGTAGATGAAGTAACTAAGAAGAAAGTGCACAACAATAAGCAAACAACATGCTACTGTGCAATTCTTCATCATAGACAGTAAATAAAATATCATTGCAGACTCAACTCGTACCATTCAACATCAATCATTAAAACTGTAAACGAATAACTGAACGTAGAACAAACAAATAAAAATTTGCATGGGGCTTCTCTTAAGAAAGCAAATAACAAGTGTTTAGGGCAGTTAGCAGTTATTTATTAGGATAAAAAATTCAAAGTTCTCAAAATGTGCGTGCCAAGTCCTTTAAAGAAGGCAAGTAGTAAAACTGCAAACTATTCTGAAACTGAAAACGGATTGGTGTTTGGTGAACGCTCTGCTCATAAAGCAAGATGGCGGTATCTCAGCCAATTGAGTAAAGAAAGCGAGTTCAGTGTTACTCATAAGACTATGTACACAAAAATGGATTAACACATTTGACAAACAAACTTTAGCAGCGTCATTTGACCTAGCGCAACTGCATTGAAGCTCATCCTTTTTTGTGAAAATAATTTTCCCATCATCTTGACAATGCGACATGAAAAATTCAAATTCAAGTTACAAATATAAAATATTAGAGCATCTCAAATTCAACTCCTCTTTAATGGACTAGTCCAATTAATTCACATCTAAAAAATTGCCAATAAACCGTTCATTAATATAATGATAAATTTTCAAGAGAAAAAAACAACAGACGCACAGTGTAACATAATTAAAACATCATCACAAGAATGCAACACGAAGCTTAAAATTTTGAACGACCATTAGACTTAAATGTTATGAAAATGTTATGTGATTTATAATAAAGTAATCTAATTACTGAATTTCTAAAAAAATTACCTATGAAACGCTTTCAAGTCAGAGTCAATGTATCAAAACCTCTTGGCACTTTATCCATTCTCAGTAATGTAATAATTATTCAGTTATGTTGCTATGCTTCAGCCTTGCAAGAATCTCTTTCGAATTCTATATTAAACTAATAATGATAACACAAAAATAATAGAACTTACAAAAATAAGCGTCCTTTAATAGTTGAAGTCTACAACCTTCTTATTTTACTTTCTTGAATTAGCCGTTTTTCATCACTGAGCTCTATTTATCTTCTTTTCGAGCTTTTCAAAAAATGACGACTTATTTTAACGCAATTGAAATAAACAAACAAGTCACCATGTGTTCAATCTTATCAGAAGGGATAAATCTTCAGTCACGGCAAAACTGTGATTTCAAATTACGTTGAAAAGGAAATAAATTCGATTTCACTTTTAGTTTCCATGAAATGGCTAATCTGCATTACAAAAAATCTGTAGCATTATTTATCGAAGCCCAACCATACTAAATCTCATCGTTGAATCACCTTATATACTGAAAATAATTTCAAGTAATTTACAAAATCAGAATTGTACATTATCATAAATAGATGTCTTCTAAATTGAGGAAGTAAAAAGATACTTCAGTTATAATTTTTAAAAAAGTTATTATATTTTTCAAACAAAAAATACAGTATAACAAACATACCTCCTTCTGCTGTTATTTAATCTGATGACAACAATTCTACAGTTGCAGTAAACTTTAAAAATTCTATTACCGTCATGCATGTCATGAAATGCACGGACAAATTTCAAATACAACTTTTAGAACGAAACGATGTCACGCTACGCGTTGACCACAAATGCAATAGCTCTGTATGGCAGAGTTAGCTTGTGTGTGCGTGTGTGTGTGTGTGTGTGATTTTACAGATAATGTAATTCTTCACAGATATTCCATTTTCTTATTTAGATTAGTAAATATTCTGCTTTGACTTTTGAAATTGTACAATAGTCCGCATTACAGAAATTTAACCTCAGGACAAAGTGTGCTACTTTTTCTACTGTAAATTGAATTGCTTTTCAAGAATTATGCTGAGTAGAAAAGATAAAATGTGTTCTGCTGTAAAACGAGAATATAACACGATTTTTTTATTTTACAGATTCTATTGTTTTTCAATTTTTATTGTTAATAAATTTAATTTCACAATGTGTATTTCACTGAATTGCACAATATCTTCTGCTCGATACTTCAACGCGGGGTAGATCCGATGTTGACATCAAAGGCATGTCGTATCAAAATTTAATTCTTTGTAAATTTCGCGTCGAACTCTGATTGGTTTAAAAATTTCATTGGTTTTTAAGCCGAATAAATTTCATTTGTTGTTGTTGAGATGAATTTTATTCGTTGTCGCAAACCTAAATTTTACTGGTTGTCATTGTAATGCGTTCTATTTGTCAAATTTTGGTTTCTTTTTAATGGTCACTTTTCTGATATTCAACGCATCTTAATAAATAAATTTGACATTTTAATTTTACATGTTGATTGTTTCTAATTATAGCATGTAAGAAAATTCTCTACCTTGCTGCCTATTGTTCGATAATATATCTATTTAACAGTAAAATGGCTATGCATTTCTATTAAAAAAAAACAACAGGATGCTTCGTTGTAAACATCCAACTGCCCACAAACAAATGCAAACATCTATCTATACATATATACACATGCTTGTGTGTTCATCTGCGGTGTATAATCCATGAAAAGAACAATTCGATTTGATATTTCTTGTAACAATGTTATGAACTGATGTTTTTACAAAAATGTTACAGCAAGAAATTCTAGAAACATGCATTTTAACCATGCTATATAATGAATATGGACTAAATTTGTGCTGTATAAACCCCTGTATAATTTTTTAAAATGTTTTTTTTCTTTCTCAATGACGTAGAGCTCTTAAGGCATACATAATATATTCTAATAAGCTGGTTAACCTGAAATGAATAATGGCTATTAGAATAAGATGTATAACGAATAGCAAATAACAGCTACTGGAATTAATTGCTTATTGATAACATTTAAAAGGCAAAACAATATGTCATATTTCCCAGAACCCCTGGACACTACTCGCGGAACCCCATTTGAGAAACGCTGACTTAGACAATCCTGATTTTCATTTACAAGTTTACTGTCAATGACATGGCCTTAAATTGTTGTTTGTTTTCGATTTTCCTTTTAATTTTGATGTGTAAAATCATTACTGGGCAATTATCATTCACATCGGTTAAAAATTTCCATGCCCTACGTAATATTTCAATTTGCCTCAACGTATGCTGTGGTTTTGTAATTACTGAATGTATGATTATGCGGACTATTTAATGTGAAAAAGTTTAAAGAAAACTTTCGCTCAAAGCCACATATATATATTGTTCAGTTTTGAAGTGCTGAACTCTTCCGCACTGCTTAGAATATAGCTACTGTTAAGCTAAAATTTGCATTTAAATATGTCTGAAATCCATTTGAGAGAAAATGTGTTGAATGGTAACGTTGAGTCAAACAGGTATGTTTATGTCATAACTTAACATAGAAAATACATTAACTTAATAAAACGTTATTTTACTTCACCCCTGTTGTACATAGGTCGCCGAGAATACGGAGAGAAGTTAAAATTCGCTGTACTGATCGTTTACCGGCGCTGCTGCTTACTGGCAAAGAATACCAAGACATTAGTGATGAAGCAGCATGGGTTGTTTCTTCATATAAACAAGGTAAATAAATTAGAAATTTCACTAGCAGTTGGATGTAGTTTATAATTTATCAGTTCCATCTTTTAGTGAGAATACGTTTCGTTGATATCTAAATGTAAAATTTTGCGTAGGTTATGGCATCATGGAATTGCGTAGCCCTAGTTTCGAAACCTACTGGCAGACGAGTGGTACGCAGCCTCACTTGTTGACATTGTACTTTAGGAGGCTATCTCTCGTCTCTCATTTGTGCATTTATTTGAATGCACCGGTTGACGACAGTTACACGCCGAAGAAACTTTCTATTAGGCGTGGGACGCAGCTGTGCGATTTGGTGGAAAACAGAATTGTTCATTTGGAAGATCAAAAAGGTTGGGCAGTGATTCCGTTGGCCGTTCCTAAAAGAAATTTCATCTCTGCGTTCATTATTCAAATAGCAATTTTGGAAAACAACTTAAATGGGCGTGATAGTTGCATTCGACAGTTAAGGATATTTGGCCCGAAGGATGAACGAAAAAGTGAAATCGATGAGCTAAATGAATTATTATTCTCATATTATCGTAATTTATGTTCATTTCGATAATTTGAAACTAACACAATGAGCAGGAATGTGATGTGAAAAAGCAGTGGAATTTCCTTGAAATGACTAACATTATTATGATTGTAGTTACAGTATACCATAAAGCAAGTATTAAAAGCATAATTGACTGGTCGTTGTGCTCAGTTATTTCTATACTTACTGACGAACAGTTGTTTTGTTGATAGAAATGAGTGCGAATTTTCAGCCGAGCTCTTTTAACCTGAAATCAATACTTCATGAGTCATCATCATTTCATAAGATGCAATTTCAAACATTAACATTGCTTGAAACAAAATTTTAAGTGCTCAAACAATTACCAACAAACAATTTTTATTCAAAAAATTGATATTATTCAGATTATAAAAGCAATCCGCAGATTGGACAACATAGCATTAATCAAATAAAAAAATAAGTACTCATTAATGACGAGGAATGCTTCGATCTCTTTTGGAACAAGTAACGACAAAACAATAAATATAAACAGATTTCACAGCTTTTCATTTTGTATTCAGTAGTTTTTCCTCTTCGACGATTTTATTATCTGCTTAAAATGATACAACTCTTCCCGCCAGCTATATAATTTATTTGGGATTCGATATGTTGATTCTGATGTTGATGCAGAGTCGTCTTCAAATTGCTGACCATGGTCTTTGAAAACCATCAATTCTTCGACGTTACCCAATGCAGACAAAATTGGAGGAGTGTAATCTTCATCACATGAAAAGTCGGATTCTTTCAGACGCAACTGATTATCAATACGTTGTTTTAATAACATCTACAAAACAAACGTACAAAAACAATTATTTTCTCAATGTCCAGCTTTTCCAATAAGCATCCGATTATATTTTTCTTTCCATTAAAATCCGCACATCAACCCCAAAATTTACCACAGCATTTAAAACCAAAATAAAAGCAATAACGTAACATACCTCTTCAGTAGTCAATTCATCAATGCTGCGGTTTTCCATAACTGTGTCACCTAAAACGAGATGAACCGCAATAAATTACAACTGAAAATTATAATATTAACAATCAAAAAATAAAGTTATAGGATGAAATTTTAGATGAACTCTTACCATTAAATCAACAGCAAACACTTTTCAAATAATTTAATACGAACCATAGGAATTTAAAAAAAGTAATCAAAAGACTTACGCAAAACAAATTCATAGTGAATAGAAATTATTATCAAGACGATATTCAAATTTTAATATTTTCCAAATTAATTAACACAGTAAAATTTTATACAAATTATTACTTACGCATCTCACGAAGGATAGCTAAAACTTCATTTTCCGGCTAAAATGATTAGAAATACAATTATTAGAAGCAATTAAAATGAAATCGTTGTTCTTACAATGGTAAACATTGAAGGTGAACTATAGCGTCGATCGTTTTCATTTATTGCTTTCGTCGAGCTTACCCTGTATTCAATAAATAAAAATTTTGAACTAACTAACACACTGCGCATAACAAATATCCCTACCGCATTAATTCGTCCTTAGGACTTTGTTTCACATCATCTACTTTCGCACATTTTTCACAACTGGCTTGCTCTCTTCCCAGTTCTTGTGTTTCCCAATCGTAAATCTTTCTTTCCACGGCGTTCAGCTTTCGCTTTACAAAAAATAAAATATTATAACCAGCAAATAATACTTTCGATGAGTGAAGTCCTATCATACCACCGTATCTAATTTCGACAAAACCGTATTCATTATATAAATTTTCCATTTCTTACTGTAAACTTGTAGTAACTAAACAAAATAAAATAATATAAAATCCGAATCTGAAATCAAACTTTCTACAATTAATATTTACTTCTTCATCAACGTCAACGTCAACGTCGTCTGAGTCGTCGCTTAATGCAACATTATCGTCGTTGACTTTGCCAGCATCATTTGCTACTGCTTCTTTTTTTCCTTCTTCCTCATCTGTTGCCTTTTCTTTGAGCTCGAGAACCAATATTTCTGCTTCTCGTGTTTCTCCATCGTCATTTATTTCCATTTTAACAACTTATAACTGCCTATCTTTTCAGAAAACTTTTTGATTGTCACAATACTAAAATCACAAAAAAGTAGCAAAAACAAGCAAAATCATCCATAATGAGATGTTCAACAAATTCATAAGTTCATACAGTAGCACTATTATGACCAATATTAAGGAACAGATAAATCAATAATGACAGTAAAAAAATTATAAAAAATAAATGCGACAAACACCAATAAATTAGTATAGTTGGTTGTTCTATTCTAAATCTATAAAATTCATTTAAAATAATGTAAACCTATTGAACAATATTCCCAGCATGCATCATTAATCGAAAGCAACCACATTTAATAAAAATTAATGACACTTTAAAAACTCATACTATACACAGTATAACATATGTTCAAGTTTAATTTTAAAAAAAGTTGTCAAACAAATTTACAATACATTGAAGGCGCCATTAAATTTTCATTAATAATAATATTTGGGAAATTATAATTATTTTTATAAAATACCGTAAAAAATAAGGTCCACGTGCAATATCGCGCATACATAGCTTACAGTAACTGTTTTGCGTTTCGTATTCGTTCAAGAAGGAGAATAAAGCAACAAAGCAAATAATTAGATAATTACAACAGAATGCCCTAATAATTCAGTTTAATCAGCAATTATATGTGAGCAAAAATCCAAGGCTAAAATTTAATGCATTGTTTGAAAAACTGTAAAAACATTGCTAATTGCGCTGTTTCCATTTTTTGTGCTTAGGTGAAATTCAAGACAACTAATTAGTAGCTGTTACTGACCCAAAATGTCATTCTTATAATAACAGCTAAAACAGATTTACAAGCTGTGCCATTTTTTATTTTATTTTATTTTACTTGTCCAGTAAATTTTTTCTGCTTTATTTTAATCCTTATCACAAAATAAGCCATTGTATAAAGCAGTCAAAGAATAATAGTACCTAACATTGTAAATACATGAAGAGAACTTGAACTTTGCATAACTATTTCTGTCTTATTGCACATAAACATGAATAGTGAGGCATAAATTTCTTCAAAGAAACTTACATTATTTATTTATATACTTGCTTAACTCAGATCTACAAACTACATAAATACTGCTCAGTATTAATTATATAAAATTGCCTCTTCCTTTTTTAAATAAAAAATTTTTTAATTTATTAGCACAATACAATGAAAAAATATGCATTATTTTGCAGACTATTTTACTGAGCGTTCAAAAAATGCTCACGCAAACAAATGTCTTTCAAAAAATTATTCTTAAAATTGTAATTAAAACTTTCCTCTCTGAAAATCGTTATTAGTAAAAGTTTTCCGTGTTACAATCTTTATAAATTAATCAAATAGTAATTTTCCTTTTAAATGTAAATCGGATTGGAACTGGGAAATGCGACAGGAAAAAGTTTGAAATGAAATGCTTAGCATTTATGACGCATTTATACTCACCAATGAGATGTTCATGTTTTTATCAATAATTTTTGCTTTTCAGTAGACATTCCATTTTCCCCAAGACATGTCTCCACAGAGTAATGATACTGGAGACGGTAATTTTGAATTGCTTCCGCTTGGAAAAAAACATCTAAAAATCATTGCACTGACAAAACAAAAATGAATACAAGTAATTCAAATGCTTCAATGTATGACCGTGATTATGTTGTCTCAGCAAGCCAATTAACCGTGAGTGTTGGCTGTATAACAGTTATGAACAGTGCATTGGTCATTGTATTGATATCCATGTTAAGCAGCGGTAGCAAAGAAATGGTATTTTTCCGAGGTAAGCATTGTTAACTGAAAACGGCGCAATAATTTTGCATTTTTTCTTCTTTTCATTAATTGTTATTAAAAGATATCGTTTGTTGAACAAAATACAACACTGAACCATATAACAGTGCATGGTATAATTCATTCAGTTGTTATATATTATCTGCAGATGAAAATTGAAAAAATATTAATTTCTTACACTATTAGTCAGCAGTTTTAGCTTTTTATTTGCCTTTTATTCAATTCATGCTCTGCAATTGTAAATGAAATGCAAATTTATGGATACCTGAAGAGGTAAATTAAAAGGTGAAGATTTATCATCAGAAAATTTTCCCTAAATGCATTCACATTTGCAATTAACTTCCAATAAAATATGTTTTCACCGAATTTATCACTTTCATTATAATACACTGGCATACTCAAATGTTTCGAATCGAATGAAAAGTGTAAAGTTTGTAGCATATTATTGAATAAATAAATCTTCTAACGTAACCCATAACACTAACTCTGAAAATAGAAATAAATTAAAAAAGCACAATTATTGTTTCATGGTGTGCATTGATTGAAAATATTTTTACAATTTACATTGATGATTTATTTTCTGATATTATTCCTCATTAATATGTTCTGAAAAATAAAAAATACTGCAATATTATTTAAATATTTATCTATAAAATGTTGCATCATATTTTTCTAATTATTCAGTAATAAGTAAAACAACCTTTTCATTTCAAGGATTCAAATAGCGTAAAATTGATTTTGATGCTTCTTTCACAGCTTCAGGACAGAAATAATCTAACAGCATATCAGCTTGACACGTATTAACAATAGCGTGACTGAGCTTTTTTACAATGCGTTCTAATCATTTGTTTGACTGCAACTTTCAATCAAAAATATTGACAGTTTCCACACCAAACGCCTATCTCATTTGTGTTGTCTGAAATGAAAAATTTTAATTTATCTGATAGCAGGCAAGAATGAGCTCATCGTCAATGTCATAATTAGAAGAGCAAATAAATTTAAAGTAAAATTTGTGATAATTGAAAAATAAAATAAATGAAAAGGAAAAATTGTTGCGTACGCTTTTATTTACAAAAATGCCAATACTACACGCCGCTATTATTTCTTTCAATAACTGCAGCAGTGTTTATCGTAGAGAAAATATGAATAATGTGCAAATTTGGAGCAATCAAGATTTTTGATAGACAAATCTTTTGTTAAATATATCTAAAAATTAGACTTTCGATGATCTGCTAAAAGCTAATAAAGTTGTCGTTCGATTTAATTTATAATTCATATAAATTTCAAATAAGTAATTTTTACAGTGATGTAAAGAAGGAACTTTTTTGTATGTATGTTTAGCTTTATGTATCAGCACCTTAATACTTGGTGTGGCTTATACAGCATCGGGAATACACCATTTTAATATTTTGAATGTGGGTGATTATGAAGTGACACCGTTAATTTGCTTGATGGAAACGACATTCATTTGTCTATATGAAGTGGGCGAAACTTCTGGTGCTTTGATCTTGCTTCTCATTTCTTTGGATCGACTTATTGTCATGACTTCCATGAGTCTTTACCAAAAGCTTACTCTTACCGTAACGGCTGCAGTGATGCAAGTTACGTATGCGTGTGGATTGACTGGGTTTCTTGGCGTTCTTGCTTACACGGCGCTAAGTGAAAGACGTTTTCATAAAATTTCATCATTATGCTTTCATGCAGACACCGTTTCAGAAACATATTACAACGTTCACGCTTATTTTCTACTCACCGCTCACTGGCTGAGCTTGATAATTTACATTGTTGCACTGATTGTCATGCACAAGAATAACAACATTTCCAGCGATTCTGTTCGGATGCACAGGTTGTTACGTGAAAAGAAAATTACTCAACGAATTTCGATGATCATTTTTTCTTCTGTCATCACACAGATTGTTCCAATGACGGCACTTGCTTCTAGCGCTGACACGTTGTATGACAACTTGGGCATGTATTTTTGGATTATTCATCCCCTGACTGTGCCGATTGAAATTATGCTCTGCTGTATGATGCGCTCAAATACTAAAAAGCTGTTGAAAAGTCGCTGGAACTATCTGCGAGGTCGAGTTCAAACAGTGACCATGAATGAAAGAAGTCATAAGGAAAGAACAATCACATCGTAAAATTGTCATTGTATTAAAAAAAGAACTTTCTCTGTTATGGACTCTATTTTAATTTATAAATTATCAATCATTATTGGCAATAAAGTACCAAAAATGATTCCCTATCATCTTATTACCTTACTTGTCAATTAATTCGAAAATGATTATCAATTGTAAATGTCGCTTGTGATAAAACTAAATATTTCATTATTGTCTGTCAACTGTTATGCATGTCTCATATAATGGCTAATTCTTATTAAAACGGAGCTTTTATTATCAATGCATATCAATGGAGAACATTGGAATAATACTTGCGTTTACAGTCATTATTTGCAGCATGAGACAGTCAATTTTAGATGAATGTGATTCGTATGAATTTAAGGAATCAACGATAGGCAGGCAATAACAGCAGCACTAATAAAACCTAAAGCATTTCCATGAAAGTAAATGTAATAAATTTTTGTTTCTCTACTTGAAAAATACCTGCAACAGGTATGGTAACAAGCCATGACAAAACTATATTGCGGAAAGTACCCCAATTTACACCTTCAACTTGGGATCTAAGAAATCCAACAATGACGACTGAGCCCACTTTGCAATGCGTTGTGCTGATCGGGACACCAAGTTTGCTGGCAAAGAGGACTGTACTTGCTGCACCCATTTCAATAGCAAACCCACTGAAATTAATTTTAAAAGTTACAGCTATAAAGCAAAACTTTTGAAAACAACGCATATTTTGACAGATTGATGTGCTATTTATAACAATAATAAGAAAATTAATGATCTTCTTTCAGGTTTTCAAAATCGCTTTGTCATATTTTATTAGACTAATTTTAGAAATTAAAAAATAAATCAGTACATACCTTGCTGGAGAAATCTGTGTCAACCCTTCGCCAACAGTATAAATTACCAGATGGCCCAATGTCCAAAAACCCACGCACATTCCAAATGCCCCGTAGAACATTAACCAAATAGGTGTTTCTGCAGTTTCAGACACGTACCCATCTCTGTAAATTACCCATATTCCAACCAAAGGTGCCATAGCATTGCTGAACAACGAAAAATTGTCAATATTTAAATAATGCAAAATATTTTCATACCTGACATCATTTCCTCCGTGCGCAAAACTGGCAAAGCAAGCACTGAGTACCTGAAGAGAACTGAACAGCTTTCCAATACCGGGAAAATCATCCTTTATGTGGCAAAGCAGCATTCTTTTCATCTGTTTAATGTAAATTCTTAAATTGAAGCGTAAAGCCGTTTTAATGCAATCATACTTTGGTTTTTAATTTTTGAATGATATTCACATCACTTTTGTTTTCTTCCGCTTGAACTGCTAAAGCATAATGTCATGTTTTAACACAACACATAACACAACTCTTTTCACTTTTTTTAAAATTAAACTTCTTACATATATAATGAAATTATTCTCAAAGTATTTCAATCTTTATGATGTTTTAATTTTTTAACTAAAGCTTATGTCATCATTACAAGCATAGATATTATTGTCATTTTTTGGTCTACATTATGAATAGGATCTGAAAATCTTCATTTGCTTAATTTAAAGCGGCTCAGCTTTTGCATAATTATCAACAAAATATACTTCAAAAATACTTTTTTTAAATGATAAAACATATTACAAGATGTTGGATGGGAAGTGACCATTTCAAGTGACTTCTGTGGACCAGGATAAATGTTTGCTCTTTTAGGGAGATAACACGTTTCAACTTTGCTCATTACGTCAAATATAGTTTCAATATTTCCTAAATGTTCAATAAACGACTTTTACAAAATCAGTATACACTGATATTATTTCAAAATGTGCATTTATTCTCTAGTAACGGAGCACAAAATTCCATTGTGCGCTATATTTGTTGCACTAATGCAAGCTTGCATAACATCCTCTTTATAACTGGTAAATTTATTGTAGCACAGAGAAATTAAAAAAAGAAATTGAACACAATACAAGTTAAAAAAAGCAAAAAAAATCCGGCATCATAATTTTTCAGTAGTACAAAGAGTTATTTTATGAAAAATTAAATGAAAAAATATTTTTCATCATGAACAATGATCTCAAAAAGTAAAATTTTCATATATCACGAAATTTTTCAATAATGTCATTTATAATGCTGCTGAATAACATCTCGTGAGAAAACTTTTATCAGCTTTATGGTATTTATAATTCCTGTGTAAATAAAATGCATTTACCTTGTTGACCATCTTGAACGCCGCTGTTGTACGAATGAAATGTATTTAAGCCACTGGAATTTGAATTAATTCCATTAATTGGATGTTGATTCTTCATAAAGGGATAATTATTGTCTGAAACGAGCAAGCTATTGGAATCAAACGAAGTCTGCAGGGAAATGAAATTCTTTTACTTTTTGGTGCTTCCATATTATAACTTATTAAACTTATGGGATTGATACTTTCAAATGCGTGATTTTCTTCTTGCTTTAGTAAATCAGCTTAAAAAAATAAATTTTAAAATTTATTCAAATCAAATCCAAATGAACTACTGGTGAGAGCTTTTCGCAACCGAGGAACGGCAAATAATTGAATTAATAATGCAACAATCAGTCCTCCGAATATGCTAGCCAGAATGCCACCCCAAAGTGGTACCTCGTCCAAATGCAGCACTAAGCAAGAATAATAAAAAATAAATTTGAGAAAATAGCATTTGTTCATTAATCATTTACATTTTGACCCGTCAAGAAACACAGATAGTAAATTTATTGAAACAACAGCAAAATACCAAATTGGCAATGAAATTAAGCCACACTTGATTGGATTTTTCTAAACAGTATTATTCATTTATTTGTGTATTAAAATGCAACATTGTTTAAACTGCACTTTTTGAATAAAATCTAATCCTTCTAATCACTTACCGCTGACAATACTGTACAGCGTATTATCAAATATAACATTGAAGAGATGAAACCAGATAAAAGAGGAGATATGAACCATGAGGCAACTAGAAAAACCAACCATGGAGAAAAACAAATGCCACTCTAAGATTATCAAGTGAGAATGAACTTACCTATGCGTCCAATTTCAATCCAGTCAATTCCTCTTGTTCCACGAAGTACTAGTGAAAAGCCTACCGTTGCACCGACAACACTATGAGTCGCTGACACCGGAAGCTTTAACAACGTGGCAACCAGTAGCCAGGATCCACAGCCTACAATTTGAATTGTAAGCTTGTTTGCATTTGTGAAATTTTACGCAGACCAGCTAATGTAGAAATCTGTCCTAACATTAACTGCTTCTCTGTATTGTTGTACAAATTGATGTCAACCACGCCTTTACGCATTGTATCCGTAACATTATAACCTGAAAGATTAAATTTAAATAATTTTAACTTATTTACTATGAAATAAGAATTTTTATTTTATTTTTGTTTGCTTCCAACTGCTATATAAAACATATATCAATATTTTTTGCACTCAGTCACAAATGCATATGTAGATGTTTCTTGTAGCAAAAGCAAATTTTTTGAGTATGAATTATTAATTCTTGTTGATTAGCAATCATTCATGTAGAGAAAATGTTTTGCAAGTGAAAAAGTTTGCTGCAAATGCAGACCAAAAATATACCTCCAGCATTGGTTGTGCTGAACGAAAGGCCAGAACCGCTTCGACGATGGTTTATGCATCAGTGAATATTACAGGAATTTTAATGCAACTGCTATTCAGAATAAATTTTTTGAAATTTTTAAAAACGTCAATTAATCAAATTTTCATGTTTTACTACAACTAAACCTGGTTAATATAAGAATCCCCATGATATAGAAAAAAAAATACTATAAATGATTAATGGGAAACGTAAAATTAGCATTATTTTTCTCATACTGCATGCTGGAACATGTATGCCATTACTGATATCATGGTTGAAAACTGGTTCAATTTATTATGATTTGCACTTGACAAAAATATTCTTTTGAAATATAAATATAAAGAAAAGCAATTAAAATTTTTTCTTAAATGTAGCAAGCACAAAAATGGGAACAGTAAACAAAACAAGCACTATGACATTTTATACTAGTTTCATCTATTTTGGCTTTAAATAAAGCATATATGAAAATGATTTCATTTACATTTTAAAAATGAAAAGAATGCCTTTGACATTACAATAAAAGCTATCTGTATGCAAATAGAAGCAATATTTTAAAGTGGGCATTTACTTTGTTCGAAGAAATATCTCCTTCACAAACTAATACTGAAATTTCATACTCTGAATTATGCAATTGCAAAAAAATAATATATAATCTGCTTCTGATAATGTAAAGTATTTTCATTACAAAAGCACATACCTATAAGAACGGCTCCAAGAGTTTCAAATATTGTTCCAAATATGTATGCATGGCGAAGTGTGAGCACTTTTGATCCCACGCTGGTTCCAAAATTGTTCGCCGTATCGTTAGCACCAATAGCGTAAGCCAAAATTAGAGCTATTATAAAAGCGACAATCAGTATCCAAAGTGTCTGAGATTGAAACTGCTCCAAATCCATGACGGATTAACAATGTAAATTGTCCTTTGACAAATAGAGAAAACTGCAAATTTATGGCTTAAGCAGAGATGTTTCAACAATGCCACAAGCTGCACCCTAAAAATACAATTAATTTGATAAAAAAAGTAGAAGCCGTTAAATAAATTAACATGATCAGTAATTAATGACACATGTATAATTAAGTGAGTGATATTTATTTTATCAAATTAAAAATATGTACTAAAAGCAACAAAGTCGACTAAAATTTCACCGACAAATGCTCAGTGACATTTATAATGCACATTTAAACGTCTTCAATAAATATAGCTTAACCAGAGTTGATAAATTATTCGATGAAGTGAAAAGTGCAATTTCGTAACTTTTATGCACCAGTTTGATAGGAAACATTTGATTAAAAATCTTTTTTCATTATTTTTTAAATATATTTTGTTGACATTTCGCTGAAATATTGCAGTAAAAAGTTCAATAAGCTTAAATATGATTTATAACTTTTGACTGATTTTTTTGAAATCGATGATGATACATTTTTGTTGACACGCAAAAAACTCTTAATTTGATTAATTAATTCTTCTTTTATTAACATTAATTTTTTAAACCAAAAAGAAACAAAACAAAATGAACGAGAATGAAAGTAAATTTCATGCTGTTAGAAGCTTTTGAATGTAGCAATGAAATGTAGCTTATTGTATGTTTACAAATTTGGTTATGGAAATTTCAAATTTTAATCAAACGCTCATCGAAACTGCGCTCAGTAGCCAAATAATGAATCAATCGTTCGAAAATATATAAAATATGCTTTTCAATAGTGTAAAAGAGAAGAGAGTCGTAAACGAAAATGACCATGCATTTTGAAGTGACATAGCTATATTATCGAATGATAAAGCTGACAAAAATTAGCCTTCTTCACTGAAGCTAAGTTGAGTATGTGAAGAATGCTTGTGAAGCAAAATTAATGCAAGAAACAGCAAGTAAATAAGCTTGGCAATGGAATTAAAAATAAAGTTTTAATCACATCACCTACCGATAAGTGTAGCTTTTCTTAACTGAGCTAAACTTACTGAACTTTCAGTGCTATGCATTTTTTCTGAGAATCAGTCAATCGATCATCATTTCAAGTGGCCTTCATAAAGCTTTAACTTCTGTGAGTGACAAAGCTGGCCAGCTGTTTGTAAAAAGCCAGTTTACTACTAGCTTGTAAAACGGATTGGCAATAATTCAGAGCAGAACGGAATAGCCAGTCAAATTCCAGTCAAATTGCCAATAATGCATCCGGTAAATTTTGTTGACGTAACCGGATATTATAGACAAAAATATGGGTGTGCTGAAATTTATTTTCTTTTGTATGTTTGCTATGAAATTAGCTGACTTGTTCATCTCATATTCAAGTGAACACACGCACACACATTTGGTTGCATTAATATTTATTAAATACTCGAAAGCAATTAATTTTCCAATGCCTTGATAATCATGCAAATAAATAATGACAACAATTTGCAAATCTCTGTGATCTGTGACTTTCAGCGCTTATTTTCTGAACAATCAAACAATATTGCTTGTGCTATGAAATTGCTCTCAGCTATTCATCGATTCATTCAAGCTTGTGTGTGTATGTTCGTTCGCTTGTGCGCGTAGGTGTTTGTAAAATAAACATTAAAACTCATAATTCTACACATACAGTTCAAACTACTTACTATAACTAGAGTTGTCTGCTTTAAGTATGCAATCAGCCTTTGATACAGCCAATGTGATAAGCATCTGATAGGAGAAAGAACATAAAAGCATCTTTTAATTTAAGCATTAAATTAATAAAAACAAGAAATAAATTATACATAATTTAATAATAATAATCATAAAATACTTAATCTGCTAAATGAAAATACCAGAAATACTTCCACACGCACCTGCGTTTGTGTCAGTCGGATTGCTATAAAAATTTTATTCATGAAAATAAAGTAAAATAAGGTGAATAAGTGATAATCTACAGTTCATAAATTTACATTTATTTTTGAATACAATTTTGATGTGCGGCATTGAAAAAGAGAATAAAACAAAAAATGACAATATTTTCTGCCGTAGGTCGTCAGTTGCTTTTATTGTTTGTTCAATAATGTAAGCTTGCAGTATTTTCAAGGAAAACAGGTCGACTCAGAATTGCATTTTTCAAACTGTGCAACTTGCACTCTTTATTAAATGTTGTAATCACTGGCAATCGAGTGATCAGTGCTTTTAATAATTTACAGTTTTTTTTAATTTTTTCACAACCACTTCACAACTGGTCGAGTAATAATTCACAAAAAAAGGATCAATATTTGTCTGAGATATGTAAATTTCTTTAACAATTGCAAACTGTTGAAGAAATTTTTTCTGTAAATTGATTATGATTTAAATAAATCTACTTGTATGACAAAAGGAAAAACAAAACTGTAATTCAACATATGATGAATTTAATGCTTTACTTGTTGAATTGCATTTTGAAGAACACGATTTGAACTTAATTAAAACTGACACCACACAGATACACTCACTGTGATAAATATTTTGCAAAAACAAAAAGCAAGCTCTTTTTACATAAAAACATATATAAATTGTGATTTAAAAAAATTAAACAAAATGACATCATGCCAAATTCAACATCTTCTAATCTAAGAACAAAGTTCAAATAGTGTACTGTGATGAAGTCAGTGATGATCAAGTAAATCAATAGTGAAAAATATTATCTTGTTGTTGATCTTGAAATTATTAATGTTTCAACATTAATGTTCTAATATTGAAGTGTAAAACAAGCTTTGATGGTTGAACTCATCACCAGTTCTAATCTATATACAGTAATGATGGCGTTGCCAAACCTTTGTCATTGCCTGACCAAATCGAATCCGAGCTCACCAGTGGTCACCAATGGTCGCAGTATTGCAAAAAATGCAAATCCATCTTCGCCTACTATTCAGCTATTTTACGACAAACTAGTTGATTGAAATTAAATGAAGCTTATCTAACTGCAATTACATTTTTACTGCTAAATTGAATACAGTCTTTTCTTCTACACTTTCTCTCTTAATAATAATAATTTAAAAACAACTTATTTTCAAAGCTGAAAATCTCACCAATTGACAGTCAGTTTATTGTCTTTTGTTTAATTAAAGCATTAAATTTGGATGCAAATTTGACATGGCAAAAAATTGTCATAATTATGTTTTTACAACCTAACAAATAAAATAAAAGTTATAAAGTAATAGATCCCATCCCCAGCTATTCAGAATCAATTGTTATTTGTAGGTGCATGTGGACTTATCATCACTGATGCATAATTCAATAATGAAAGTTGCTCATTGCAAATATGCATTCACAGTAGTGAGTGTTTTTTGCTGTCAAAGTTGTGAGGAAATGTCAATTTCTCCATTTGAAGCAGTTTCATTTACGACAAAATAGAATAATTTTATTCTGTAAGCAGTTTTGCCGAATGTAATAAAAATTATTTACAACACATTACGTACATGCAAATGTTGACAGTTGAAGTTCAATACTGATGTGCTAAAGTTGATTTAAATGTTGAAATAATTTAAACAATACAAATTGTTCGAGTTGCTTTTAAAGAAAAAAGATATGCACAACTTGATGTGAAGCCAGTAGGAATAACCCCTAACCAAAATCCACACTTTCCCAACACTAAGCATACTTACTTACGAATGTACGTTTCGCAAGTTTCCTTGAAATGGCACCAAACTTCTCAACTATGCTGAAGTGAAATGGCTTTTCAATTTGAAGTGTCTAACATATTTTTCAAATTTTCCCCCTGTTGATTATTATTCAGACAATTTTCAAATTTTTGCCAAAGATAAGTTGATCTATTTACAGCGATTGGAATGTCAATTTTTAAAATTTATTTCAACTGCATCGTCCAATTGAATGCCAAATAGAAGGTCAGTTGTGTGCATTTATGCAACTTTGTAAAAATTGTTCCAAAGTGAATTTTTGCAAAATTAGAGAAAAGCATGCGCTGAATGCTTCCACTTTTGACCAGAACATCATAACGATGACAAACAAATCGCACAACATGAGTATTTTAAATTCAAAGAAATCAACGAAGCAATAGAATAATAGAATAGGGAAAGATTTGAATAAAGTATTAACAAGAAACCCGTACCGTATGAACGTTAATTATGAACGCTGTAAACTGTGGAACAACTGTACAGTATATTTTGTTTCGTCTACAATTTTCTTGGTAAACTTTTAAAAGTAATAAAAAAAATACAACTTTCTTGTTTTTAAAATTAAGCACTACCAGTGCAAATAAATGAATAAATAAATAAATAAGAATACATTTCCGGTACTTGCAAACTACGTATGAGAAGTATCAAAAAAGCAGAAATGAAAAAATATACAACATTGTGTTGCAACTAGTTGTCAAATTGACTTGAAAGCAGTAGCTTGAAAGCGAAGATGAAAATGCATCAACAGCTCAATCAAAGCAAACTGATAAACAGTTGGAAAATATTTGCTGATTTTCTTCGTGGATTAAGAAACAGCAAAAGAAAAAAGGCATACAATTGACACATGAAGCAGCTTAATGATGCTTTGCAAACACAATCACTGCTTCCAATACCAGCTCGAACGTCACTTTTCGTAGATGAAAAAAAAGAAGACATTCATTAAACACAATGCAACAACTCAACTCGGTTGTTCAAATTCTTTTTTCTTTCCAGTTTTTCTCAGAAACTCCCATCATTAATTAATGCTAATGATGTTTCTTGCTTGATTAATTCAACATAATTGACCCTCAAATATTGAATTTCATTCCACTGGAAAATTATTTGAAGTGGAAAATTTATTCAGTAAATATTAATTAATTAATTAATTATGAATTCGACTAAAATCAACAATCATTCAACTGTTGACGCATGTTGACAAGTTCGATTTCGTTTATATGATCTTTTATGGAAATTTCATTACAAAATTGAAGAAATATGCACGTACCTGGTGTCTGGTACTTCGGTCTGATTGGTTGATGAAAGTGGTGAAAGTGTACAATTCTTTTTATTCAACTGTTCGACAAATTTATTTTGCTTATCATCTGCGCACTGTTCCCATTGAACAAATATTGCACTTTTCATTTCTTCAACTGCGAAGATTAATTTATACCCAGCATCCCGGAAAATGCAAAGACGAATAATAAATTTGTTTTGCAGATTTAAGTGAAATCTGCAATTAAAGCAAAATAAAAAACAACAAGAAAAAATCATTGACACAGATCGCCCAAATTTGATAATATAATCGGTTTGTTTGAACTGAATTTTCTACTGAAACTTTATTCCGTTTCAAACTGCTTCATCTGCACATTTCCTGTTCTCTCGAGTCGCTGATCAGAGCAATTTAGCACTTGCGGCTACAGATTGAATCAGCATTACAAATAAGTTTTTCGAACATCTGCACCCTTGAAGTTCAAGAAGAGAAAAACAAATGCCCACTGCCAAATCTGTTGACACGAAGCAAGGCTAATTTCCGACATCACATGTAGTTTAGGTTATTGACATTGTTCCACATGCAAATACTTCTCATGTGAAAAAATAACGACAACAACAATAACAACAACAACAACAATTTTTTCTTTTATTTTTCTTATCATTACAATTTTCTGTTGAATAATTCGAGTTTTCATTCAACATCTTGTAACTGATTTGAAATCATTCCAAATTATTATTATTGAACTTTCATACACCTACTGAAACAGTTTCAATTGAGAAACACAATTTATTAATTTCAAAATTCCATTCACTTCAATTATTTCATTTTTATCATTTCATCTAGTCGCAAAAACTTACTAAGTTAGCAATAAATGAAATGATAACTTTCAAACTTTTATAAAAAATATCTTCAAAAATTCATTTATAACATGTGAGTACTTGACTATCGAATTATTTACAGTACTGTAAATTTTTTAACACAATTACTCTTCCAATTTCTATTTTTGAGGTATGTCTAGTTCAAATTGAGTAGATATTGTTAGTAAATGAAATTTTTTAAAGCTGTTACGAATATTCATTGACAGTATTGCATGTCTGCTATAAACAATGGGCAGTTGTTTAAATTCAAAATTCAATTATTCTAAGAAACGTAACTTAGCACAAATAATAATTTTTCAACAACTACCATTGTACACTTTTTCCATTTTAGGTATGCAAAATTTCAGTTGAAATTCTTCTTTATTTCTATGTCCATTTGTTTTCTTTGTGAATTTGTTGATTAATTGAAGAAAACATCACAGAAACATTCTATGACACATTTTATAGGATTGATTTCATCTTATTAGCAAAGCTGATGCTGCACAGTCAGATCAGTGTAATTCATATTGATTTCAGTCGTATACAACTTAATTAACTTTTAGTTTTATTTCCCAGCTACACTGTATTGATTTTATCTCATCAGTTCAGCTGCTGTTTCTGAGAAACGTTTTCAAATGCATACACTGGTAATTCTGTAAGCAGTAATATTCATCTCAGTGCTTAGTACACTATAGCAGTCCACTTATTCACTTCCACAGTTAATAGTGTTTCATGATTATTCAAAAGTGCTCGATTATAATATACATGCTCAGTGGTATGCAGTGTTCAAGTGTTATCAGTGAGGAATGAACTTTCAGAAATATCTATACTTCTGCTGATATATTTATGTGTCTATTCTGCACTATATCTGATTTGTAAAACTGTATTAAAAAGTTTCATAACACTTTGATTTATGTGCTCCATTTACAAATGAAAAGTTTCATATTATTTATACGTGGATTTAAATATAAATTCTACAAATACTTTTTGCAAAAATTTGCAAAATAACAACGACTTGTAAATTAAAAAATATCAATACAGATAGCTAGTCTTCAATTAAAAAAGATGCTTAAAACCTGCCAAAAATTATTCAAACAAAAAGCAATAACAGAAGAAAACTAAAACTTTACTTTTTGAGAATTTTCAGACTAATAACTCCTACTTTGACAAAGCATAACAATGTGCATCTTACGCATGGCTAAGTATGGTGTGAACATTTTTCTCGGCAATGTTCGTTTGCAGCAGCAGTGCATTCGCAAAGCTTCACAACGCTTTACATTCATTCCTGAGACAGTCCAAAATCAAACTAGTAAATATTTCAGATAAACTCTTGTATGCATGCAAACATAATTACTTTTGTTGAATAGCAAATGCAGAGAAAATGAACATATGCCAAGCTGTGAACAACGCTATGGATATTGCACTTTCTAAGATACCGGATTCGAGTAAGTCAAATGCCAATCGAATAGAATTGTTTGCGTAATGAATGGGATGAAGAAGTTCTGTTAAATTTTTGGTGAAATTTTCAAAAATAAATTAATGTTCAAAAGTTTAATTAAACTGTATGGAAAATACAGCTGCAAGCTTATTATTCAGAACCAAGAAGAAAGTGAAAGCAACAGTTGCAATCGAAGAATCAATAGTAAACTTTAAAACAGCTATATACTCAGGTTTAAATATTTTGAAATTGCATACTTTGATTAAGACTAAAACTTTTCCATTATTTTACATTACATAATATTCATGACATTTTGATGTAGTTGTATTTGGAGAAGACGTGGCATTTGGGGGAGTATTTCGATGCACAGTTGGATTACAAGACAAATATGGTAAGCAATTGTTTTTAGCCTGAAAAAAATTGTCAAAAAAATTTTTAAGGCCTCTCTTCATAAACAGTAAATTTTTGTAATTTGAAATGTATAAAGTAATATTTTTTGAGAAATTTATTGAAGAGTTTATTATAGGAAAGGAACGAGTTTTCAATACCCCTTTATGCGAGCAAGGCATTGCCGGCTTTGGAATTGGCGCCTCTGTTTCTGGCATAGTGGCAATTGCAGAAATGCAGTTTGGCGATTATATTTTTCCTGCATTTGATCAAGTCATAATTAAAAAAATAATTATTGTTTCTTTGCTCATTGTTTATGATCAATTTGTTAGATAATAAACGAGGCTGCAAAGTATCGATATCGTAGCGGTAATTTGTTCAACTGCGGTTCTTTGACAATCCGAGCTCCTTGTGGTGCAGTAGGCCACGGAGGAATATATCATTCTCAATCTCCTGAAGCTTTTTTTGCCCATTCTGCAGGACTGAAGGCAATTTGTTTGAATTTAACTTTCAGCTTAATGTTTCAAAATAACCCTTTTCAAACAACAGTGAACAATTGTTAATTTAATGAATACTGTAGAAAAAACTAAAGGATTGGGGGAGGCTTATGTTTTCCATTTTGTACAATGTTAGATTCTTTTAAGCTTTATCTCATGATAAATAGAAAATAAACTTTTACACCATTTACATATTACAGCTTTACAGAAGGAATCGGTTTTTCTTTATTGCTTTGATTTTATGTTTCAACTGTATGCTGTTTTGCCTAAATTCTAGGTAATGTTTTATTCCTTTTAGATAACTATTCCAAGAAGCCCAAAACAAGCGAAAGGTCTACTTCTGAGCAGTATTTACGATTCAAATCCATGTATATTTTTGGAGCCTAAAATTATGTATCGATTAGCTGTAGAGGATGTACCAACTGAAGAATACACTATTCCTCTCGGAAAAGCCGAAATATTATTACAAGGTATAATGGTTCAGATGTTTTGTTTCATAAGTATTACAAATAAAAATTTAGGGACTGATGTGACGCTGCTAGCTTGGGGCACCCAAGTGCACATCATGCGCAAGGTTGCTGAAATGGCAAAGGAAATGTTGAACATCTCCTGCGAGCTTATTGATTTGAGAACAATAATACCCTGGGATGAAAATACCGTTTATGAAGTGATTATTTTGTATATGCATTATTGAACAATGTTAAATTAGACAATTTCAAGTCAGTGAAAAAGACAGGACGACTGTTGGTGGCTCACGAGGCGCCTTTTACAATGGGATTTGGTGCAGAAATAGCTGCGTCCGTTCAGGTATTTTACTTTTTCATATCCTTTACAATAATGTAATTAAGCTGATCGTATATAGTTTCATAATGAACAGATGGTATTAAGAGAACTTCAATATTTGCATAATGATGCTCATTTTAAGTTGATTCCTTAATCTTTCACATATAAATTGCTCGTTTGTATTTTAATCGGATTTTCACTATGATAATACGTAGAACACTTTTATATTAAATTTTGAAATGCTTTATTTCATGTTGTAAAATTTAAGCAGCTGCGTATCTTTTACTTGCAAGCTTGATTATGCTTAAATTGTAATGAAAAATTACTTTCAAGAATATAATTATTTTTCAGCTTAATCATACATTTTATTATATTTTCTATTCAATAATTTGTCAATTTATATTATTGATGAAAAAGTTTATTTCTTATTCAAAAAATGAATAACAGTTGATGATCAAGTATTAATTATTTTTGTAATTTCATGAAATTTCATTGATATATAAAATAATGGAAATATTTTCAGCGTATATTTGTCTAGATTCTATTAATTTTCCATATCGATTTAACTTTGAATTTTTGACATTACTAATTATTTAATATTATTCAAAACATGCTGTATTTCAAAGAACACGCACTTTATATCTAATGAACCTCTCTCCACTTGGTATAACTTATACACTAATATTGAATAATATAAGTAATTAAAAATTTTTGAAAACTTGTTTTCACCAAAATAGATTCTTTTATGAACTTCTTGGAATCATAAATTTGCAATAATTTATTATTGGTGCAGTTATTGGACACTGTCATTTTATCATTCATCATGTATGACATTTAAGATGGAGGTTAATGTATTTGCATTCATTTGATGAAGATCACAATTTAATAAATGTTTCGATAAATGCACTATTTATAAGTAATGCTGAGAACAAATGTACCGAAAAATTATGCCAGTTGAAAGCAAAGAGATGAAAATGAAGTAAAATTGCAAAAAGTTTTTTTAATACTGTCATATTCGAAATTCAGTATTAATTGTGCTGTTTGGGATTATATCCTTGTAATGATTATAAATTTTCTTGACATTTCTTTCAGAACTTTGTACGTTTTTACGTTTCTGAGATTTGCGAGAAATGAGACTGCAAGGATTAATGTGGAAAGGAATAAATAATACTTTTATTTTTTATTTCTTGAGCGTTTTTTGAGCATTAGCTGAATTGAATGATAGTTCTTATTATTTTTGAATAAACGAAGGCTGTCTTTAAATGGAAAATATATTTATCCATTTAACTTTCGAATAACTTTCTCAGTCAAATTTGAAATATTTAAAAACGATAATTTCTAGAAGTGAACAATTTATTCCATCCCAGCGTATTATTGATGATGTTAGAAAATACAATTTTTACTATGCATACGCGTCGTTATTGTAATTATCTAATTTCATCTTAATTATTGCACTTCGTTGGTGTTGAAATCAATTTTAATTTTCGTCAATCAATTTTTAAATTATTATGTGTGAACTTATTAAAATCATATCCGCTACTTTGAAGCAATTTGATTTTTGTTTTCTTTCTTTTTCTATACACACATGAATCCAATTTAATTGTAATTTTTAAAAAGTGAAATTCTAAGATTTTCACGTGAAAAGTGGAAAACTGTTATTCTATCTGTTAACAACGTGAATTCACAGTTTGAATAATTAAATACTCATAAGAATAGAGCAATTTAATTGTCCACTACAATTGAACCGTTCATTTTAAGATGCAATATTTTGATACTTGGATATGGATAAAAATAATCAAGTTTATTCTTAGAAAAAATGTAAAAATCAATAAATTTTCAGTTGTATATCTGTAAAATAAATTGCTTTTAAATTTAAAATTTTGCATGCAAATCTAACAAGTTATTCAAAAAATATATAAATGCAGTCTTAGATGTTGGAAAGCTTTCATGTATGTATTCATTTTCGTATCGTGACCACCAACTAACAGTGGGAGTAAAAAAGTATGCAAATGAAGAACAAACTAGGCTGGAAAATAATGGCTAATTATTTTCAAAATGTACTAATAGAGTACAGCATATTTTGTGTAATTGATAAACTTCGATTTCATTTTCTGCAATTTGTTTCATTTCACTTGAAAATAGGTGAAACCGTTTGCACAAAAAGCTGTTTAATTCATTTAAGCAATTCGAAATTCATTTGAATTGTGCTAGATTTGACATGGAAAATTTTACAAAGTCTAAAAATATCAGTTTTTACAGTTTCAATAGAGTTAATTTTAAACAATGTTTAAAGTTGATTCAACTCAATGTTGAGGTGAGAATGACAGAAATAAAAACAACATTAAAAAATTTGAAAGGATTCACATTTTCATCTGTAGATATTTTAGAAGAAAGCAAAAGAACCAGCAATTTTGTTTATGCAAATTATTTCGAATACAAATTCAGTGATATTGTAGTTTTGCTTGGATGTTTCAAGCAGTTTGGAGTGACAAAGTTCCTTACAATGAAACTATCAAGAGATGAATTTTCAAATATTCGGACATTTCAGTGTAAACTGAGCAACTGCGTCACATTGTAGAAACGACATGTTTGCTTGAAAAAATATTTATCCTATTAACAAGCTTATATAGTTTTTATTTTTTCTCTATTAAATTGAAGAATCCAAACACGAACATGTTAATTATTACTATTATGAGGAAAATTTAATTATATTTCTTTTCTTGATTCTTTTTTTTGATGATAATAATAAAATTAATAAAAAGCATATAATTGAAGATCGATATTATAATAAAAACTAACCTTTTACCACACCTGAACTACCATAAACAAAAAGCAGAAAAAAAAAGAATAGTTTGTACAAAATTGTGTCAACAGTGAAATGCAAATGTAGTATGTGACAATCAGGCAAGCAAGCAATTTCAATTTTCAATTATTTCTCACAAGCTTTGCTATTACTATTGTTTGGGCTGAGTATGCTGATAAAATAAGCAAATAAATGAGCAAATCAAGCAGTTTATCAATCAATAAAGTAAACAATAGAAAAGAACCGCCCGGGTTCCATTGTTGGCTTAGCGTTGAAATGAATAATGATCGATTTGATGAATATTAAAAAAAGCAATGATAAAAAGTGGAATCTTGCAAACTAGCAAAGCTTATCTATTGGAATGCCTTTCTGAGAAGAATAGAACAAACAGTGATTAACTGACAGCCTTCAGTGTGTGTTCTTTTTTCTTATTTGTTTTTTGGCAATGAAGGCACTTTAAAAGTTTAGCATTTATTTGATGTCTTTTAAATTCGGGCAGAGGGTTGATTTATGAATGACATTGGTACGAGCAAACGAAATAGTTTGAGAAACTGGCTGTGCAAGTGGAAAATTAATTGACCGGCATTTTAAAATTAGGATAATTAATCTCTTTTATTAAGCCTATTCATCTGTTCAAATTGTTTACCTATTGAAGATGTGAAGCATGGCTTTGTACATGGGCAGTTGCATCATCGGAGATGTTTTCTTTGGTAAAAATTCGTAACCGGCAGTTGTTTGTCATCAGTCATCGTAAGAATGAGGCTTTTGTTCTATTTTGGAAATGTCAAAATGTGCCAAGCAGTTCAACTGGAAACCGACACTTTAATACCAAGCTTAACTGTGCACTGTGTTTGCTTTGCAAGATAAGCGAAAGTTGATTATTATTATTATTATTACGAAGGAAGCTTAGCCCTAAAGCGATGGCTTAGAGCAGAGACAAATCTGCATTTCAATTCCCAACCAAGCAGTACAAGGGGATGAGACAGAAACGGATATTGCTCAAGTTGTAGTAAAGTTATTAACAAAAATCAAAATTAAAACAAACAAAATAATTCATAATTGCGCATTCAGTATTGCAAAGCAAAAGTCATGATTTTTTTGTACCGTTGAATTTGATTTTTTTCCATATTTTGAGGATGTCAAAGCCGACAGGCAAAAAGCCACCTAATTATCGACCTTGTAGTTTTATTCAGAGAGCGGTTCTTGTTTTTCCCAATCGACAAGCTGTGTCTAATTGACTGGACTATTAATATTTGTAGCGAGGTTTGTTGAAGATTCAGTTTCGTCAACTTCAACATAAAACTGGAAAGCAATGTGCAATTTGCACAATCTGCATGCAGATTGAAATATTATGCTGATTAAAATCTGGCAGATTTTTCAGAATTTAACATTGTTATTTATGGCTTCCAGTACGATAAGGTCTGCGGACGAGATTTTTGGTGCGTTGTTATTTTTCTTCAACATTCAACCATCATCATCATCATCATCATCATCATCAATAGCCAAACTGTGACAAGATAAATCATTCTCTTCTTGCATTATTGCACATATGCCTACTGTTCGCGTGAAAATATGGACCAAAAGATACTTGGATAACAACAATATTCTAATTTTGTATGCTATTGTTTGGTTTTGTTGTCAACAACAATCAAGTGAATATGAAATTGTTGGAAATGATTTATGCAAATTTCTTCTAATCTTCCTCTCCCTATGAATAGCTAGACGAAAAATTGAAGAAATTTTTATTCAGTTGACTGCTATATTTTATCATTGTTCAATGTAAATTAATTGCTTTCATGCAATTGTAGCAAAACGACATCAATTCAACGACTGAGGGAAAAATTATTCCGGCCAATCTGTCAGAAAGCATTTGTTGCTTCATTAAAATTATGCTCTCTTTCAGCATAATAATTATTATTGTCATTATTAGAATCAAAAATTGAACATTTAATGTCAACTTTAGATTAATTTTAGCTTGTATTTTCTTTAAAAAAATACTTCGAGAAGAAATAAAGTTTAGGAAATATTGAAGTTTCAAAGAAGTCTCATCGTGCGTATTATTTATACATAGTAGTATAGTTGCTTTGCCAATAAAGTGTTGCAAGATTTGCTTTGACAGCTGAATGTTTTAAATGTTTGGCTTGAAGCTAAGAATAGTTGTTGGTTGTCGCTTTTTGAAAATAATCTTCCTAACTAATTAAAATGCATATAATGCAAAGTGAATCGACCAGAAGAAGAGCACTTGATCAAAATTGTAATAATCATCGACAATTTTGCAGACAGCATCAATTGTTCACATGCATGCAGATTTGTGCAATTGATGAAGTAGAATTTTAGAAAAATTTATTCCAACCACAATTTAAATTGTTTATTCACTTGCGAGCTTAATTTCAGTGTAGTTACAATGCAACACTTGAGAGATTTTTTACTGATATATTAATTAGCATACTTTAATTGAGGTTTTTTAAAAAATATTTTGAATCATTATTTTTCCAGTAAATTAAAGTCTTTTTGGCTATAGTTTTGCAATTGATCATTGTTTTCTGATCAGCACATACAGCAAGTAGAGCAGTGTTGAACTTGAAATTTTGCATTTTGAAAATTTTTGTCACTATTCAACTTATTCAAAACCACTGGTTTGTTCAGTAAATCAGACAAACGTAAAAATATGTGTACCTTTTACACACTGATTGTTTAGGTTGTACAAACACATGCTTATCTGAATAGGAGAACGTTTGAGATTACGTGAAAATATCTGCGCTTTGGTGGAATATTTTTTCCATATAAAAACTAATAAAATGATAAACATAATACAGATAGGGGGTTTTTTTGCACAGATGGGTGCTTTTCAGTGCGACAGCTCGCATTTTCGAAAAAACGAGCAAATCTGTCTGTACTGACCGGATACATGATATTTACTGGGGAAGAGAAAAAGTTTTGTTCTTATTTATTTGTGAACAGTGCAAATAGGTAAAAAAATGTCGAAAGATGGTTTGGCAAGGGATAAAAATGTCAACAGATTTGAATGACGGTCAGCTTGTTATCACGCTTGGATGATGGAAAAGCGCTGTCAGCAAGAACACTTTGACAAACAATACAACCAACTGATAAAATTGATACTGTCCGCTTGTGTTGTTTAAATTTCAAAAAAAGTACTAAATTTACAATTATTACAATCGGCTGAAATTTAGAAATTAATATTTTTCATCTCGGAATTGAATCATTAATTATCATCGATTTATTTCAAAAGTTACTTTTTATTAATAGCATTTTGTCAAAAAGAAATTTAAATGCCAATTTATTTTGCACTTTGCATTTTTAAATTTCATTGAATTTTTTAACTTTTCTCAAAAACTTCATCATTATTTTTTTATGTCACGCAGAGGAGAAATAATTATTTTTTTTTCTTGCTTAATCAAATCAAAAATTCAAATCCAAGACTAACCGTAAGACCGCTGTTCGTTATTTTATGAAATTTGCATTCATGCGTTGAGAAAAGCTACTATTTTTGCAGTTGACATTTTGAAACCAATAAAACAAGTCCAGCACGTCTCCTTTAATTACTGGCATTGGCGTTGATTGAAAAAGCTGCAATTGGCTTGCTTATTGTTTCAATGACATTTAAATGAAAATTTTAAATAAAGAAAAGCCCCCCTGTGCAAAAGCAGCAATAATAAAGCAATTTATTCGTACCACAACTCCAACATAACATGATAATTGTAAAGTCTGCAAATTGCACTATTGTCAGCTTTTCGAGCTTACTACTAGATGATGATAGTCGTGATGCAAATTGTTTATTAATTATTACGATGTGATCTAAATTTTCTTTTACCAAAGATGAACACATATATATGTATTATCGAAGTTTGCAAAATATGGAAGCAAAAATCTAAATAGCCCTCAGGCAGAAAAGTTCGCGCGACTATCGTCGACCATCGCTCAATTAGAAGGAATGCTGTTCGATTTACCTATATTTTGCAGTGCTTTTGTCTTACTTTGAATTGAATTTGTACTTCTTTTTGTTTTTATATCTTCTATGTGAAAAGATTTCGTTTCAGCTTTTAGCATAAATTGAACCGTGTTCACAAATGATAAAAGCGTCATTTGTTGATCGATTTGGACTATATAAAACTAATAGACGGAAGTGGAAAATGAGTTGCAATTTCGATCGCAGCTTAATTTGTACACAAATATGTTGCTTTTACCGCTTCAGTGAAGCTAAATATTAAAAGAAATTTTTTTTTGCAACAATCAATAGTTATCATAAATACAGTAAGTAGCATGCGTAGTGTAGTTTTCAGAAGAAGCTGATGATGATGATGGCAAAAATGTATGCAATCACGAACAGTTAGCAAAATTGCAACACCAACGAAAGATAATCTTCTAGTCGCTTTTGCAAAGGGCTTATTAACTTTTCGTCTGTTTTTTTCTGTTGTTGATCAAAGGCTTAATAATTGGGTTCTTTTCCTTCCATTTTGCTTTGCAAAAACCATTTGCAAAGTTTGCTCGTTATTGATAAGAGCATTTGTGCGTCAGCTTGGTGCAATGACGTAAAACATTTGCCACGACTGTTAGCTCGTGTACTTAAATATGAAAGAGAATATTAATATTCCTCTTTTTCCAATTAATATTCTTCTGTGTAAAATAGGATGAACGAAATGCCTTCATTTTCTATTCTGCAAGTTGTACAACAACAACAACAACAATAAGCATATTATACGAATGATATTGGATAGTTGTTTAGAGGAAAAATTTAAACTGCTTCAGAATCATATTCTGACGGTTATTTGTTTGTTGTTTTTCAGCGAGCTTTGCTTTGTTAATTTAACCCCTGAAAAGCGAACAGTATAAATATTTACATATGGAACATTATTGATAATTTTTGTTTGACGTAAGTAATCGGTGGTCAAAATTGAGAAATGGCAATGAGCAGAAGTGTGCGTACATCTGTTCAATATGCAGTTGGTATTTCTGCTTTTTGGAAAAAAGTTGTTGAGATTATTTATCTGTTTAAAATTACTTTGACAGTTGATGGTATTTTTGAAATTTCAACAGGCGGGCACTGTTTCAGCATTAAACAGTCATTGCTTGTTGTTGACATGGCTAGTGAGAACAATTTCAACGTTCAATTATTATATAATAAATAGCAAATGATCATTTTCAATGAATCTGTTCATAAAATTAATAATTATTTATTAATATTGTTGCTTGTTGTTTAAAATAGAATTCCTTTTCTCCAAATTAAGAAAACAAAATATTATTTATCTTCTGATCATACTTGCACAATAACAACAACAACAATAATGATAATAATAATGCGCGTAAGCAACCACCAATTGGGGAATTTCATTACATAAAATGGCAATGAGAAATGAATGCAAATAAAATCCGTAACATTGAATTGAATTGAATTGAATTGAATATAGCAGAACAATGTTTTATTGGCAAAGTGAAGTTGTTTGGAATAGATCAGCATTAGCATCATCGGCATATTGTATGCATGTGCAAAAGGTGCATGCATATGCGTGTGATTTGCACACGTTTCCAGTATGCAATTAGTTCAATACGAGCGGATAAATTTCTTCTTCCATTACAGATGACGACGATTAAAATTGTTGTTCTCTGATTTGCTTCAGTCAATAAACAATATACTTGCCTCATTGTTCAACAATGGACGTTGCTGCCGCTGCTGGTGTTGTTGTTGTTGTTGTTGATTGCATGCTTTGTTTACGCATTATTGAACGCGAAATTCAATTTCCACATTGTGCTAACATTTTTCTGATATTTCAAAAAAAATTAATTTCACCCTGTTTATTTTTATTTTTGCAGTTGCTTTTCTTGGAAAATGGATGCAATTTTAAAAATACTTTTATGATAATTTATTTCATTTGCACAAATCGTCATTTTTGTACTGATGCTTGATAAATTTTGATGTGTGTGTTCAATGACAGCTTTTGTACAGGTGATCCATCTGCAGTAGTTTTATTCAATTTAATTTCCAACACGGAATGACACTATTGTCAATTTTGCATTAATAATCCATTTATCCACATATGCATGCATACATACATACATACATACATGCATGCGTAGAGAGATGCATAAACTGAAGTAGATGTACACTGATATTTAAAAATGGTTTATTTGGGACTATTATTATTCTTGATGATTTCATTTTATGCTTTATTTTTGGATTTTGTTTGTTTTTATTATTGATCAATAGCTTAAGGCTTTTTCAATTCTTTCAATTTCTTCTCTTTCGCTTCAATCTTTCTTGCCGACAGATGAGGAGAGAAAATCGATCGATTAATTGAGAAAATTTTTAAACAAAAAAAAATAAAATTGCACAAATAAATTAAATGTCTTGTTTCTTTTTTGTCAGGAAGAGTGTTTCCTGCATCTGGAGTGTCCGGTACGTCGAATTACCGGTTGGGATACACCGTTTCCGCATTCGTTGGAATCGTTCTATTTGCCAGACGCGTGGAGATGCTATGAAGCTTTGAAAAGCATGATCACTTATTGAACAAGCGAAAGCACCAAAAAACACCAAAAATGCAACATATCCAACAAAAGAAGACTGCATATTATTAATCAACATTATATATATATATATATATATATATGTCATTAATATTATTGAATTGGTGTTGCTTTAATTGATTTAGATTGTACAGACAGACATATAGCTAGATAGCTAGATAGCTAGATAGACGTAACTGTTTGTTGTTGTTGTTGTTGTAGCTTGTAATAACCAAAATTGCTAGTGATGCTACATGTCGAACAAAAAATTGTTGTTTATGATGGAAGAAAACAATCAATATTAAAAATGAAACTGTGAACAAAACCGACCGGACTGATTTCCTTCCTCTTCCAATGCAATTTTCATTTTCAGTTTCCTCACAATGCTTGTTTGTTTGTTATTTATTACAACTTTGGAATAAGGGAACGACAATCCAGTCGACCAATCACACCACCGCAAAACAAATTCTCTACCACATACGGATGGATAAATAAATGTGGTGGTGGTGGTGATAGTATGCAAACAAATACTGCTAATGAATATAGATAGAAAAAGAAAATGATAATTCGGCTTTTTGCATTTCACTTTAAAATCTCAATTGAATTTTTTCATCATCACTTTCCTCTACAATAATGAGATTTTGATTCTCATGACGCATTCATTACATTATTCTATTATCATCAACTGGTCGCTCTCTTTATTATTATTATTATTATTATTATTGGTGGAATATGCAAAACAAAAATGAAAACTGACTAATTATTAAATGCTGTTCATTTTTATTTGCTTGTGTTTCACAAAAATATAACATCCAGGTGCAAAGTAAACGGAAAAGAAGAGACTGTTGGTGAATAAAAAATGTAGAGAGAACAAAACGGCATGAAAAACGTAGAAGCCGTAATTGTTGCCCTTCGCCGAACCACAACGCATCGCCCAGTCGCCAAAAATGCGCTTACAAACGTACGGCGTTGTCGAGAAAAAAACATAAAAATATTAATAAGTAATAAATAAATAAATAAATATTCAAAATATATGCAGAATAGACAGACAGAGAGATATTTGATTGAATTGGTAAACAAAAGTTAAAACGTAATATATAATAATAATAATAATAATAATATATTCTGCAAATTCGCCGCAATATCAATATCAATAGCAATAGCAATAATAATAATAATAATAATAATAATAATAAATAGTGATAATAAAGTTATTCTTTGAAAAAAGAAAAACTTCATTGTCCAAAAAATCACAAAATAAAAAATGGAAAACATCTATCTCTGTGTGCAAGCGAAACGCTAATACAAGCGTTACGACGGTGCACGAAAATTTTTAAGTGGGATTGTGATCGATCAATTGTGTGATTGTTTTTTTGCTCGCAGAACAGAAGTAAGCACGATTGGACGGGTAGTAGTGGTAGTGGTGAGGATGATCACAGCAGCCGGCGGCAATGGTGATGGTGCAATAATAAATCATCAATGCACCAACAACCCGTCGCGTAAACACAACAACCACTGCACAAAACATCCCCATCTCCACAGACAGATTACAACAAATGCCGACAACAATGCATGCGTGGAAAAAATATCTTTATACAACACCTGGCAACTTTCTCATATACGGTGAACAGCATCTCGACCCGCGTATGAAATTGTCGCTATGCAAATCAACCAAAACACAGCAAGCAGCGTCGTGTTGGGGTGCATTTTTGTACTGGAACATGCACGTCAAACGACGATGCTCCTGCTCCTGCTGCTCCTCCTCTTCCTCTTCCTGCAAACGATTGTCGACCAGCCAAGCCAGCTAAATCTATCTTCTTCATCCTTTTCTCTCATATCAAGCAAAAGAGCAAAACAAAAAAAAATTATACGACAAGTTAAAAGATGTAGAACGTAAATAGTGATTCAAAAAGGATAAATTGTGGTAACACAAATGTTTTGCAAAAAAGGACAATTTCCAAATGCACGCAGGAAGACAAAGGGCTGAGTAGAAAGAATAACTGAAAACAACGGTCGGTCTGCTTAACACAATGTCGGAAAAAAAAAGTAAAATTTTAAACAAATCGTTTGCAGGACAAACAAATCGTTACAACTGTTGGTTGGTCATCGTTTCTGAATAGTATATATAAGTTGTCACATTAAAAAAAAGAAGAAATAAAAGAAAAAAAAACAGAGGAGAGGGTGAAAAGGGGGAAAAATTAAGAAATACAACAAATAATGTGTGTGTAATATGTTGGCAAAAAAGAAGAGAGAGAGAGAGAGAGAGAGAGAGAAAGAGAGAGAGATGGAAAGAAATGATCCAAAATCATTGCTCTAGACAATTTTACAGAAAAACAAAAAATACAAGTAATATTATAAAAGACGGTTTTTCTTGTCGAAGACCCAGATAAAAAATAAATAAGAAGAAGAAGAAGACACTTCAGATAATGTGTGTGTGTGTGTGTGTTTGCGTATGTGTGTGTAGTTGGGTAGGGAGGGGGGGAGGGAGGTGAAAGAAGAAAGGGATTTTGCTTTGGGAAAATGGACAATTCGTGAAGAGAGTTTTACATAACGGATACCCAGTAGGATGCGTTCTTCGGCACGTAGAGTAAAGTCTTTTTCGGTTGATGCGCTTGTCCGTTCGGTTGTTGGCCTGCATTAGGATTCGGGTGTCCCTGCTGCGAGAAATGGTGCATTTGTTGTTGCTGTTGCACTGCCAAAACCTGCTGCTGTTGCTGATGATGATGGTGGTGGTGGTGGTGGTGATGCTGATGATGATGGGTTTGGTGAAGATGGGGTTGCTGCTGTTGCTGGTGGTGATGGTGGTGGTGGTGGTGGTGGTGGTGGTGATTGGGGTGGTGGTTGGGATGAAGGTGTTGATGATGAGGATGATGGTGGTGATGATAGTCGGCCGCTTGGTAGTCAGCGTGATCCGAAGTGGCCGGACCAATAGCGGCACGCGGACAAGTAATACAATGACAACCGGCGGTGCTGAGCGAGTAGACCATGCTCTGCGGACGAGGAAGTTGGCCTTGTTGTTGGTAAATGAACAAAACTCGCAACTGGTAGATCATGTGTTCGATCATGGTCAACGTCAAGTGCAGATCGTGGTTCATCAAGCAGACGGTGCTCTCGTCGACCACCCGGTAGAGCAGGCAAAGATAGTCGTGTTTCGTCTTCAAGTCGTCCTGAAAGTGATTGTCCAAGTAGGACTGCAATTTGCGCTGCTGCTCGCCGACGGTGTTGAAGTCGATGAAAAATCGACTGCACATGTAGCGCTCAATTTGACGCCAACGGTTCATCGGCGGCGCCGGCAAATATTCCCTGACCAGCAGCTGGCAATATTTCAACAGCCCACCGCCGCGGATCAGTTCCGGATGTTCAGTGTCGATCAATTTTTCGGTCAAATGACGGTAAGCTTCTTGAAAATCCCCATAGACGCTTTCGACGACCACCGCGGTGGCCGGTCGACCGCTGCACTCGGCGCCACCACCGTCAGAAGGGTCAATTTCCACACCCGGCTGAACAGGTCCGGCCCGCTCCGCGTCGTCATTACGAGCGGCATCGGCAAGTTGGGCGCCGCTGCCAACGCCGACATTCAACAGATTGTTCAAGTATATTTGAAACGAGTCGACTGTAAATTCGAACTGCCGACGCATCGAGTGGACAAATTTCAGTTCGACACAGCGGCCGTGATCGTTGTTGAGCGAAATCAACGACCAAATGTCATCCTCGATCACTTTGACCATCTTCCTGACGTAGGCGTCTTTCATCGCCACCAGACCAATCCGGGCGCGGTTGGTCTCGTCGGGCAAGAATTCGACCAGACTGTTCAGCACGCAGTCTTTGACAATTTCAAAATTGCGAGCCACCGACAAATCGACCGTGAATATCAAATCGATGTCGTTGTACAACACCAAAGCCCGGGACAGCACGTGGCTGGCGGCACCGCCGTTCAACTTCACGTCCAACAGTTCGATGCCGGCTCCGGTGACGCGATCGGCCACTACTCGAATCAAATCGCTCAGCGAAAATTCGAGCGTCGGAAAATTGCCACGCCCGTGCACCGACACGGTCTTTTTCATCACGCCGCACAGTCGAGCGTACTGAAAAGAAACAACAACAATTTGATTAATTATTTCAACTTTTCAACCGGCACCTCCCCATTTTTTCGCAATGCAAATTTCCCCCAACCAACTCAACCACCAATGACCATCACCGACGACGACGACGACGACCCGACTAGATTTTTGGCGAGCGAAGTTGAAAGCTGAAAAAATTTTCAAACGCAAACAGCGCCTGAAAGTAGGCCACCAACCGACGACGACGACGACGACGACGATCATCCATCCATTCCCCCCCCCCCCCGTAACGTGCCCATCATTAATTATAATAAATCGGCTGAACGCGCGCGCGTTGCACGACTAAAAATTATCAGCACCAGCAGCATCACCATTTTATTTTCTATGATTTCCACCAGAAAAGAAAGAGACGCGCGCGCGCGCGTTCATTTTTAAACTTTGTGCTCTCCCCGGGCAAACTATCTTTTTCACCCAAATTTCAGATTTTCTCTTACCTTCTCACCAAATGGTCGGTTTTGTTCCTATTTATTATTATTTTACCATCATCAGATAATAAAATTCACTTGAAGAACAGAAAAGTTGAAAAAGAAAACAAAAAAAAAACTAGCACAGCTAGAAAACAAATTCGCCTCAAGCGAGCTAGTAGAGATGCAGTAAATGACGTCAAACTTTACGGGCCAGTGGATGCACACACACACGATTGCGATCACTTTTTACGACAACCCAATGACAGCGCGCCACTTTTTGGTGATCATCAGTTGGTTATTTTATTAGGAGAAAAAAAACAACTTTTTTCTTCAAAAAATAAGCAATTTTACCTGTTCAGATGTCAAGTAAGCCTGCGACGGGTTCAGCAGAGTTCTTGTGTTCATATTGCCTTCTGAAACAAACAAGCAAACCCATCAGTAAACAAGTAAACAAACAAACAAACAAACAAATGCACCGTAGAAAAAGAGAAAGTAGAGAAACCGGAGAAAAAAAAAACTCGACTCGACTCGACTCGACAAAATCGCGCGATGTAAGCGCGAGCGTTCACAATTTGCGCCACTGCTCTCACTCGCAGGACACCTTCGAGCACGCCGCGACAAGTGCGACTGAAGCGCCACCGTGAACAGCCGAAGCTTCCGATTGGACCGCGCAAAACCGAGCGCGCTTGCGAATCACTATTCAAACTCCGACGCGAATACGGTATACCAACGCCCACGCAAGTCGAATTTGAAAAAAAAATAATAATCACGACCAACCGTTGGTTGTTGTGTTGGATTCACATTTTTCGATGAAAATTTTTTCGAATCGAAAAAAAAAACAATTTGCAAAAATGGACAATCATTTCCAATTTGGACGTTTCGACATCGACTGAAACGGCAAAAACGGTCGTCGAATAATAGTTGGCGAAATTTGATCGACGACTCGCGCGACCGGCCCAGCTACAACTCGGCCGAATGAAGCCGCTACGGTCGAAAATTACTAGAGCCCAACTCTAACCAGAAGCGATAAGCGTCCGCAGGCTGCGACCGACCCGAACTACAGTACGATGCGCCTGACGATCGCTCGCATGCATTATGCCGGCGGGTGGGGAAAAATTTTCATATTGTCCATGGAAAAAAAAATTTTCAACACCGCGCGAACGTAGACAAATACTGCCAAACGAGCGCGGTTGCCGACTGGCTGAGTTCGGCAAACATACAATCGGCTGTGGAAAATGATTAGCCACTACCACTACCACTACTACCACCACCACCACCACCACGACGGCGTTCGTTGGTCGGTGGTTATTTGCAGCTTGATTCGTCCAAACAATAGCCGATAACACCGGCTGATAAACAATAATACACAGAAGAAGCGATCAACATTGCAACTTGCCTAAACTAATAATAATAATAATAATAATAATAATAACAATAGCTAACATTTTACACAACAACAACGACGACGACAACGACAACGAACACACACACATTGACTGCCTTGTTCTCGCGCAAATTGATAGAATGCACAGCAAGAAGAAGAAAAATTCCAGACGAAGAAAAGCAAGTTGAAAATGAAAATTCAAAAACAGCCCTCGGCGGTGGCGATATTCTGAAACTTTAGAAAAGTTAATTAACGCGCCACTTAATGCCGAGCAAAACGAACAGCATATTTTTCTTTTTTGAAAAATCTGGAAAAAGCTAGCTAAAAAAAAACAAAAAATTTTCCATCAGTAACAATTAAATGAAAAGTAAAAATAGCAGAGAAAAAGTTTGAACAACGCAAATATAATATGCATAATCTGAACAAATAACAACAACAACAACAAGAATAATAATATAGCAAAAAGGATCGGTCGCTGTTCACAACTGCATATAAATAATGAAAACACGAGAAGATAATAAATACATACACAAAATATGTGCAATCAGTTCAATAAATAATAATTGAAAAATTGAACAAAGAACAATTTAAAAAAAACTTTCAAATAATAATGCACCTTACTTGAATGGTGAACAAGATGTATATATATATATATATGTGTGTGTATGGAAGGGAAGAAGCAGAGAAAAAAAAACAATTTCCAAAAAAATACAATCCTGAACAGTATAGGATCCATGTGAAAGAAAAGAGAAGAGAAGGAAGAGATCATCAATGAAAACTGTTCGTCAATTGTCTGGAACGGTTGCATAAGAATTTCAGAAATTGATGTGAAAAGTCACTGCTGTTCGAGTGTGCTTCTGCTGCTTCTGCTGCAGCTGCTTTATAGCTAGCAAGCTGGCTGACTGACTGACTGACTGGCTGGCTGGTTGGTTGGTTGGTTGGTTGGTTGGTTGGAAGGCTGGCTAGTTAGCTGCTAGTTGTTAGCTAGCTACTATATATTACCGCTGTTGCTGCTAGTGCTTCTTGCCTCTGTGTTCAACGACACAACCAAACGGCGCCTGTTCATTCATCAAAACGCCGCCGCACACCGGCGTCCAGCATTAATGAATGAAACAGTGACGTAAGCGATTGCATTGTCGTCCAAACAGCGCGCGTTCGATCGATCCACAAACGGCCACGCTTGGCTAAGCAAAGCGAAAAAATAGGCACGCAGCGCGAACGCGTAGGTGTCCGCTTGTTTACGACCGCATACAAACGGCTTTCACAGTGCCCACTGAAGCCGTTTGTGACGTCAACAAACCGACAAGCCGGTAATGGCCTTTGTGGATGTACAGAGGCAAAAGTGCCACGCCCACCTCCACCATCGTCACAAAGCTATCGTTGTGCGTGGTTCGCAATATCCCTCTGGTCGGTTAGCTTTTATACGAAAAACAATACTTATAATAATAATAATAACAGAGTCCAAATACAATACAATACAATACAACTTCAGTTGTGCAAAATGCAAGCCAAACTATTGTAAAAGGGCAAAAATTGCATCGGCTGAAAATTGAAAACTGCACTACTACTGTTTGTTCTGTTCCACTGGAATGAAAAAGCGTTGCAACAATCGATCAACTTTTTCATATATCTCATCAACAATACTTTCCAATAAGTCGACAAGGGCAAAATTGGAAATTAACTATTTTTTAACCAACAAGCTCAGAAAATTGAAAAACAAAAAAAAAACCTTCCCCCCTCCATCACAATACATATTATTATTATTATTATTATTATTATTATTATTTCTTCTTCATCATCTTCTGACTGTTGGTAATTGTGAAATGTGGGGAAAAAAAAGGAAAAAATAAAAATAAAATACTACTTCACAGAATTGACCAACATATAACCAACTGTTCGAGAAAAAAAACGAAATAATTCCTGATTTTTCAAAACTAGCCTATTCTTCTAAAAACCGACATACCGAGCGAGAGTAGAACAGCAGTATATTCAAAAGAAGTGTGTTGAGGCGATGTTGCAAGAAGAAATTTAATTAAATTAACGTGAAAGAAATTCAACGACCACTTGCACCGCTTGACAAGAGAATACGGATGTGAATAGGATGGTCGAATGATTTTTCTCGAGCTTTCTTCTTCTTTTCAGTCGAATCTGTAAACAGTTGATTAGCGGTAGAAAAAAATAGAAAACAATAGAAAAACAATACAACCTGAAAATCATTTTCAATTGATAAGAAGATGAAAAATGTCAAATTTTAAAAATAGGAAAAAAAAACAAAATAAAAATAAATAATAATAATTTTGGAATTGAACAATTGAAATAATATTGAACAATTTTCGAACTAATTTGACGACTGGGGCAGAGTTCCGGGGTGAAATTGACGCGGCATATTGACGGGCGCATTACATACATATACATATACATATACATATACTTATATATAGGCAATGCAGGTACAAATTGTTCGGCCTAATCGAGAATGTGTCGAACTTTGTGTCAAGCAAACGCAGCTGTGAAAACCGTCGCACATTTGGATGGATCCTGTAAATCAAAGCCGACCGTTTGGAAATTTCTCAACAAAAAATGAAAAATTGTTCATTGGAATATTTAAAAATAAACAACTGGTTGTTTTGAAAGTGAAGAATATTTTTCCAACATTTGACAAAACAAAAAGAGAACACCTCGTTCATTGAAGCGCAACACACTACCCACGTAGTAGCGCGTGTCAAACTAGCCGATGAAATTTATGCTAAAAGTAGAAAAAAAAATTTGAAATAGAATTTTACAATAAAAAAAAATAATAAAATAAATAATATGTACAAGTAGATAAAATGGAATCAACTGTTGATTATGGTAGCGTTAAGAAAGAGAGAAAGAGAGATGAAGAATTCTTTAGAAAGAAGTTAAGAGAAACATTTGTCAACTGAAGAACAATCAATCAGAGAGAAATAGCAGCACAAACGAGTGCAACGACGCGTCTCTGTTGTGTCTTTGTGGAACCAGTTGAACGAGCAGCAATTGATAGATAACAGATAGATATTTTATATATTTGAAAGCCATTTGACGTACCAAGTGATCAAACCATCGGATGAATTGTTTCGCTCATATCGTGACAAACAACGCTCAAATTGACACCACCAAAATAATCGTCTCGACAAAATTGCGCGTACAACCGTTGAAACGAATCAGCCGTCGAACGCGCGTCTTCTTCATCATCATCCGCTTAAGTGAAAAAGAAGCCGAACAACGAACGCTGTTCCAATTATCATTTCACAAAACGCTTCACTTTTCACGCATCGTATTTTTACCAACCAACAACGCCCAATGTTATTGTTCACTTCGTAAAATGTTCAAGAAAATAATTATCAAATATTATTTAATTTCATCCTTTTTTTTCCCTTTTCAAATAATAAAAAATAAATATACAAATGAATTACAGTATACAATCATTTTCAGGATATTTCACCGTTACAGTACATTCAAACGCGAATCGTGTTTCTGTTGTTTTTTTTACGATCGAAAAAAGTTTCACACAAATGAAAATCAAGTTTGAAATTTGAATTTTTTGAAATAATCACAATGAAGAAAAAAAAATACAAAACGACCATACTCGAGTCGATGATTTTAATTTAAATTTTTTTCTGTTTCTAAAAACTTAAAAGCATTTTATCATTTCACTTTTCGATCGAATATTAAATTTTAAATATTGAAAAAAAAAGTTGTTGTTTTTTTTCATAAATTTTTTCTCATCAACCAGGCCAGGCAATGGAACGGCGAATGGGAACGGTGGATGCGGCGAATGCGGCCTGCTGTGAACGTTCGACTGTTGTGATGCGGTGAATTCAACAACGCCGAGGCGACATCGACGTTCGATCAATTGGACTGTAAAACCAGGCCGGCCGGTTTTATTAAATCGATAAAGGCGAAAAATTTTTCTCTTCGGTCCATATTTTTCAAAAAGTTAACCACGTGCGTGACAATTTTCCCTCCACAATATAATCTTCGAAATCAAAACGAGATCCGGCTGGATTTTTAGCTTCGTTGTTGTTGTTTTGTTTACATATTTGTTTGTTGTTTCGAACATAAAGAAAATGTAAATTGGATTCAATTTAACTTTTAATTTTTGCACATCAATAGGAGGCAAATTAGCATTCTGTTTTTTCTGTTCGTTGTTCAATTCGTCTTCTTCTATTCTGAAGCCTACTCTGCCAACGAAAAATTGCAAACTCATTATTTTCTATTCAACGTGATACGTGATGTGATGTGTGGAAAATCTGTTCTTTAAAACTTTTTTTTTCGATTTTTATTATATCTCTTTTTTTTATTGCTGATTTGTACTTTTCATGTGGAAATAAATTTCATTTTTCATATTCAATATGCATCGTTTCATATTTGATTGTCGATTCGCGTCCGTTCATCAATATGGCCGACATGTGACTGTGTTGTCTTGCATTTTTCACAATTTGTCGTCACACGATCATCATCGTCAACTACAGCATCAATTGCAATCATCATATCAACTGACAAAATCAAATCAAACAAAAAGAAAATTAAAAAACAACTCATCAGTATGCACAATCAAATACTAAAAAAATAATAATAAAGAATTGCTTTTCAACATAAATTTTTTTTCCGTTTGGTTTTTATTTTTGGAATGCGTGAAAATGAACTAAATTTTAGGCAAATATTTGCCCTGAATTGAACGCAGGCAAGATTTATACGGACAATTGATCAAATCCGGTTTTTAATTGCACTGTAGCAATTCAATCATCTCAATTTTTGATCATCATGTTTCTTGGAAATGTTTTTTTTTGTTCTACAGTTGCCTTGAATTTTTTCTCAATCGGAAATTTTTTTACACACGTAATGCTGTATACTGTTGATCAATTATTTATTTAATTAATTAATTAACGGTTTAATCTTTTCACGTCACACTCGTAAATAAATTTGTTTCAATTTTCCATGTAAAACAATTTATCTACAACTTATATTATTGAATTGCATGTTTTACGTAAAAAAAAATATCAATACAACATTTCAATTAATAAATGTAAATAATTGTAAAAATATTTTCATACGTGCTTCGACATTTTCATGTACGGATATTGAATTTCATTTGATTAACAATACAATTTATCTGTCTTTTTGTACAATTTCAAAATGCAATTTATCACCAGAGCACAATACTTTTGCTTCATTCAATTGCATTTGCTGAACAATTTATTTCGTTTTCATGACAACTTTTATGAAAATTATGATTTCGCCATCTTTTAAAATTGAATAATTGTCAAAAAAATCCACTCACTGCGATTTCCCTGATGAGAGGATAAATTTTCAATTGAACACGTCGACAGTTGAACAGAATTTGAACATGCATATAATACAATCGATTTAATGACGACTATGTAGAAAATATTTCTTTTTCTCAAAATTTTCAAACAAAACAATCAATAATTTTTACTGAAAAATTAATAACTAAACATACGAACAACAAGAGCAAAAAGAAAAATCTTAGCTCGCATTTGAAACATTACGCTATGCATGTGTGGGTAGGATAAAAGGGAATTGGTGTAGATTTGAAAAATTAATTTTCTCCTTTTTTGTTTTTTCCTCTGTTTTCCAAATATTCTCCAAAGAAAATGCAATTTATTATTTGTTGAACATTTTCCAATTCAAATAAAATAATCGAATGAGAAATTTGAAATTTAATCCGATTAAAGCAATGATTCGAGTAAATTTCCATTCTTCAAAGCTCTTCTTTCTTGTCATTTGTAATAAGAAGAAGCGTCAATATTGTCAACGTGCAGAAGAACAATTTTCACCAAACAATTGTCCATTCAAAACTGACAACACCAAATGCAAATTTATGGCAATTTAACAGAAAAACAATTTTTTAAAAAATGAATAATGTTTCACGTCAAAGTGAGCGTGCATTGGCGAATGAACAAAAAAATTTACATATTGTAATTTTCGACTGTCCACAAAAAAAAATAGGGTTACTGTTTGATTTTACTGGTAATTTAATATTTTTATTTTTAATTTACAATTTTTTCTCTCGAAAAAGTTCAAATTTTATGATTCTGTCCAAATAAACGGCATATTTTTACACACAAATCCACACGAACAACAAACACATCTTGTGGATAAATTTCCATTACGTATTGCATGAAATGAAGCAATGAAGAAAAAATCACCGACGTATTTTTATGGCTAAATTATTTGAAACAACAACAACAATGAGCGTAATAGCAAATAAATATTTGAATAATCAATAAATTTCCTCCACAATGTTGCGTGCTGTTTGTCGTGTTGTGTAATTTGCAAATATTTTTTTCAAAACATTAAATATTTTATATTTTATTTTTCATTTTGTTTTCAATTCATATCACGTGATGGGGTCGAGTGTTTAATTTTAAGCTTGATTTCGGTTTTGCACACAAATTGTGATTATTGCGTAGAAATTTTTCAAAGAAAAATGAAAATAATAGTAATGATGAATAATTGAATTGTACAAAATTGGTTTGGTAAAATTGAAATTCTTTTCAGCTGCCATCTGACCAACAGCAATGTTGATTGACAACCATCTTCTTTCGGTTCGTAAATAAATCATTCCAAAGTCATCCTGCCAAAGCGGCTATTCTTTACTCGTACCACACCCCACAACCATCATCAATCGCTAGGCCAGAATTTATCTTTTTCTGATTACTGTAGCCAATGGACGCATATCTGCACTTGTGCACTGTTTTCATTGTACAATTTAAAAACCAGTATTGCGTGCAAACATCATTTTGCAACATTTCAAAATTCAACAAATTCGAAATTTTCATTTGTTACTCAATTAAAATTAATAATTAATCTGAAAATGTATCTTTTTGTTTTGTTTTGTTTTTTCTTTGAATTTCCATTCAACAACAACTCCACTAGAAATATTTTAATAACACCTGAAAATCAAAAAATGATCAAATTCAGAAAAATAGAAAAAAATTTTGCGTAGAACAAAAAGCGACAAAACTTGCCGCGGCAGTTAAAGCACAAACTAACGGAAAATTTATCACAAACGTTGCAAATTTATCTCGTTGTAAATAAGCTGAATTTTTCAAATTTATTGCCTCGAAAGGTGAAACGACATCAATATTTCTCTATAGCCAGTTGTTCGCATTTAACTTTTGAAAAATTAACTTTACGAAGCTGGGAGAAAAACTATTATTTTCCCTTTTTAAAATTATTTTTCATCTCATCACATCACAACATCCATCAATATCGCTGCAATAGGCAGAGTTTTATAAATAAATAAAAAATAAAACCAATACAACTCGTTAATTAATATAGTTCACATATTCTTGAATCTATCCAAATGCTAATAAATACGTGTTCATGACACTGAGTAGCGGATTTTGAACATGAAAACGTTTACTTGTAAAATAAATTATCCCTAAAGTAATTTGCATAAAAGAAAAACACAAAAATATTAATTTTAATAAGAAAAATATGCCATAAATGCGAATAACGAAAAATGTTATATAGCATTTTTATTCCATTCCTACTGGCAGGCAGAATGGTTGAATGCTCTTCATCTACTGCCGGCCGATATAGCAAAATCAGCACGCCTAGAAGGCGTCAGAACGCTCAGTGTATACATACACCAAAACTTACATTGACTAGTGAAATTAGCCTAAAAGCGGCTGAAAATACCAAAATCAGCACGCCTAGAAGGGGTCAGAACGCTCAGTGTATACATACACCAAAACTTACATTGACTAGTGAAATTAGCCTAAAAGCGGCTGAAAATACCAAAATCAGCACGCCTAGAAGGCATTCAGTTCTAACCCCAATTTTCAGCTGATAACTGCATCCACAGCACAAGCCGAAATTACGGCATTGGATGTAAAATGACATTTGATTGTGCCAAGTGGAAGATAAATTCCACCTTTTATAAAGGCGTTAAAACTATATATTTGCTATATAATTGCGCTTCAACTGAGCATTACAGATATAAAAGTAAAAACAAGACAACTACTAAATGATTAATGTATGAGTTGAATAAAAAATTATGATACAATTTTAGTCGAGAGCTAAAATATAAATTACTGTTGAAACTGAAAAATAAGTTCAATTTTGGCAAAATTACAACAAGCATGAATGCTCGCTATCAATGACAAAGAACAACACAATTCGAATTCCTTTTTTTCATTTTTTTCCTCCTTTAAAAGTCAAATTACGAAAATTTGATAATCTAGTTCAAGTACTGTATTGTCGTGCTTTTTGAGAAAGTTTTCGCTCAATTGATCAAAGGCAGGGCTTTGGAAACGGTCACAGGGCGAGATACATGACGAAAACGGTGAACAGGGTCAAAATCAAATGCCAAAGTCAAAAGATACAGTAGAAAACTTACAAACGAAAAGCGGAATGTTCAATGGTCAGCAACCGTTGGCTAGCGTTGTTCGAATCTGTCATGAAGAGATTGAAAAATAACGAAAAATCCAACAAAAGCACAACACGACCGGACGCTTCATATTAATTGGTATGAATTATTAATAAAATTGTGAATGTGAAAAATGTAATTAATAAACTATATGTGTTGTTTTTTCTTTCAATAATAATAATGGCTGGTAGATGTCTGAGAATCTTATTAAATAATTCCACTTGCCGTTAAATATGTGAAAAACTTGACTAGAGTATGCAAATTGAAATTGCTCTTTTTCCACTTCGGGTGTGGACAATAAGTGGAAATTGGTCATTGGGATGGTTTTGTTCAAATGTTAGAATTTGGATGTCTACAATGAAGCTTTGACAACAACAAACTGGTCAAAATAAACCCAGTATTTTGCTTGTCGAAGTGCACAGAACTTGTGCTTGGGGCGTTTCTGAACGCTGTCCAACGTTCAATAGCCCATTGTTCGTCCCAGTGCATCCACCTCTGTACGTCAATACAGTTTTCAGCATTAAGAAAATGTTCTTGTCAAAGTAGCACTTTTCACAAGAAAGTGGTTTATTTGCGAAAGTGAGGATAAAATGCTTTCAACTGTTTCTCCATTCAGTCATCGCAATTTGCATGTCCATTGTAATGCGTAATATTTATTCAAAATATGACGAAAGTCAACGGATACGGTAATTTTGTTTATTCAACTACAACTGTTTGTTTATTGTGTATGTAAACGAAATAAAAATACTTCATAAATGTTCCATCATTTGCAATAATCAAGTGATGAAATTTATCCTCGCGAGACATTTTGAAACTGTCGACTTTGTGAATTCATCGAAAGTGTAAATCAGTAATAAAATGATTACGTATTTTGAAAACATTTTGTATTTTCTTTGGTTTGAAACTATTACAATTAAAGTTTCTTATTATGAAATAAATAGACAGTCTAGTTACAAATTGGGGAAATTAAAAACTGAAAACTTACAATTTGAGTTTATAAATAATCTTTTCATTGGTATACAACGCCAGAATTGACAAATAAAATCTAGTTGAGTAAGAGAGAAAATAATCAAAAAAGAATAACTTTTTGGAAGATGTCTTCTTGTTTCTTGCGTTTGAATTTATATTTAATAAAATTTCACAGGAATTATTTCATCATTGTTGTTGAATGTACATGTATCTATTCAATCAATTACAAATCAGTTGAAAAATGATCTGACGAAAACATATACTTATTAAACAAAACGAACGCCATGGTCATTTTCCATAAAACAATCGTACAAATCAATTTTTTGCAAAATTGTTGAAATCTGCGACAACTTGTTGAAAAAGAGATATTTTCCAAGGAAAAATTTGCATAAAATGTGAAAAGTGAAAATGTTTCAATAGCACCTAAAAATCCTAAATTGACCCAACTCAAAAGGATGGAATTGACAAAACTTTGCATCAAGCGAAAAGCAGCTCAATGTGTCGCGGTAACTAACCAAGAACAACGGAAAATTGCCGTTGACATCACAAATTTTGAAAATTTTTCTTGTTTGAAATAAGCCTCATTTTTAAAATTTATTATTTTGAAAAGTAAAACAATATCGAAATTCATTTCTTGCCAACAAACAGTGTCTACTTTTCAAACAGCCAATTGTTCATGTTTAACATTTGAAAAGTAAATTTTCCGTGGCTGGGAGAAAAACAATTTTCTGTTTTTAAATTATTTTTTGAACAAGTAATAAATTAACTATGCAAGTATGATTTTTTTTGAGTAATTTTACTTAAAATCATTTTAAAAATTTCCTTTTTCTTTCCTTTCAAAGTGAAATTACCAAATTTTGATAATCAAGTTCTAGTACTGTATTGTTTTGCTTTTTGAGAAAGTTTTCTCTCAGTCGATCAGATGCAGCGCTTTGGAAGCGCTTAGGATGCGGCACACGACGAAAACGGTGACCAGGGTCAAAATCAAATGACAAAGTCCGAAAATGCAGTAGGAAACTTGCAAGCAGACGAACGTGACATATGAAGCCGAATGTTCAATGGTCATCAACCGTTGGCTGGCGTTGTTCGAATCTTTCATGAAGACATTCGAAAATAGCGAAGAATCCAACAAATGCGCAACACGACCGGACGTTTCATATTGAATGATATCAATTATCTCCACAAGGCCTGAAATTTAAAAAATAAACAAAAAACGAATACATCTTATCAAAAACTCATTTTCATCCAAATCAACAATTTGAAAGATGTGAGAGGAAATTTAAATAACGGCACTTGTAAGTGACTAGAGTATGCAAATTGAAATTGCTCTTTTTCCACTTCAGGTGTGGACATTTTCTTGGACAATAAGTGGAAATTGGTCATTGGGGTGGTTTTGTTCAAATGCTAGAATTTGGATGTCTACAATGAAGCTTTGACAACAGCAAACTAGTCAAAATAAACCCAGTATTTTGCTTGTCGAAGTGCACAGAACCTGTGCTTGGGGCGTTTCTGAACGCTGTCCAACGTTCAATAGCCCATTGTTCGTCCCAGTGCATCCACCTCTGTACGTCAATACAGTTGCCAGCATTAAGAAAATGTTCTTGTCAAAGTAGCACTTTTCACAAGAAAGTGGTTTATTTGCGAAAGAGAGGATAAAATGCTTTCAACTGTTTCTCCATTCAGTCATCGCAATTTGCATGACCATTATAATGCGTAATATTTATTTAAAATATGACGAAAGTCAATGGTTACGGTAATTTTGTTTATCCAACTACAACTGTTTGTTTATTGTGTATGTAAACGAAATAAAAATACTTTTTCCCATATAATTTTCATCAAATCTTATAAATCAGTTTATTTCTACATTTTACTTCATAAATATTCCACCATTTCCAATAATCAAGTTTATCTTTGCAAAACATTTCGAAACGGTCGACTTTGTGAATTCATCAAAAAAATAATCAAGTATTAATGTAAATCAGTAATAAAATGAAAATTTATTTTGAACAAATTCTCCGTTTTCTTTAGTTAGGAATTATTAAAAATGAAATTTCTTTTATCAGCATAATTCAAGTTGAGAAAATGAAAAATTACAAAAATTTGAATTTATAAGTGTAAAGGATCTTTTTATTGGTACGCAGAGCCGGAATGGAGACACAAGAGCTGGTCGTGTAAGATATGAAAACGCTATGCCAAGGTTGGAAAAGGTATTTTACGACTCCGCATTTTCTCTTGCGCTGCAAATTACGCTTGTGTATGACCTTCGGTGTCATGTTTAAGAAATAAATCCTGAACTGACTTCTTGAGAAAAGCCCATAAAGTGAAGTGAGCACAAGGATGTGTTGATGATAGTAATTGTGAAGTATTTGGTCGCGTTGTTCAATTTAAATGGTCCGAAAATTTCAGACCAAAGATCCATTGATCCAAATTACGTTCAATTACTGAGAAATGTTGCTATATCAATACTCTTTTATACTGTTCTGTTTGTCAACTTTTATTTGCCATCAATGAAAATATTTTTAAATCTTTTTTATTACGAATTTAAATGATGACAGCGTAATAATTACAAAAGCACGTTTCATCTATTTTTATAGCCTTTGATCAACGTTTATTTTCCTTTTTAAAAAGTAATGATTTGAAAAGTGCAGTTTAATTTATTTGGTCAGTTTATGTTTATAAATAATGACTTGATGTACTTTACGAAGTAGTATATAGTAAACTGAGCATAATATTTTTACTTCTATGACCAACTATTCCCTTTTTATACTTAATCTCTTAAAATTGAAAAGTGCACTTTGCTGTTTAGCATTTTTCTGGTATATTAATTCCTGAATTTTGTTTGTCACATTGAAATACATCGGGAAATGAAAAACTTAATGCATTTTTCTAACATTCAGTAATATTTTGACAATTGTAGATGACATTTTCAAGGTTACTGTTGCAAAAATGAAAACTGCAAAAGTTATGCTTAAATTTTTGGCAAAAGTATTTTTTTGAATCCATGCTTTACGAAGCATACTTCATGAAATTTCAAACAGTCTGTACATTAAATAATAATGTTGTGACAACTTGGTTTTAAATTGCTCGCCCAATTATTTTATCCTTAATTTATTTTCTACAAAATGACATTTAGTAATGGATATTTAATTTGAAATATAAACTAAACCATCTTACGCAGTTTGCGATTGATAAAACAAAATGGAACCATCGTATGTAATTTTAATTTAAATACCTGGCACTCAAATGCTGGCGGTTCACAATCAAAAGATACTCCGTTCGGTAAAACTGCTTCCAACATTTACAACGATCTATTATTCAGGCATTTATGGCATATCTTAAACTTACAATATGTATTTTTATTGAATTAAGTTTCACGTGTGACTACAACTAAAAGTAATATTTACACTTTCGAAAAGTATTATGATTGCAGCAGATTAGCTAATGAAAAATGCATCATTCAACAACATGTATATACATTTGAAACTTATTATCAAATGCTTTTATTAACAATTAAAAAATTAGCATTTTAATATTTAATTTTTATAAGACTGATCATTAGACTGAATCATTTCACTGCATATTTTTTTCAAAAATAATTTCTTTTTTACGCATCACTGTAATGCACTCACGTGATAACACGTGATATTTAATCTCCAAAATGCAATGTTTATAAACTACAAATGCATAAACCTTTGAACATGCGATGAAATTCAAGTGTTAATTATTTAAGAAACGATTTGTTTTGAAAATTCGAAAAAAAATTGTACAATTATTTGAAAATTGAAACTAATCCAAATTCAGCATAGTCCAAAATGTTTTATATTTCTATTTGAAAATTTAAGCGTACAAGTTGCAAATTTCAAATTTAAATTTATTTGTTCGTGTTGAAAATGATGAATAGCATAATTGAACGTGAACAATAGTATACTGTTGAATATTGAAAAAAAATTAAACAATTAAAATTTTTGCTTACTTTGCATAAATGGCAGTTGAAATGGAGTGAGAAAGAAGTTAGCGACAAGCCAAAGGCAAAGAAATGGCAGAAAATTGAGCGCTTTCTCTTTTTGTATGGCCGTAAGCATGCAGACGGCGCCGATGGCCAAAACGTAAAGCACGTAAAGCAGACGTAGCACAAGACGAAGCTGGTGCTGCGGGGATGCTTTCATCCACAGTTGTGCTATTAAAGCTACATCCGCAGAAACAAGAAGAAAAGCAATAAACAAGTGCATGTATGCAATAAGCCTTGCTCTCAAATAGAATCGTTCGAGCAGCTTGCGTTGCCGGTTGAGCACAATTAGCTGCGCTAGTCGTTGTACATCTTGACTGAGGAGATTTTCCACATAGGGGCTGGATGCTGACTGACTGGCGCTTGGTTGTCTTTGAGATTCATATCGATCATGAGATGCTTGTATAGCATCAGTTTCACCCTGCTGCCTTTGCGCATGATGGAAATAATATGTGGAGTTTGTCCAGTAGCGTGCAAGCCTTCTTGGGCGGGATAAAACACCGCTGGTCATTGCAGGACAGCGCCTGCTCGATGGCCAGTTTGGAACCCAATTTCGCCTTGCCAAACTGGCAGGCTTGTTAGCTTGCAAAATCTTCTTCACAAGTTCGTCTTCAAGTCAAATTGAGACTGGGCATGCAGCCTGATTTTCTGCAAACCAACACTTGCAATCACTTTAAAGTTGACAACAAAGTCCAGGCAGGCATGCTTGTTGGCCTTGATCGACAGGCAAACACGATTCACTGCGGTTGTTGGACCACAAATGCTTTACCCGCTCGTGACCAATGAAAACATCACTTCTTGCACAATAACTGGAACAATAAATATCACTTTACTCTTATTTAGCATCTTAACAACAAATGCACAATTTTCGATATTCAATCTCAATTTGAATATAATCAATTTTCCTATATTTTTTTTGAAATAAGAGGCCCTTTTCAAATCATAATATTCCATAAATTACCATATTATGTATATGAATGCACGCAATTTTAATTAAATTGAATTTTCATTTTATTAAGCACAATAACAATACAGATTCAAAAAATATATTTAAAAACATCATCAATATATTCTATAAGAAATAAAAAATGAATAAGAATATTCCATTTCCAGATTGTTTGTTTGGCAATGGATGAAGTATGCAGCTCTTTCTGTGCATACTTGAAGGTTTTAAACATTCTGTTTGAATATTATGCTAAACTATGAAGCATTATTCATTAGAAATGTGTGCATTTATATTATTGCTATTCACACAGCTCTCTGAATGCATTTTATCATCTTATATTTTTTGTGTACATTTAAACAATTGCAATGCATATTTCATATTAAATGAAATAAGAAAGTGACTATGGTTGTATTGCTCTAGGTTACTTGTCTTCAGGAATTGCTAATTTTATGATAATTTTCTTGTTATAAACAAATATAAGTGGAGTTAATTACACCAAATGATGTCAGTGATTTGTATTGCAGAAAACATTTGCATAACAAAATAATACAGGTATTACTATTTTGTTATGCCAACAATATTTTTAGTTTGAATTTTTTATTAGTCAATAATTTTATAGCATATTGAAGATACACTGAAAAGCTTAACGTTCATTAATTAAACAAGCATCATTTATAAAATGCTAGAACACATTTTTGATTGCTCATGGATATGATGAAGTGAAAACAAATGATTACTTTTTTTCAAATATGCACAGCTTTCAAGCTTCGCAATATTTGAAGAATGATATATTACACCCAGTATTCATTGTTTGCCAAATTTTAACTTCGCCCAAATGGAGCATCTTTAAAACGAGATGTTTTAAATATTGACAATTATCATTTGCATCAATAATGTATGCATGATGAAATGGGCCCGAATTTTCAAACTTATTTATTGATGCGATTTTAATATTTTGCAGCATATGAGAAAGTTAACTCCCATTCAAGTCTGCTTTTATTATACTGTATGAAGATAAAAAATATCCCATTTTGCTTACACTTTGCTTGATTCTTTTACTGCTTGTTTTGAATGAAATGAAAGATGAAATAGTAATTCATTTTATAAAAGTTATTTTCGAAATTATGCAGTAAAATTAAAATCATATAAACTAAGAAATTTCTTCTTAGAATTAAGCATTAAAATATGAGACAATCTTTTGTATTTTAAAAGTTAATACTTTTATATAGATGGTAATATTTTAAATTTTTACGTTGTATATTTTTTAAGTAGTAATCATTTTAGAAAATCTTTATGCAATTTCACATTTTCACTGCATCAGATTTAGTGAGAAATTGAAACAAATACCATTGAAAATATCGAAAGTAAATTGTTTTCACATTTCATTTGTAGAAATATTTATATCCTGTTTTTTTCCAAATATAATGTTTCTTTCCAAACTAGTCTGCACTAACTGCTGCCCATCGTATAAAAAATTACTTCAGATTCAAAGTTAATTGCATATGACAGCTCTAATTTGTATAACTTTAAATTTTTATAACTCTACTAAACCTGAAACCAAAATCATTTCTTATTTAAATTTACTTAAAATTATATAAATAACGTGCTTGTAGCAATGTTGAACAATTACATTCTTTGGCATCTTTTTTGGATAAAGGCTTTTCTATTACACGCAATAGTATTTATTTGCTTTGTAAAATATACAAAGCTGTTTACATGAGACATGTAAAAATCAAATTTCGAAAAGAAATTATTAGCAATACATGCTGCAATGCAAGTTTACATTTCAAATTAATCTTAAAGAATACATGCTACTCTTTTTTCAAAGAGATTTCCAAAACATTATCGAACTTGATAACTTTTAATCATTACAGTATTTTTATTTATCAAAAACTACCTGCTGTTGCGTGACGCTATCAGAAATTACTGTATGTCTTTTTGCATTATGTCTAGTTTTTGCTGGTTCAGTCTGGTTGAGCTCTGGCATTTCTGCTAGCATCAGTCGTGAGGACAACTCTGCAGACTGCTCCTATTTGAAATCATTCTGTTCTGTTAAACTTCTGAAATGCAAAGCGGTAATCGATTCACTGACACGATAGTTCAATATTTAATCAGAATTATTCTTCCAGGTAATAAACCATTGGACAGTGTTGAAAAAGCTCACAGCAGCCATGTCCTGCCATTGTTACCGAAGGAAGATGCTTTGGAAAAATCTGCTCAAAGTCATCCTGTTCTTCTACTGTCCCCTGCTGAGCATTGTGATTTAAAGCCAAATATGACGGGACATGCAGTTGACAATGGTAAAACTTTTGCGGAATCGTATTCCAGTATTCAAACGGAAGAGGCAATTATGGATGAGAGCACTGCTGAATTTCATGCAGTTCGCAACCATCGCCTAAATATCCGTGCAATGCATCGATCTCGAGCACAAAATTTGCGCACTACACCAGTTGATTATGATCATATCATAAAAATAATGGGCCGTTGGAATCGGTGGCAAATTCGACTTTGTATTGTTTTTGCGTTCGTTTTGGCACCGCACATTATGAACGTTTTTTTAAATTTCTATGCAATGTATTTGCCAAAACATTGGTGCTATGTCAAAGACTTTGACTTGGAAAAGCATAAAAGTATAGCTGATATGGAATGGAACAGTTGGGAAATTCAAGATATCGTTGCTCCATTAGAAGTTGCCAGTGATACTGGAAAATCGATTAGATCTAGCTGTCAAATGTACAACCGAGCCAATTATCACCATCTCTCCCACCTTCCTTACGAAGAAGCGCTTGAAGCTATTGACAACCACAACGTAAGAGTTCTTTTTTTATACAATGACCTTAAATTTAATGTGCTAATTTTTTTTATTAAACAGTTTGCTATTTTTCATATATCTTCAATTAGCTCAGGGGAAATAGTCAACTGAATATTTTCTCAAAATGATAGCAGTTTGAAAACTTTGAAAGTGGCATTTGTGGATTCTTTCTGACGTTGACTAATCGGTTGTACTGACTTGGCGACATATTGCCAAACTTTGCTTTCTTTCTTATTCATCACAACATTTTGTCAGTCTTACTTGAACCAGCAACTTGGAAATTTCAGCTCAAGCTAGGCTAAAGTAGCACTTTCATTGGACATTTGCACAAAAAATAATAAACAATTACAAATTGCATATTTTTACATATTCTCTTCAGTTGATGCATACTTTTAACACAAGATGATCGTATATTTTTCATGTTAAATTACCAATAATTATTGTTCAAGTTTTTCTTTTTAGTATTTTCAGTGCTAAATGTTGCTTTTCTCAGCAACTTCAGTTCAACAAGGAACTAAGTTAATTTTGATAAATTTGAGCATTGTAAACATTTTTTCACCCATTATGCATACATAACATGACAAGATGCTTGCTATTTTGAACTGAATGTTCATGAAGGCACGCAAGCATGACAAATTAATGTTCTACTGAACGTATAAATCCTGCTCTGTTTTTTTGCTTTCATACCTGAGCATGCTGTGTTCCATTGTGATGATGATGCAAGCTAGGAAAGGAGCAACTTCATGAACATGATGGCATTTAGTTATCGAATTCTATCTGAAAACGTCATGACTTTCTTCATCCATCATTAGAAGTTCATGATTCATCATGAGGAAGCTATTTTCAGTAGTGTAGAGGTATTTTTTTTGCATATGTTTTCTTTTTTCTGTCACTATCATTAGCACTAATATAATATTTGTTGATTGATTATTAATAGCAATTTCCTCGTTCAGTAGTTATACATAAAGAAAATAATCAATCTACTTTTTGCACATTTGTCTTTTCGTTCAGTTATAGAAATCTACGGTTAAACAGAATTTATTATATGAATATTTCAGTTTCGTCAACTTAAAATCGACATTTTCAAAATTATATTTCATCATGAATATCTCAGCTCTTACTCTCGTAATAAGCAATCTATTTGATAAATCAGTTTATTATCTTATCATCTATTACGGAATGAGCTGTGTAAACAATTCTGCAACATGCTATGAATCTGAAGATTAAAAGCAGACTATGGAAAATACAACAAAATGCATTTTAGTTTCGCTGGATTATCATACATGACAATCGGACAAGTTCTTAGCTGACCCTGACCTAGCTAATTATATTATAATGCCAGTTGTAAATTGTGCTAATTTGTACATGATTGTGTATTTAAACAACGGATGACCTAATGCTGATAATTTTTCTTATCCCCAACCCACAAAATAAGCCTACAAAGTGATGCGTTGTATTGTTTCGGCAGTCATCACAGAGCGAAGCAAATTTTGAAGCTTAGATTGAATAGCTTTTGAATACTGTTAGGGACTGCTTGGCTGAAATATGAAAATCATACATTGTCATAATTAGACGTTTGCTTTTTTGGTCTATATGAGGAACAGCTGATTATAATACACATCTCTTCTGTACATTGCCATTGTTTGCAGTATTTCCAATTGTTTCAATGCGCGCAACATCAGTGCACTTGGGTTTAAAATTAAAAATTTGTAATAAAATGTTGCATTTCAGCAGCTGATTTCATAAAAGCATATTTTAGTAAACGAAATTTGAAAATTTACGCAAACATTTTTCCTAAGCTATTATTTGTTTATGCAATTTGAAAGCTCGGCACACAGATGACGTTATACAGACAGTAAAATTCACTACACTGGCAAAATATTGTAAAGAGGAAATTTATTTAATTACATTCGAAAAAATAAATTTTTTATCAGAACATAATTTTTATTATCATTACTTCGTTTAGGAAAGCGTAATTTCTTGTAATCAATGGATGTATGATCATTCAATCTTGCGGGATACTGTGTTGACACGGTGGAACATTGTGTGTGCCAACAAAGCATGGAAACTACTATTATACGTTGGGTCCAGCTTAGGAGGACTTTTAGGCTGTGCATTGGGAGGAGTGTCTGGTGATCGACTTGGTCGTCGAAAGACAGCTCTGATATTTGGTTCTTTTGGCTCCGTGTTAAGCTTTATATTACCATTTTCCAGTGATTTTCCGTGCTTAATGATAGTTAAGTTTGCATCAGTAATGTGCAACGAAGCATTGTTGTTGGTTTTGTACGTTACATTTATTGAATCAGTCGTCGACATGGATCGTCCACTTATGCTTACACTGTGGCAGGTTAGTCAATTCTTTGAATGTGATTTTCATTGCGAATACATTAAAATTTCATTTAGACTGTAGTTGTTGTATGCAGTCTACTGCTGGTGCTGATGGCTTATGTACTTAATTCGTGGACAAACATGCAAACAGTAATAGCTGTTTTCAGCGGAATTTCTATGATCATCTTACTCTTAGCTCCAGAATCTCCCAGATGGCTGATCATTAACAGCAAGCATTCTGAAGCAGAAAGCATTGTTAGGAACGCATTCCACGTTAGCCTGAAAACACTTCCGGCAGACTTGGAAATAGTAAGTATATTATAAAATAAATTGTATATCGTAAAAAATTTCCAATATTCTTTTATAGTAGCAAATAAATTGCTTTTCTAGATTGCATTCTATATTATAAATTGAAAAAGGAATCTATCTTAGGTACAACATGAAGAGCGTCCGGAATTTTTGGGAACAATGGCCAAATGGAACATTATGAGACTTACTAAATCTGTTGAAATGACAAAATGGTTAATGATAATTATTACTCTTTGGATTATGGCTGCTCTGCAAGAATTCAGTTTTAACAAACAACTAAAGCATTCTGATGATTCGTCGGCGCGACTCAGTTCTAACCTGCATGAGCATGCTCTGATTCTGACTGTAATCAATATTTTTGCAGTTGTTATCTTCTTTTCTTTAACAAAGTAAGTTTAAAATGCAAATCATCACTACACAGATGACTTGTTTTATTTTTTTGAATTCAATTTAATATCATTTAAATTTATTTAATATATTTATTCAAATTTGAACATTTTATTTTAAGAATTGAAAATACAGTATAATTTAACTTTAAACTCATTTGAAACTGAAAACACTTGAAATCACTATCTATCTTCTTATATATTCAGGTACTTTAGTCGAAATAACAGTCTTGTATTTTTGTTCTGTATGAGTGGCATGACTGTTGCCATATGCGCCTTGCCGAAAACCACATCCATGCGACCTGAATTAGTTATGCTAGTAATTGGTTATGTAAGTACATCTGTTAGCAAATGGTTATTATATTTAATGACCGTCGAACTGTTTCCCACTGTAATACGTTGCTCTGTTATTGGATTATGCGCATTCTGTTCCAATTTATGCGTTACTATTATCAGCGTTGTGATCACATCGACTGGCATGGAAGAAAATAGAATTCCTTGCATTTGTTTTGGCTTATTGGCGTTAGTATGTTCTGCAATGATAAGCTACATTCCCATGTGCAAAGGTAGAGCTCTTCCGGACACGTTTAAAGATACCCTCTCGATGCGTCCTAATTCTCCTGATCTGAATGAGTGGATACCTAAATCGAGGGTTTCTCAACAGCATGCCAACAATTACACTTCATTTATACCTTACAGACAGCCAACTTTGCTTTCATTTACTGACCCAAGAATAGACGCATAGAACACTGCTTATGAAGGAAGAATTTACTGTTATTCTTTGTCGAATTATTATTTGTTAAAATGTTAGTTGTTTTGTTTGATTGGAAAGATCATTGAAAACAATCATGTACGCTGCTTTTGGAACGTCATCTCACTAACTTCACACATATATACATACGTTTTATGCGTTGTTGGGATAAAAATATGTTTTTGTTATTGAAATGATTGCTGTTGTTTATTGTTAGTCCATCCAGAAACAGAGAAAGTAAATGAACTTGCTAATGAAGCTTAAGCATTAGAACGTGAACAAGTTTCTGAAATGTTTATTCAGAAAATAAAAGCCTATATTATCATATGAAAACTAGTTATTAATTTGGCAAAGAAACTGTTTAATACCATATGCATCTGGGGTCAGCGAACAGTGACCTCTTGTGATAGCAAGTGTACACTGCGGGAAGCCACTTTTATGGCCAATAATGTAAGGCCGGATTACAGTCTCTTTGTTTGCAATTGATATATACAGTAATATTCGGCTGTATAACGCGCTTCACTTTTCTGAAGTGTATTTTTATCAGCAGGTTATGCACAAGCCACTTAAAGTGACCTATTGTCGACCTTTTATTGCTCAGATGAAGTTTTATTGACTTAACAGTGGCCATTGATATTCTCGTCAGCACCTGCTAATGATCACTGATCACTTTTCCCTTTTCACGTTTGTCGAACTGCACGGTGAAATTTGAATTTTTATCATTTATCTCCCTTATTTGCATTTTACCATTTCAACATTTGCCTGCTTTCTTATCTTTTACTTTGTCCACTTTCAATGTGCAACAGTTCAGAAAATAAAGAGCCAAAAGCTGCTGGATCGACTTTCTCCCCACATGCCTCTGTTCTCAAGGTAAATTTACATTGCTTATTAGTACAGTGACGATTGGATAAAAGCAAATTTGCTTTGTCTTTGCAGTTAATATTAATATCATTTTCATATTCGTGCCTGAAGACATTCATATGCATTGCAAATTTGTGTTGATTTATGCATATTTTGTGGCTTTGAAACTTTCAACTCTTTAATCAGGGCAGGACTCTAATGCTATTTTAATGTCAAATTTTCATTTTATAAACTTGCAATTTTGTAGTTACGCAGCAAACATATTAATGTTCAATTCATAATGTTTATAATTTAGCTTTCCCAAATTAGCAGAACACTACAGTAGGTTTATCAAAGTGCTGTGACTTTTTAACTTCATGTTCAATCAAATTATTATTATTATTGTGTTAATAATTTGTAAATAATAAAAAGTAGAAATATGGAAAAACATAGCTAATAAAAATGCTATTAACATAACTGACTGTTAGGTTAATAGCTGATATTTGAGCAATAGGCAATGTAATAATAATTTAAGTATTGAAATTAAAAAATCACTTATTGAGAGCTACTTTACATAATTAGGAAAACCAATATCGAAAAATTGAAGAATATTTTTTAAAAATGCAACGCAGTGCAGTTGCATTTTAAATAATATTTAATAATAAATGTTTTGAAATAAATGCTATTTATATCAACTAAAATCTGGATATAAACAATTAATTTGTATTATAGTTCATTGAAAGAAAATTTTGCTGTGGATATTGTCCAAAAAGATGGGTACTAGCCGTTCTGTGTCATATTGGATTTGCTATTGCATTCGGTATACGCTGCAATTTTGGTGCCGCAAAAATGAGGATGTTCCAACACCATGAAGATGTTTATGGGACCAAAAATCACACTAATATTAACGAGGTATTATAATTCTACTATATCTTTATAAATAAATAAATTATTTGATAATTTAAAGTCGGTTGAATCCCATGGACATGGTGGACTGGTGGCTCTTGTAGAAAGTTCATTTTTTTATGGAGCTTCTATAAGCTATTTTCCAGCTGGAATTATTGCTGCAAAATTTTCTCCTGTCAGGTAAATGTCAAGTAAGGTGATAGTGAATGAGCTTATAATTCACCATTGTTTAGAATGTTTGGCTTTGGTGTTGTTACATTATCATCACTGAATTTGCTTTTGCCAGTAGCCTTTTCAAATGGCTTCATTTTTCCCATTATTATCCAGTTTATTCAGGGTTTAGCACATGTAATAAGTTATATTATATATATTTTTTTTTTGTTTTAACGTTATTTTTTATTTCTGGGCTTCTTGTATCCTTGTATGCTTGGCTTATGGTCATTCTGGGCTCCACAAAGTGAAAAGACTAAATTGGCAACAACTTCAATTACTGGAAATTATGTGGGTGTATTCATTGGTATGCCGCTTTCCGCATTATTGGTTAGTCACGTCAGCTGGCAAAGTCCATTTTATACCTATGGTAAATTTTGTGCTTTATTTAAATATAATATATATACATATATTGTTAATTGTAGTGTAATTAGAATGTATTTTTTCAAGTAAAATATGAAAAATTCAACGCAAGCTTTAATATTTATTTCTTTGCTAATATCTGTTAAATATTTCAGTTGTTTGCATGTTAAAATTAACTTAGCTGATTTTGCATAATTTTATGAATTAAATTGAACTGAAGACCTATGCTGTTATATTTACATTTTATGCAAAGCAGTGATGCAATGTTATGTAATATAATTGAGCAATAATGAGCGTTAAATTTAAATTGAAAAGGTAGTATAAAACTTCCATTTTTTTTAATATTTAAAAGCTATTAATTGAAACTTAATTTATGACTTATAAAGCTTTTTGTTTTTTAGCTTTATAGCTATTGTCTTTATTTCATTTTAGGCGTAGCTGGCATTACATGGTTTATTTTTTGGATGTTATTTACAGTTCCAGATCCTGCTGATCATCCAACGCTTTCTGATAAAGAAAAGCAGCTTATTTTAAATGGAAAAAATGAAATGAGGACACCTGTTACACTAAAAGTACTGATAATCTAATTTTCAAGAATTTGAACTAAAAAGCACGTTTTGCATATGTATATATTAGAAATATATCACTGAGATATTAAAATAGGCTATGAAAAATTCATATTATAATTTTTTATTTATAGCTAATATAGGAAATTTTAATTATTTTGAAAACCTTTTATACTTGTTATACTAATTACTTCTACAAAATAATGTTTTTTTTTATTTTTCAGTTATCCGAAATTCCATGGAAAAGTATATTTACTTCTGCTCCAGTATGGGCTATCATAATAGCCACGTTCACACGGTGTTGGATGATGTTCACATTGATCAATGATCAGCTATCATATATGACAGAAGCTCTTGGACTGAGCATGGATACTGCAAGTTTTTGATTTAATGCTTCGCAGAGGATATGTTATTGAATATTTTTAGAGTGCACTATTAGCCTCCATTCCACATGGAATTATGTCAGTAACTGTAATCTTCAGTGGCCGGTTAGCCGATATGCTTCGAAATAAAAATATTTTTACCACAACTACAGTTCGGAAACTGTTTCATTGTTCAGGTTTGTCTTTCAGAAAAATTCACAGAAAAATTTGCTCACATACGATACGTTTATTTTGTATTTTAAAATCAAATGAACATAACTGTATTTTGTTTTGCTATTTCTCAAATTTATAATATCTGACCTTTAATTCTAATGAACATTTAGGCTTTGCATTTGAGGCGCTGTTTCTGATTGGCTGTGCTTATTCTACCAATGTAATTGCTGCCGTAACCCTTATGGTTATTGCTCGAGTATTCTCTGGTTTGGCAGTTTCAGGTAATAAGTATGTTTAATGTTAGTTTAATTCAATTTTATTTAGTTATATTTAAATTGTAGGATCTAACGTCAATCATCTGGATATTGCACCATGTTATGCCAGTATTCTCACAGGATTAGGTCAGGCATTTGGTCAAATTTCTGGTATTCTGACACCACTGCTAACGGAATACATCGTGTCTATTCATGTAACGACTTCAGCTTAATCTGATAACATATTTATAGTATATGAATTTTTAGGAAGCAAAAGGATGGAAACTTGTACTTCTTTCTGCTGCCGTTATCCACTTAATTGGAGTTTTCTTTTTTGGAATTTTTGCTGCTGGTGAAGTTCAACCTTGGGCAACGAAAACTCTATCAACAGCAGAATCAGCTGAAGATGAGGCAAAGCAATCTGCAATAGAGACACCTTAAATGTTAGTAATTCGTTTTATAAACTTTCAATCAATTTTTACGATTTTAAAATTTTATGATTTTTAAACCTGATTTGTTGGCTGGCTGGCTATTGTTACTTTGTCGAATTTTAATTCTTGACAATATGCATCAATTCATTTTAGAACAATCACCGCAGTTATTATTACTACATAAAATTGCCAAAATTATTAATTTATTAATGATCGTTGGTATACCAGAGCATATTTCAATGAACCGAAGTGTATTTAAATAATTTGTGCACTATGGGTCATTGATGTAGTTGATTTTTTAATGTTAATTTAGCCAGCATTGTTCATTATAATTCATTATAATGTTGAGCGTTCAGTTCAGCATGCAAACATATGTTTTACTTCTTCAACTTTATTTTATTTTTTTAGCTTTATATTAAGCTTCAGTTAAAAATCAGTTTTTCAATTTTTAAACGCTGAACAAGTTATGTATGAGTTTTAAAAATTCAACAAGAATACTTTGTCGAGAAAATTATACACAGTCAAATTGTGACAGTGGTTGTAACAACAAAAACAAACAATAAATAAACATAGCAATTGTTAAAAGTTCGATGTAGAGCTTTTTTTCGAAATTCCCTGGAGACGTGCGCATGGTCGGTAAGTTGCTTTAGCAAAATCTGAAAAGATCTACTTTATAGTATAGTTACTTATAGCTATTATACTTTATAGCTAGTCAAGAAAAGTACTCCCAGTTACTTATATTCGGTACAGAAGTATTGTTTTATAAGCTACTTATTATAATTTGTCAAAAATATAAAATTAAAGATGCATTATAGATATGTGCATATGATTGATCAATCTTATAAAATGGAAAATTTTAAGTTTAAAACTTATCCATTCTGAAACTTGAAAAATAATTATCATTTATGTAAAATTTGTAAATAAATGCTTAAAAATTTAAAGCCTATATAGCATAAACAAATATATGAACATGTAATGAGGAATGATCATGCATTAACATTGTCATTAACTATTTCAACAGTATTCTGAAGAAGAATGTTTAATGCATCAGTGTCAATTCTGTGAAAATTAGTGTGCATTATAGATATAGAAAAAATTAGCTTAAATGGAAATAACGATAATGTTAATAATGAACTGATAAAAACCCCACTTATGATACTTGATTTAAGCTTCATACCTGCATTAAATGTAGCAATTGAAGATGCAGACTGATTGTAAGTGAATGCATTTCGATTTTTAAATTCCAAACTCGTTCGATTTATTTGCTCATTTTCCTCTGCTTTTTTGGCATTCAGATCTGTCGACCCAGTCGATTTAGATGTTTTTAAATTTGAGGATGTTTTCTGAAAGCAAATAAGTTCTATAAATAACAGAATGTTTATAAGTGATCACAACGTTAAAATACCACTTCAGCAAACTAGTAATTAATGCTTAATTTTACATAGTTTGTACAATGATAAAAGCTATCATTGCAATGGCAATGCAAATTGCATTCAGCGAATCACATTAAATTTTAAGTACATAATGAAGGTGACATACTAGTGAATTTGTACCAGAAAATGTGTCATGCTGATTGTTAGTTGAAGAAAATGTAAATATTGGAACGTGCTTCTTCATCCATCTGCATAATGCTGTTCTTGCTTTATCGTTTAAAATTACATGAAATACGAATATAAATATTCCCTAAAATATAGCTATATCGCAATGTAGATTTATTAAATTGCTTTTTCACCTGCGAGCCATTGAGTACGGTAAATAAATAGCTGGAAATATAGCCAAGGGGTTGGACTGCTACAAAAAGTCCGACACCCCAAGTTATGCCCAATAGACAAAGCAACATTGCGGATCCTCTGAGCCAACCTCTGAAATTCATGCAAATTTATTTCTAATTAATATAAAAATTTATCATTGCTTACAAAATGATTTGACTGTGCGATCGGTTTTGACCCGAAGCAACACTAAACACTGTCTTCAAAGCTAAACCAATGACGCAGATGTTGCTAAATATAACAACAATGACTGGCCCGACAAAAGCCCAAATGGTTGACGAATGTAAGTTGATCCAACAGCTGAATAAAGTAAAATCCATTGTTTCGAGAAATTTCAGCGTTCATAAAATTTCAACGCTAATAAAGCTTACTAGTCTTGAGTACCGTAGCTATTGAAGTCGAGCCATAGCGATATTGCAACAATAACCAATGGCATCCCTAAATATAAAACTTGATTTTTTTTACAATTTTTCTTTATTTATTTTATAAAATTTATCTTTTTGCTTTTGAGCAAAGATACTAGGCTGTAAAGTGAGATCATGAAATAGTTTTTGAATAAATAACTTCCGTAATTTAAATTGCATATTCTTTTTAAATTAAGAAAACTGATTTATATAAGAAAGAATATTGCAACTTCTGGACAACGTTATTCAAATGTTGCAATAAGAATTTTATTGAAATTTATTTCCAATGGACTATCGAAATGCTGAAGATTGAATACATCGAAATAAGAAACATACACTTTGCATTTCAGTGTTCACTATGTGGAGCTGAATAATTTGTATATTCCTTAACCGCAAACGAATAGAAAAAATTAAAATTATCAAGAACAAATTAAAAAGTTGCTTCATGTTTAAGGTAAGTATAAACAATTTATTTTTTTCGACAGTTCTTTAAAATGCCAATGCTTTAGTGTTTAAATTTATAGTCATAATTTAGAAATTAAAAACACTGCTCGCATAAACTAAATAAATACTAAAAAACATCATAGAAGAAGAAATTGGAATTAAGTTGCCCTTTGTTAGACTGCACACAACGGAAATTGTTTTCTAACAGATTAAACTAACAATTGATTTTCAAATATGCATAGCATGCTTTCTTTGAAATTTTCATTAACTGTGATTATAAGTGCATTAAGCAGTAAAAACAAACAAAAGCCTTTCAAAGGAACGCATGCTGATAAGACATATTTGTCTAGATAAACAAATGCCTTAAAAATTTTTTTCAAAAACTTCAAATATTTCTTTAGCAGAGCAGATTAATTTTTCCACAGGCCAGTTTAATTCTATTTTTTAAGATTTTTAAAACAAAGCTGACGCTTTCTGCTGCTATACCATGTTTTTCAACCATCTAATCAATAATACCCCTGGAACTAGCACGGCAGTTTGGAAAGCACTCCAAAACTGTCGTTATTGTCCATTTTATATGCAATGAAATATGCTTGTGAACCAATTCTGTTCAGAACTTTAATTTGACAGTTACAACGGACAATTAGCTACTCATTCAATTTAAAGGGGTTTAAACTCATGAACATAAATTTGGACCCAAAAAATGCTTTTTGATCATTGAATTATTTTAATGTTACTGCCGCTGAGTAAATAGAAGTTTGTTTTGTAAAAATAGCATTGCAATATAATGTTGCATGACGACAGCTGATATGGTTAACTTCTGCATATTGCGTTTATTAAGCAGCATTTTTCAGATTAGTTAAGTGCACATTTATATACGGTGTCAGCTTTCATCACCAGCGGCTATATGGCATACTGATTGCTGGTTGAACTAGAATGCGCAGTTAGAAACATTTCAAACATAAACACGAGCTCAACTAAATCAGTTGCAACACGCACAAATAATACATCATCTGTAAGTATGCCATTCCACTATCCACTGAGTATAGCTATTTTTTATAGAAATACCTAGAGATGTTTTCATAATTTTTAAAATTATTTCTTTTAGAATCTTATCACACAACCATGCATATTTGCATGTACATTTGTTTACAGGAAAAGTTGTTCAGCTATTAGGGTTCCTTTATTTCAAGCTTTTCATATTAAATTGTATTTAAATACAATTCAATTCTTCATCACCACAAGAATGACCCAATCAATCCTTCTGTGAACCTAGACTAGATTACAAACTACTTAGCTTAGCAGCTAGCTAGTCAAAATCGAATAAATAAATTTGAAACAGTCATAAATTGCAATTATTTAAAAAATTGATTATTAGAAAAAGCAATTACTTTTTAATTTTCTTTAAGACAGTTAAAAAGAAATTTTGAATAACTTATAGACCATCACGTTCGTACATTATCATATCGAATCTTTCCTGAACATTCAATAATTTATTTATTTTTATTTATTGCTGTCATTTAGAAGGTTAATAAAGCATGCAATAAATTAGAAGCTGAAAGCTGAAACCGTCGGCAAAATAATTAGCTAGCTACTTCGATGGAAGCAGTGACTAGAAAGCATAATATTTCATGTAAAATAAAATGCGCTAATCACATATGTTAGGATGGAATGTGTAATTGAATTTGATTTACACGGCATTAGTAAAATTTATAACTTTCAATATTTTTTAAAAATTGGTCACCACATTTTTGAAATATGAATATTAATGTAAATATGGTGATAGTAGCTAATCAAAAAATGATAACAAATTCAATAAAATCTCTTTGAATTTTTCAGATTTCTTCGCTATAATGCTAACTAATGTCTGACAAATGTTTCACTTAATGACATGTTGATAAATTTATGCGAATTTCGCACATCTTATTCAAGCAAATATTTCTGATAAAATAAGCAAAATGACTTGTTTTACTTTCAACTTTCCTTCAGTGCTTATTGGCAATCAATATTTTTTGCACATTTACATCCAAGCAAATTGAACAATTTTAAATAGTAATTTTGAATGGCAAGATAAATTTGTTTAATTAATCCTCTGAGTACAGCTTGAATAAACTGAATGTTTAGTCAGATAACAGAAATTTGCATGGCCGCTTTATCAAAGCAATTTGTTCAGAAATGAAAGCAAACTAACACAAGTGAAGTTGATTTTGCTTAAGCATTCGCATTGTTTATCATCGTCAAGTATGCTGTGAAGCTCTCTTACATCAAGTAAGTATCCATGTTTTTACATTTTCAGTACTGTTTCAGACTAATGTACATTATTATTAATTATTCTTTATTAAACTGCAGCAAACTTTCTCTACCTATTTTGCACATAGCTCAGAAAATTTTCTTCTCGTGCAATTAAAATTTTCAAGTGCAAGCAGTTTCATATTCAGAAGTAAAATCTGCTAAGTGACAATTGTTAATGTTAATATACATGTGAAAAGCTATACTTTATTATCTTTCACAATTTTTACAATACACTATAGTTTTAGATATGTATGGTATGTGATTTATTGAAATATTATATAAAAATTCTATTTTCATTAGAGACAAAAGGTTTTTGATTAGTTCATCGTTGCATGAAATCAGGTCATTCAAAATATCAATCCTGGGGTTTTGGTGAGATAAATTTTCAAAATGCACTTTTATTTTATTTTTAATGAAATGCTTTCGAAAAAAATTTGCATTTCATTTTAATTTGTCTCTAATGTAAGAAACTGTCTAGATTCATTCATATGATTTCATTATATTTCAAAAGTTCGTGTTATTTAGTGAAAGCATAAATACTCTTTTATGCACGCATTTAACTAGAGAGCAGGCTATTTTGATTTGAATGATTATGTGGGTTAATGCTTCTGGAAGATTATATTTCATGAGTAAAACAGAAATTTGTTTATACTCAAAATGCGCAGCAATGCAAATTAATGCAAAAAAAATTTTAGAATCAGAATGAATGCTGATCAGTTGTTTGTATTGGGAATTGCATTACTTGTGTTTTGGCTGTTAGCAATGCTTATAATTGCAAGAAACCAAATACTTGGCTGCTTGATTGAACGTTGCTGTCCAGGAAAATATCAGCAAACGGAAAACAATACAGTCCGCTTGGTAACTATTCATCGCAACACTATCGATGCAAAAAACGATTCCCCACGATAAATGGATCATCATTTGATCAACATTGTATGGCAGGATTATTTTAGCAAATGTAAAATTCAAAAATTGACTCACCATATACAAGAAGATGCTGTGAAAAGGACCAGTTGTTCTTATCGTCAAATACTCTTACAAGCATTACGTAAAGCTGGTATCCTTCTGCCAACATCCAACAAAACGCTGCCAAAAAGAAAAAATGAAGAAAAGCAGCAACGCTTCTACACAAAATCTAAAAGTTAGCCGTTAATACGCTTTTCAAACATTACATTTAAATTATTACTTCATTTTTTGTCTGTCCTACTCCGAAAACAAAAAGCAGCTGGCCGATCAATAAACATATGCACAAATTTAAATGTATTGTTGTTCTAGCTCCCCGTAGCGACCTGAAACAAGTGACACTGTATACAGCTGGAACAGTAATAGAATGAAAAAGTCTTTAAAGTTAGAATTACCTGAAACAAGAGAAGACAATGATGCAAAATACTAAGCACGTGCAAGAAAAAGAGCACGCAAGCATTGAAAGCATGCTCATTGCTTGTTTGTTGTGAGGTGTTAACTACAAATAAATGAATTCAGTAAAAGATAGTCATTTAATTTGATAGTATTATAATACATCGTCTGAAAAACCAACAAAGTCCATCAGTATAGCAAAGCTTGTCAAATGATGACATGAACAAACCGTATAATCTGCAGTTGATTCGTTTATGCTGCATCCATTTGTGTCCCATTTTCTATGAATATTGGTTTTAATTATTGAACATTGCAAATCGCTGTTTTGGTGCATGGTTTAATATTGTAAATTTACTCAGGAAGCTTTTTTAATATAAAATTATCTCACCCAATAATCTCTGTTAATAAAACATTAAATTTATAATATACATACATGCATGTAATGGTGAAATTCAGGTCGCAAAATTTTCAAAGCACTGTTTATAAAAATATTTTTGAATACTGAATGTAAAACTTTAACCAAGTATTTTTCTACGTATAACTGCTTGCTAGACGTTAGAAGAATTTCACCTTACCTTTCGATTACGTTCCAGTAAACGCATCTTGGATTTTTCACTTTATCCTGTTTTATGTGAGAAAGCTTGATGATAGCGGGTACTGATTCAAGAGTTCGTAGTGAAGAAGGGTAGTTAACACATGCGCCAACAATTTCTGAATTAATGAACTTTTGCCCAGCATCATTGTTCACGTCGTTAGCAGGTTGCAGCAAATTTGTCAAGCCATCTTTGTATGCAAAATATCCAAAACTAACAGTCGGAATTTTTGCTGGCATACTGTCAGATGCAGTACGAGCAAAGAAAACAGTTGTCGCTTCTATTTCTTTTGAAATGGTTTCTTTAAAAAGCATCGATTGTAAATTTTTACCGTAACATGCAAAACTGTACTTACTCAACATGGCATTTACTGGCAGTAAAATGCTTGCTAATTTTGTAGAGCTGACAAATCTGGCGCCTAGCTTTCTGTCATTATTTGCATACCTTTTCCGGAGTTTGTGATTTCCCAGAAGCGGCCGGGTAACTTCAAATGCCATATCTCAAAATTATCATTTTAAGTAAAACAAATTTTAAATTACACAATATTTACAAATAAACTACCTAAATTTTTGAAACTTAAGCTAAAACCATCGAATTTAAGTAAGGAATCCCCAAAATAGCGCGTGAGATTTTCTACATTTTCCATTAAAGTCGAAGCTGCATCGTGTTTATCTTTCTAAAATTCATAGTAAAATATAAAAATAGAACTGCATTTTGATTCATATTTAATGTCAGCAAAATTGAATTAATTTATTTAAATAAAATAATTAAAGCAGAAACTTTATCATACAATAAATAAATCGTCACATATATAGAAATTTGAAGTTGACTGTTACTTTAAAAAATGTTCTTAGAGTGTTGAATTAAAAGAATTTTGGCTAGTGCGCTTTACTGCATTCATTTAATATTTGCAAACTTGAAATATATCGTGCATACTTGTTGTAGATCTTTCCAAACATCCAATGTTTTCTTGTCAATTAAGAAATTTGACAGCTTTGCAATTTCCTGAAGTAAACAATATTTTGAATCCAATAAAATGTATTAACATTAAAATAGTTCTTATTAATTGCATTATTAGTATATGTTAATAATTAATAATTCTTTTATTCTTATTGTAAGCAAATTATTAGTTCTTTACTAATGAAAACATATTTATGGAGTATTTCCTAAAGTTATTCGTCACAGATATTTGTGAATTGAAGCAATTAAATTAAAAAAACCGCTTAACTCCAGAAATGCAATTATTATGGTTTACTACAGAAATACATTAACAGGAATTTTAGGTATCCACTTTCCACCTGCGTTAGATTGGTTGGCGTCTGCTTAGCTCCCTTTCACCGGTAAGTTATCGATTAGTTATGGTGCATTTAAAGTAATGCTGATTTGAATTTATTTGCGTAATCTTCACATAATGGATTAATGCGTGTGATGTATTTTCTTTCTTTGTCGAATTTTCTGTGCTCATTTAAATACTTGCATGCACATTAGTGTTAGTTGAACATCCTTTCTGCCAGTTATTTTTCGCTGAGTTAGAATGCGCTTAAGGTAATTACCAATTGAATTTATTGAGTTAGTCTTTTATAAAATATAATAATTGCAAGCGGTGTATTTTTACCAATATTAACTGCTCGATTGTGTACATGCATTCACATCGGTATTTAATTAATGCCCTTTCCGATGGTTAGTTTTCGCTCAGCTATAATGCGTTAAGTAAACACAAATTTGAGATTCAAAATTTAGCTTTGACGATTGTGACTCGATTAAATTTAGCTGCAAAATTTACTCCGCTTTTATTTATCTGCACTGTCAGGTCTAGCTATCATATGTGCTTTAGCATTAAAAAAATACAAGCATGCCGTGTTCACTTATTTTGCTGTTGGATATACAAGTTTTTGTAAAGGAAATTTAAATTACGTATGATATAGCAAAGCAATGTATATCATGTATAAGTACTGCAACATATGAAATGCAACGTGCAAGTACAAATTCACATGATAAGATTGACAAAACTGATTTACAGCAAAACAGTAACATAGTTTGATGAAAATACAGTATGAATTCACTGTGAAATAAATGCCAGACGTGAAACTTGCAGTTAATAATAATGAAAAATATGGTAAATTTTTAAAATGTTCCAACTAGAGTACTTTCGCATTGGTAAGATTTGAAAATATTTTTGTACTTATTTAAATATATGTATCGCAAACAACCCGTGTGCAAATGTACTTACATAACTGAAATTTTTAATAGATCCACGTTGAAATGTGTCATTAGAAAACGTTGCAATGTTTTCATTCAGTTGTTTTGGAAATATTGTTATTAGCGCTTGCAACAGATCCACAATCTTTCTAAGATCGCCGCCATAAAGCTGATTTGTCAGTTCTACATGCTTTTCTACCATTCGAATAACTTTGAAAATGGAATTTTTACTATAAATCTAAAATTTTTTGGCAACATTATTTTCATCAAAATAATGTTGAAGAATGATTATTTAAATGTGTTCATAATTGAATTAGTGAATCAGACGTGCCATTGGGTAAGTAGACAAATGTACTTTCATTTACCATTTTATCAATGTCAGAAAACCACGGATGAGAGCAGTTGCTTAAATCTGGGTTTTCAGGATAAAAATGGATGTTGCCATTTATGTTAACACAGCTCCAAATTGCATAACCTGAATTCTTTTCATATTAGTTTACTAAAAAAAAATAATGAAATTACCTATTGTTCCATTTGGACATGGCATTTTAACTGATTTTCCTACATGCACTGAAGGCCACTGAATGCTTCTAACATTAATGGGGGAGCATTTCAAATTGCTATTTCTAAAAAATAACAATTTATCTAAAGTAGAAAAAGATATATGCAGAAAAAATACATTTCGCTTATTTCAGAATTCTGTTTTTCTTCAGGTAAATGAAGCAATTTTCTTCGATATAAATCTGAAATTATTATGCAACATTCATTACCAGTTTAATTAACAATTATGAACTTACTTCCAGCAGATGCCTGGCATATGAAATTTAGCTTCATATTACAGTCTTCAAGTACCCAAACGATGCTGCAGTTTTTTGAGTTATTACATCGAACAGTCATAGCTACACATCCTTCAGCTTTTTCTGTGATGTTTGCTGATCTGAAATTAGCCGAGAAATGAAACACAAAATAATAACTTAAACAATAATGCAAGATAACAGTTTAGTTGAATTTAATGAAGCGCCATTAGTCCATTGAAGCTTTGAGTCAGTTGACAGGGTTTCAGCTTCAAGCAATTCAGATGGATCTGAATAAGATCTAACAGTCCACGGAAACTCTGCATTAAGTGATGGAGTTATAAATGGAACAGTTCTTAAACCAATCCAAAATCGTATCTTAAAATGCATTAAAGAATTAGAATCTTAAAAAAAATACAATAAATTGATGTTTTACATTTTCATATTGTGATAGATGAGTTTCATTGAATAAAACTTTGTTTTCATGGTCACTCAATGGTCCTGCGAGATCACCTCCACTTTTCAAGCACTGTACCCTAGCTTCTCCCCATGTAGCAGCATCTTTGTTGCGTTGTGAGTCATAAATTTCATAGCAGGTGCTGTTATACTGAATCATATGTAATGGACAAGTAATATTATCTATAGAATATTTCATTAACGCATATGCAAAAAATCATAAACTGCAATTAAAAAATACTTTTTACGCAACGAAAGCGATACTCTAAGGAAAATTTTATATCTGCTGGCTGACAAGGACTAACGGGGAACAATTTTTTCAAAGGAGGTAAATGACAATCTTCTCGCCCATCACAATAGTGACTCATCTTTGCCAAAGTGTTCTCAACAAGGCAAGAATGTCCATTGAATAAATTCGAGTCACAGTATTTTCTAGTATATCGTGTAAATATATTTGTAATGCCATAAAAAGCGTAGTCCATTACAATTGTAGAATTATGTAATTCAGAATTTCTACATGATATGACAATGCGTTCATTATTACAGTTTAATTTCGAGCTCCAAAATTGCACAAATCCATCACTAGTTTCTGACCGTACAATATCGAATTTTGATGAATTTTTCAATATATTTTTACCATTAGAGTGATCTGTGAAGCATATTATTATCATTAAAAATGTTTCATAATTTTAATTAATTTAAGACTAAATTTCAAGAATACTCACCGAGTTGTGCAAATAACTGGGAATCTTTAATTTCACAGTAATGACCATAAAATCCAAGTGGACAGCGGCACTGATAAGAATACAATTCTCTGGCATCTAAAAACGACTAATATTATATGAACATTTATTTAATTAACAATTAATAGAGTCAATATAACATAAATTTCATTTTCAGCAACGCAATGTTACTGTCCTACAAGTAATGCTGATTAACTGAATACATTTTTTATAGAAAACTTTTGTACAAATTTCTCTTTAACAGAAAGCACATAATATGTAAGTGTAAATGATTTATGTATGCATATTTTTGCGTAAAACTGAAACATATGTAATGATTTTATCATTTTTATATTTTACCTCCCATAGCACGTTCAGGGCGTTCACATAAAGCCAAATACTTTTCTGAACAATTTTTCGGTACCCAAACTCTATATCTGGAACGAGCAGTTAACGCAATGCAATTTTCTGTAAAACAAAAGGCTTTGCTTTCATGTGTTAAACTTTGCGAATGCATTGAAATTACTATCCGGTTGAAAAATTGATTGTCTATCCTGCCAAAAGATCTCTGTCTTGTGTAGTTCAACTGGAATTTGCTTTTCAAGGTCCCAAATCCACTGAAATTCACTGCCATTTGTAAGAAGATGACCTGCTGTCCAAATATTTTGTGTACCAACATAAACTGTAAAATAGTGCAATTATGTGTTTATACTATTCTAAAATTATCATTATTCATATTATGCTTTAAATACCGAAATATAATGAAATTTAAATGTTCATATTTTTAGCAAGACTGAAGTTTGTGTTTAATAGAATAAGATTGTTCTTACCGATAGGAATTTGTGCAAACATTGTTAACTGCATAATACTGGCCAAAAACTTCTGCTTTTCCAACGAATCTATGGATACAAGTGTACTATTACGACTGTGACAAAACTCTCGCGCTTTTTCCCATGTATGTGTTCGACCATTTAGAAAAAAGCAGCTTCTGTCAAAAGGCACTTCGCCTGATTGACACCAACTTGATTTTAGGCTGTCTAAATTTACATTAATTAACACTTTCAAAATGCACATTTCACTTGTAACGCATGAAGAAATGCAAAAAACAAATAGACAGTGTGAAATTATAAAATATTCATATTATATAATACAGTATTTAGTTTAAAGTAAAAAAACACAAAAATATTACTTGATACTTGAAAACAGATTCCACCGTTTTGGCAAACATTTTTGTGACAGTGGGATGGTGTCACAGCTACGCAATCTAAAAATATTCTTCAATTATTATAATTTAAGAAGTTATAAAAGTTAGTTAAAATAGTCTGTGATTTTTTCACTTCATTCACAAACTGACAACTTCACTTCTGTACATTGCACTATTGGGCCTGCGATTTATTTTGAGTTGCTTTTGTTATTTGTCACAGTTTCAACTCTATTTTGATAACGATTTCACGATTTCACACTTTCTTTTATTTTTGAATATTTTTTATCATCAATATTTGAAATAAAATTCAATAAAAAACACTATAATTTGACCGACCTTATCAAAAACATTGCATACAATAATGAAAAATGTTGGTACGCGTTGTTAGTATTTATTTAGGATGATTTCATTTTTTACAGACTATATTTTATCATAATTTCTCTCTGATTTTACTAAATTGCTTGATGTATTTTATCAAATGTAATATTCAAAAGAAATCATAAATTATAAAAAGTGCTGTTAACTATATGCATAAGGTTGACTAAATAAAGCACCATTTGTCAGAAAACTTGATAGAAAATTATATTTTTATTTTTATTAGACTCAAAATTAAATATACTACACACACACACACACACACGTGTGCTTTGTTAATTATTTAATAGCTGAATTTTTGAATATTATTTCATTACAATATTAAAAAGATAATAAAGTTGTCCTATAATAATTTTGTATCTGAGAAAGGAATATTTTCAACTAGTAGAACTGAAGCTTGCAAAATTAATATTCTCAAATATTCTCAGATCCATAAATTTGTAAATCGAATAGATTCTAAGAGAAAAACTGTCTTAAAAATTTATAAAATAATTTGAATTTATTTTGAAATATCATGTCGATTATGACTGAAAATACTGTAATTTTTATTTGAGAAAATATAAAAAGAAAATAATTTTCACCATTTTCAAAATAAGAGCAGCAAAAAAAGTATCGAAACAGTGATTGATCAAATGACAAAACGTGCAATGCAAGTATAAGAATTTTTCTAATGACTCATTGCTACACAATGTTTAGATGAATGTCAAGCGAAGAATGTTGATTAATTGGAAGACAAATCGCACAACTCAAATAGAAATGAATCAGTATGAATGGATAGATTTCAAAAAGAAAAAATGCTAATCTTCAACAGCAGTAGTAAATTTACCTTCGGTTGAAAGTAAAGCAAAAGCCACGAAAATGGCAACTGGGATAAGGCAGTTGGCTTGCATCTTGAATAGAAGCTTCTGCTTTTTGAGCCTGAAACGTGGAAAAATACCTTCAGATGTAGTATTGGATATTCGGTTGAACATATTAATTGAACAGGAAGCAATCAAGAAAGAAAGAACAAATGAAGCCATAAAACAACAGTGCCATCAAGAATGCGCATAGCTTGAAAACTTGCTTCACTTTGAACTAGTTTGCATAGTACGACAATAAGGTTACCGAGGATGGCATGTTATTATGCAACAAGAGCAGCAGTTTTACTGTAACCAGTTTCCGCGTTGCACTAGCATATTTATTTTTCAAATGGCAAATGCAAGCAAAGCTAACAAGCAAAAGAAGAAAAAATAACACTTTTGCTTCAACAATAAATAAATGCGCGATCAAAATTTGCAAATGATGCGACAATATCAAGCGGTAAAAGTGGGCAGTGTTTTCTGCATCGAGCAACATTGCACACGAAACTATGCCTTTCCAATTACCCCTTTCTCTTACCCCTTCACCGTATCATTTTCACCTTGGACTACTAGTGTAAAATATTGAAAAGTTAACAATTGCAATTTCACCTATTTTTTTTAGCCATTCTGCTTCATCTGCAACAGATGAAACTAAACTCAGCTAAATGTTGCAGAAAAATAGCTTATGTGAACTGAATTGGTATAACTTTAAATCTGCAGTTTAGTATTTCAGCAGAATTAAACAATGAAATTAATCATCATCATCTAACATATGTACGCTTCGAAATGTTTTTAATTTGCAATGCATCCTTTTCCAGCAAGCTAATTTGGTATTTCTTTCATCTTTGAAACTCTAGAAAAAAGACTTGCATGACTTTTAAGCACAGCATATAAATGACGGATAATTGAATATTCTTCATTCATTGTGCATCATAATGAAAATAAAAAATATAAAAACGAATTACTACTTGTTTTGCTTTTATTTTTCATTTTTTAAACATAAATGTTAAAGTGATATTATTAAAAAAATTATTAGTAAGTAGAAATGAATAAAAAATTATAATTTTGCGTTGTTAGAGACAAAGTGGGAGAAATAAAGGGCAGTTGAAAGGTTGCGGCAGAACGTTAAGTATTTAAACAAAATTTACTATTCACCATAGCGCAAAATTTGCAACAAATGTTATCGCATGCAAATCTCACGCTTTTCCTTTGCAAGAAAGTTGAGCAAAACTTTGGTTTCATTTTTACTTTTTACAACTCTATCGAACATGCTGTTTCATTGATCAATTGTCGGTGTGCAATGGTAATTGAAATAATTAAAAATAAAATTTTTTTGTCATCATTATTTTGCATGATAGTTGTAGTGCATTTTTTTTGTTTTTAACTTAACAATTTAAAAAATTTCAGCTTAATACTGCATTGAATGATTGGTGAATGTGCATTGGGAAAAGGCATTGCTAATAGGACATGATGAAATCACCCGCTAATGTAGTCAGTTTTGTTTCTTTTCATGCAAATTTTATTGAAATAGTAAATATTTATTTTTCCAAGCATTCAAACATCTAAAATAACGTCTTGTCTGAAATGCTTTCTTTTGTTCATTTGATCTTTGCATTTGAACGTAATTGGTATAGCTTTTCACAGTTTTTTTTAAAAACATCAATTAAAATGTTAAATACTGTCATTTCAAGGTCATTATAAACGACAGTATTTAGCATTATTCAAAATGCAATTGTTCAATTAAATCTATATAAGCAAGAATTTGAAGACACGTCAAATTTAGATATTTTCATATATACTCTGCATTTTAAATATCCAAACTTTTTAATTCAAAAGTGAAATATCTTCAAAAATTTGTAATTCTTTATTTGCAGAATGACTTATACCCAAAACATTGAATAATTTGTTTGTTTATTACATTGCAAAATATATCCTTATTCTGAAATATTTATAATCTTATTAAAAATTTTTTGCCCTACTCAGCCCATTTTTATTTATTTATTGAATAAATCCCGCTTTAAAAATTATCAAGAAACTTTTTAAAAATCGGAATCTTTTAAAATGCAAAATTCAGCAAAATGTTGATCTCTGATTTCAAATTATAAACTTTTTATTTTCTAACCGTAATAGTTGAGATTAAAAAGACTAACGCTGTAATTGATTCTAACTCAAATAAAAGATTTATTTGAAATATGCTAATTTTTAAATTATTTGATATAGTTCACCACAACTTGCAGTTCACAGTAGTACAGTAATAATTATTATTAATTTAAGTACTAAATGATTGTTTTTTTTGATTATTAAAAGTTTTATATTTATTTTAATTATCATAAAAAGCTGCCATGTCAAGTAATTTAGATGAAATTTTTATTTCATGTCAAGCTTTCATTGCACAAATATGGAAGAAAAAATTGCCATCAATTATGATGCATCTTTCCCTCTTCATCCTCCTCCTGATTTGTTGCAGAAAGTAAAAGCTAACCTTCAGGTGAGAATAAATCTTCTATATGCAAATTGTGTTTCGTTGGATAATTGTAATGGCAATTCATTTTAACGAATGAATGAATGAATGATATTTTTCTTTGCAATTTGATAAAAATAGAACAATTTTATTTGCCGGAATGTTTAAAAGTAGTAACAAATATTTGAAAAACTTCAAAAAATGCTATTTACGATTATTTTTTTTTGTTAAAAGCGGTTTTAATAAAAGCGTTCATTTCAGAATGTTTCATTTCTTTTTCTTTTTCACTTCAAAGCAATTATTTCTCTCCAATAGAATGATGATCATCTACAGCAATTTCGCTTGACTAGATACTGCTATTAATTTTTATTCCACTACAAGATTTTCAAAAAAAATAGCAAAACTTTTGATTTTTTTTCAAATATAAAAATTCACCATTTTAAAGTTTAGCCAATTCAAATACTTTCAATTTACAATGTACAATTTCTGTTGTCAGATGAAAACTTTCAAATTCTTTGTAGATGTTTAAGATTATCGTTCATTGGAACGACAATAGAACGATTGTTGTCAGAAAAAATTCCACAGCATTGCTTTGAAATCAAATGCCAAACGCATTTTCCTCAGGGAATTTTCAAACAAGTTTTTACGTAGCCGGATTGTTTGTTCATAGCTAAAATCTGATATTGGTAAAGATGCCTGCCTGCTTGTCAAAAGGTGGAAATTTCGAACAAAAAGTCCAAATTGTGAGCGTCCAACTTGAACTACAAGACAAATATATCATTGTATGCGTTGGAATATTATCCAACATGTAAACAAAAATTAATCACCCTCGAGTATTGTCCGAAATGTTGCTGTTGTTGGTCATTCATTTTATTCAGTCAATGTAGAAATTCAGTTTGCAAATAACTTTCATTTCATGCTCCACTGTAATTACTGTGCACGTTATTGTTATCGTAATGCACGTTGTAAATTGATGGTAAATTTTAGCGGTTGTGCTTAAAATATTGCAGAGATGCAATTTATAGATAAAAATTTGCAAACTTAATCAATGACCAGTCAGAGTTTTTAAAAATTGCACTTCATCCATGACCTTTTTGTTTAGTAGCCGTGTCAGGCAATGACATGCCACAAACTGTCAGACAGGGGCATGACGCGGTATGGTCGCTTTAAGCCAATTAGCGTAGGAGAATCAGAATTCGTATGGGTGAACATGCGTTGAAAATCTGGTTGCGCAACGAGGACGCAGGCCAATGACAACAGTCGCCCGGCACCGTTGCAAGTGCAGCGTTGAAAAGCTTCAATTGACCATTACCTTCCGCTCCAATCTGACCATGCTGTTTTGGCTTTGCAAGCGCGGTTAGCAAGCCGCGTTCTTTTGTTCCAATCCTTCTATTGCCAAAATAAACATTCCCCACTGGTCGTTGTTGTTTACTTGGCTGGTCAGTGCGAGGTCGAAATTCTTGCTAGCCAAAACATTGATGCGATTGACTTTTCACCAAAGCAGCTGCTTTTCTGTTTGTTCTTCACCTGAGCCATTCTTTGCACCAACCATGCCACTCGTCCATTATCACCGCTTTGTAGTTGTTTAGACGATCCACGATCAAATGAATATGCTCGGTCGGTTTCACTGCTCAAACACAACAGTTAGCCTGCGATGAATGCAAATTCAAACAACGATTTGCATACTATAGTCATTCACAGACGTCAAGATGTGGGCAAAGCAAAATCCCTTGGATTTAGTATTGTTGGAGGTGTCGATTCACCGAAAGGTAACATGGGAATATTCGTCAAAACAATTTACCCTAAAGGGCTTGCAGCTGAAAGCAATTTGCTCATGAAAGGTAATACTGTGGTCGCTAATACCGATTTTTTTATTCAGATATGTTTTTCTCATTTTAATATTATTGTAAATGAGAATTGTATTTACATTTATTACAGTGGAATATATTTTCCTATTATTTGACACAAATGATTATCACGTTGAAAATTTTACAAAATATAATTTAGCCAAACTGCAAAACAGTGCAACATGCGATTCCATTTTGCATTTTGGGCTAAAGTTCTATTCAGAAGAGCTTTCGAATTTCAAATTTTCACCACCTTATTTATCTAGGTGATGAAATTTTGGAAGTGAATGGAATTTCGCTGTCAGGTCTTACTAGAAACTCTGCTTTGCAAGTTATCAAAAGTGCCAAACGAGGGGATGTCAAAATGACATTACGACGTGCAAAAAGAAGGCTGTTCATTGACAGGTAAGCAAAAGTATTCAATAATAAAAAAAAAGATTTGTCACCTCTATTCTGTCTGTCTATTACATTTTTGTAACTAACATGCTTTTGCATGTTTGTCCTGAATGGAGGTTTTTGGGAAAAAAAATTCTATTCACTTTTATTCTTCCGTATAGAAGCCATTTAGTTGAAGTTGGGCCCCCTGTTGTTGAACACGCGATTCAAGTTCACGTGGCATGCAAAGTAAAACAACTTCAATCGTCGTCAAGTCGTTCAATCTAGCATATTATTGTAAAAAATATGTCAATAAAAGTGTTATTAATAGTTTGATGCAATTTTACAATTCAAATAACCTGATAATTTTAAATTGAACTTGATAATTACTGGAGATGACACAGAAAAAAGTTAAAAAGATTTTCTTTTCAAAAAAGCACATTTTTATTGTTATATTACACGGATGTGGTCTACAAGTAAGTGTGTGAATTGAATTCAAATGTTATTTCATCTTTTCACAATATGCTCAGTTGTGAGATTCCAATATCATTTCAGCATATTTCACTGCTTTTGCTGTGATGTTTTCAGTTTTGTTCAATGCAGACAGTAATTATTAAATTCAGCTGTAGAAGCTGATCATGATGAAGCATGTGAACATTCTTTCTTGAAATGAAAGTGAGAATCACGAATTATTAGCTTTTCAATTTGTTTATTCTATTTTTGATGATTAAATTTGAATTCAGGAACAAAAATGTGTAAACACGCTTTTAATCAAATTGTTATTCATATAATGTAAAAGTAGATTTCATGAAAAGTTTTTCCATATCTCAATGAGCCGAATTAGTTGAAATTTTTTGTTAAATATGAATATTTATGAAGGCATTTAGATAGTAAATGATTTATATTTTATATTATTAAAATATTTTTTTATTCGTTTTTATTTGTAACATCTGTAACATAAAATATGCATAATATTCGTACCAGAGCTGCTTTATGTTACTGAACGCATTCTGATACTGAATTATTGTGCGTTGCTGATTCTTGAATCATAGATACAATTAGACACATATTGCATATTTTTGTGATTTTTCAACAACAATTCAGCAAAATATATATTTATTATGCTTAATTAGCAACAGCATACATATCAAGTTTTGATGATTCATTGTTAGCTTATAGTAGTCATAATGTACTCGATGTACTGTTGCGATCAATTTTATAGTTTGAAATTGTTCAACACTGCGAGCATCAGAGATGGCACTTAACAAACATTTGTTTAATTGTTTGTTTTAGCTATTTGGATGTTGCGCACGCGATGCATGTTTCTGCGGAAAACCGAGCGGAAAAGCAAAAATATCCTTGGCGAACCGGTAAGCAAGTTGTGTGAATAAATGAAAGAAATGTATTTCATTCACAACGCAGTACATAAATGTTGTACATCAGTTTGATTTCAAATGGCTAAATACAACAGAATCTTCAAAAAGCTTCAACTATATGAATATGAAATGATCATAAATTATTTCAGGAATAAATGATGACATGCAGCAGCAGTCTACTTTCAGTTGCATCCAACCAAGCTATCTGGTTTGTTTAATTCTATTTTTTTTATTTTTTTGAAAGAAAAGAGAGGTATATGTAGTCTTCGCGTATATTTTGCACTTCATTAACAACCTTTATTCATTTTTAATCCAATAATTTAAATTTAATGATTTTTTTAAAAAATCCCATGTGATTTGAGAATGTGTGATGTTTTTGTTGGTTCAGTTGGTCTCATCTGTGACTGTGCACTGATTTAGAAAATGAAACAGCTTGCTCAAAGCTAAAGCAAACAATAATAATGTGATTAAATTCTTATCTGGCCTTGAACTCATCTCTCCGAGCATTTCCTGAGAGGCCAACCAGTAACTGCGCCACTAAAACTCTTGGTCAACTTTGCAATTCATATTTTCATGCATTAATGCATGCATGCACACATGCATTTTTATGCATCTTCTCAATACTACTGACCAAAATAGATATTTTTTAGAAATATTTTCCTTTTTTTCTAAATAATTTTTTATGCATGATGAATTGATGGTTACAATTACAATGATTATAATATGCTTGTGACTTTTTATTTGCAATTTCTAGACTGTCAAGCATCATCCTGAAACATCCAGCGACAGATCACCTACTCAGTGTTATTGTATTAAACCAAAAGACGCTACCTCACTCTTCAGCACACCGATTAAATGGTAACCACACTGAGTTATTTTCATGCATAATTAAATAATAATTACTATTATTGAACATTCTTTCTTATTGTAACAACTGTATAACAACTGCAGCTGATTTTAATAGAATACCATACTTGTTCCATATTTTATTAAGAAAAATTATAAAACTTTTTATTATTAAATTAATTTATAAACCTGCTGTGCTTATTATTGTCAACGATACTTGATATAAATCAGTGCTAGACAGCAATAAGCTTGACATACGAATTTAAACTCGTTTTTATTTATAAAGAGAAAATTAAGAAAATTAATAAATAAGAAAAAGATGTTGATTTTGAAAATCGAATTCTGCTTATTTGAATTTTTGTATAAATGGTTGGAAAACGTTTGATAAAGTCAACTTTCGTTAATAGAAATCGGCGAACAGCGACTTTCAAAAAACATTGATTTTCTGTACTGTGAATAAATAGATCGGCATAATGACTAATTGCTGGTGTCATTGTTAAAATCTTTCTTTCCTTTTGTTTAATAACAAATAAAATAAAACGCTGTGCTTAATCGTCAAAAGCACTGAAGCATCAGTGGCATGAAGGTAAAAGCTCAGTGACCCTGACTGAACAAGTTTTTCAGCTGAAGCACTCACAAACTGTTTTATTGGTGAAATTCTTTGCAATCAGTGACTTTGGTCAACTTTGGTAGACGCATATATTCTAGCTGAACAGCTTTCTAACTAATTGCTACGCTTTAGAATATTTTTCATATTTATATGACACAATTCTTCATATTCGTAGTCATATTTTTTTCCAAATAAAATTTTTGTATAATTTTAAATAGTATTGAACAAAATAATACAAGTACTGTAATTATGCAGCTGCGTTCCTTTTTTCTTTTGAAGTTTCATTTAATAATATGTCAAATGTATTATTTTGCTTATACGTATATGACACAAGTGTATCATATAGTTAATAAATTGTTTAAAGTTGAATAATTCGAATTTTTTCATGTAAAATAAGCTAAATCAAAAAAATATCAAAGAAGTAACAAATAAAAACACCATTGATCTCAATTTTTAAAAACAGCGGTGATTAGGAAACACTATTTTTAAAAAAAGTTGTTTTTAGGCCGTTCTCGAATTTTGTTCATGCATCTGTTTCGTCGGATGTCAATGCAAATCAGTATGGTCAGTATGAGGAAACATACCTTTCACATGGTAAGTTTAGTTTCCTTCACACGGTTCGGACGGAATTCATTCAGGAAATTCAAATGGGATTTTCCCCTTCAAAGCAAAACTTGCCAAAAATGGCTTATTTCATTTTTGTAAAAATTGAATTAATTGAAAAACTTTTTCAAACTAAGGAAACAACAAAGTTTACACTGTTTGGAGCATATCGTGTTTTTCTCATCAATTCAAATAATAAGTGACAAGTCAAGATAGCAATGTTGAAACTAAGCTTCGATAAGATATTTTCATGTCGAAACAGTAAAGGGAGAAAAGAAACTTTTAAATCCTATTTTTTATTCGCGTCATTTCAGTATTGAAATAAATAAATACTGCATTGTACATCTTGGCAAATTCCCAAATTGATGACTGATCAAAATTTGGGAAAAAATAATCCTCATGTTGTTTAAACTTGCTTTCTTGGTATTGATCAGAGTGCAGTGTGTGTATTGGGTCTTTTGTTCAGCAGCATGATGGTTTGCGGAAAATTACATTTAAATTGGCTGTAAAAAAACAAGCAAACACTTTTAATTGAATAGCATAAAGTGTGAGAATGAAATTTCATTATTGAAAGAGCCTGAATTTTTTTTGTTCAGAAAGCATCAAATCACTTCTTCAAAAAAAAGGCATTTTTCTTTCATCGGAAATTTTGCGAACTTTTTTGAGGCTAAATTGTGTTAAAGTGAAGAATTATATTTAAAATTTCATTAGACGTAATTAGCAATAATCCGGTTGTAAAAAATAGTGCAATGCATTTTATGTTAGGTTGATTTTGCTGCCGCTCAATCGTTCGATATCATCAGTAACAAACAGCGTGTGCTTTTTTGTTATTCTGTTGTTGACACGGTAAACAAGCCGCTATGACGAAACGCAGTAGCTTCAGATGATTGCACTTTATAATCATCATGCATGGTAATTTTACAACGACAAATAGGCTGATTAGTTTTCTTTCTATCTTGTAGACGAACAGCCTGTTCAAATTTTTTTCATACTTCAAAATATATCGTTCTTTTCGCTGTCTAATCCGTCAAGCTCCATCATCTGTGCTTGTGTGTGCCATAATCCATCGTTTTAATAAGCAAAAGTATGAATGACATCAATCATTGAATAAATGTTTTATTACAAATTGTAAATTTTGCTGCAATTCATTCATTTCAATACTAGAAATAATGTTAGTGTTTGATGATTAATATTGGAAAAATTTTCTTCTTAATCAATTTTTTTAATACAGCCATCTTGCTTCTTTAAATTTCTAAAGCTTTAATTGTAGTAGTAACGTTTTATTAAATTTTATTCATTATTTGCCAATTATTGAATACTACGGCATTCGTGTAAAAATGAAATTTCAGCTCTTATTAAACTATATATCTGGATTGTGTGTTTACGAATTAATGAAAACGATCTAATTTAGCATTATTATGTTTCATATTTTTTACAGTAATAAAATATCATTCGAATCTTTATCATGCAGTTTTGGCTATTGCTTTGAAATTTGCTTGCTTGTTCAATGAGTCACTTGACATTTTGTAAATTTACATTAATGAGTAGCAATTATAAGTATTGTTAATTGATTTAAATTTCAATTTACATATGGCAAACATGATAGCAAATGCTTGCAATTTTTCGTCCACAACCTCTTGAGGCGCAAAACAGCGCAGAATTAATCAGAGAAATAGAAATCAAAATCCATTATCAATCACTGTAGCTTAAATGTTCTTTCAGAAACAGCTCCGCTAGTGGAGCTGCAAAATAAATTCACTTCAAGATGTTCGTGAACTGATTTTTATTTTGAGGTTTATTATTTTCAATGAAATCGAACATCTTCAAAGTGCGTAGAATAATTTTTTTCTTCACTATAATCAAGTTTCATTGTTGTAAAGAAAAATTTGCCACGGATAATTTGAATTTAATTGCTTCGTAAACGGCAAAGTTGATATATATATATATATATTAAATTACAGCTAAGATATTTAATACACATAAGTTCATAAATAATAAATATAAAGAAATTTAAAAGGATACAAATATTTTTTGAACCTAATTTATTACCTTTGACAGACAGTTTAATATCATACAGTCAAAACTTTTTTAAAAGTAGCATTCTACATATTTCATCCCATTTATTTATTTATTTATTTGAGAAATATTATAAAAACATTTATAACAAGCTTTAAAATCTGCACTCTGTGCGACAACTGATAATATAATGTTTGCATTGCATGTCTTTTCTTTTGACCACCTGTTGTAGATGTCAATCTCTAAACTCTTGAATAAGTAAATTAGAAATGTCTGTCTAACTTTTATTAATGATAACTAATGGTGAACTGTTGATTTGGCGTTCCTTCTGCCAGTCATTTGTCAATTGTATACTGTTGTCTATGTCCATGAGCTTTTTGCTAAAGCTCTGCCGAGAGATGTATGCAAATTACCGGTTCCACGATACAATTTTGCATTGAATAACGTTAACAATAGCAAGCAGCATGTCGACAACTGAAAATTTATTAACTTTTGTTCTTATTACGCTGCTGTCATTTATCTCAGACAATTTCAATATTTAATCATTATTAATTATTACTTTGAGCATTGAGCGTGTGCACTGAATTTTGCATGAATGAATGAATGAATTTTCAGAATGCAAATTATGCAAATAATGAAAGTTTTTCACTGAAAAAATTTCTATAATTATTCAATTTGGAATTTCTTTAATTTCTGACCAACCTGAAATGAAAATTACATTCACTATTTTAAATAATTATGGTAAATTTTAATTTATTGTCTATCTATTATTTATAATATAGTTCAAACATTTGAAAAGGAATGTTCCATTTTTAAAATATTTTTAGTTTTGCCAAATACTACATTATGTCTATAATTCACAAATTTATTGTTTAAAATCAATATTGTAGACGTGATGGAAGAGCTCGTGGACAGTACGTCACGTCAACCTCAGGTCAATAGCAACGAAGAAGCTGAATTGCATTTAATTCTGGAAGGAAAAGACCACAAATTTTCAAATGCTAAACATTCTCCTAGTTTATCTGACGGAAAGTATAAAATTATTTTCAACTACATTTATTAATATTTTAAACTGATTTATTTAAATACAGGTCAGATGATTCTGGTTTTCAAAGTGCTGCAGAGGTTAGACGTCAGTCTACATTAAACATGGGTGTCGATGATGGACTGCAAGGTAAGAATGCTTGTGTGAACGATATTTTTGTTCTTTTAGTTCAGCTTCAGGTCTGAAATAATAGAGAAAATTATTGATGCGATGTGTTCTCAAATAAAAAAGATAATGCTTCTAAAATTCCCAACAGTCCTATGTGTCATTCTTTCTAATGAGATTTTAGGCTTATCATCAAACTCTCCAAACGAAAGCACAAAATCGAACACGAGATATGTCAGTGTTTGGCAAAACATAGAACAACCACCGGGCGGTTCTATCATTGCTCAGTACGTTGCCCAAAATGCAGTAATTCGCAGTGCTCCGTTTAAAGGCTTGCAAATTCCAAATGTTGGAAGCATTACAAAGCGTCGAAATAGCAGTCAAAAAGTCACGAATGATGCATGTTCTCGCAATTGCTATTCTAATGAAAAAATCATGATTGAACCTTTATCTGAGAATACGACGAACAAGTTTTCAAGCATCAATCAAATAATGCAGCCTCCTGGTGTTGTCAAATCAGATTCCACCGTTCCTACAAAATCAGCCACTTGTTTTAACACTCCAAAATTTTCTACTCAGGCTGAAACTGCGAAATTACAAAACAACGATATCGACTGCGGTATTGTACCTGGATTCGTGAAGATGCAGATTGCACGATTTGCTTCCAATGAAAATGACAAAGAAATGAAGTGCGCAAGGTATTCCTTTTGTACTGCATGCTTTCTTTTCATCTTTCATATTATATATTTTTAATAGTGTATCTGGTGCGTGCTCATTTACTGGTAATCCAAAAAATATTATTAATGAAAATTTAATCAAAATGAATTCAATATGGGATGAGCAGTCGAAAAGCGTTAGCAGATCTTACAGTGTGAAATCAAGTAGTACTGTACAAAATGAAACTGCCATCAAATTTCAGAATGACAGAAACTACCAACATACTATAAATGGAAGCTCCTATAGCAGTGACAAAAAGGTACACACACACACACGCAGTAATATATATATATGCATGCAAGTAATCCATATATTAAATGTTATAATTTCACTTTTGAGTTGAGTAAATATGAAATTGCAATATTCACTCAACTCAACTCAAAATAAATGATTAGTTTACTGATAAATATTGCAATGTTCTCTCTACATATTAACTGTTATTATTATTATTATTATTATTATTATTATTATTATTATTATTATTATTATTATTATTATTATAGTTGTATTCAATTTTATATGAAATTCAATAAGTTGAAAATGTTTAGCAAGTTTGAATTACTGTAGGAAATTGTTTAATTATTGAACCATGCAATTTTTCTAGCTATCGGATGATAAACATAGAAAGCCAATTATTATCAATAACGGCTTGGAAAATGAAAATGATTTGAGTTTGCCACGTTCGCGGTTTGCAGAAACGGACTGTTGCAAGGTGATTGGACATGAAGTGGCAGAAATGTGCCAAAAAGTACATTATCCAAACGGTGTAAAGAAACAAGATCGATTTGATGAAAATTCTTCATCAAATAACAGAATAAGTTTCACTTCGATACGTTTGAATTCTCCATCACCTTTTGGTGAAATTAATAATGAAATGGATACTGCCGTGATTGAATTTGAAAATGGCGCTTGTGGATTGGGAATGATTCTTGAAGGTGGTCGTGATTCGCCGAAAGGCGATTGTCCAGTTCAAATTAAACGCATATTGCCTGGTAATATTGTTGTGTTGTGAATTTTTGGTTGTGCTTATTTTCTGCTAATTTTTTAGGTGGTTCTGTTTATAATGATGGCAGAATCAAAGTTGGCGACCAGCTTGTAGAAATTAACGGTGAAAATGTATCAATGCAAACTACGACACAAATTCGTAGCTTGCTGAAAAACCTTCCTGAAGGAAAAATTTTATTGACTGTTAAACGTCGTCGTATTATGTAATTCATTTGTTTTATTATTAATTTTTAACCGCTTCTCTAGTCAGATTTATTTCAGTATATTTATTTTGCAAATTTAAAGCATGCCACTATCATACATTTTTGTAGATTTACTTTTGCTTTTGAATTCATTTAGCATTTTCTGGAAATTAAATTTGACAATTAAAGTGATTATTTTATTAGCTGCTGTGTACTATATTGTTGAAGGCGCAACAGCAGCAATTATCAAAATTGCTCCTCTTTGAAGACAAGTTCGTAATTTGCATGCAGTTATTATCGATTTGCATTTGTTTTATTAGACAGAGTACATTCTAAATTCTAAATTCTGAATGGAAATTTTTATGAACCGTACGATTTTGTTGCATCAGCTTATTACATTTTTTTATGTGTGAATGTAGATGCATAAATGCACGGCAACAGTTACGATTAAGTCACCTTACTGTAATTAAAAATTCATATTCAAAATGATAAAAACAAATTTCTCATTGAAGGCTAATCTAATTAATTTATATTGATTCGTTAACATTTTTTTGATCAGCTCATAGATCCCTATCAAAAGCTCAAGTTCACATGCTTGCCGTTAGTAAGCACATAATAATAAAAATATCTTACAGATGCAGTCAATTAAACAGCTCATACTTATTTAACTAGAATGAAACTTTCCACTATTACAATTAGTGAATTATTTATTGCACAAGAAGTAAATTAACTTTATACAGTAAGCTATCAATATCACGTTGACACGTTAATTCCATTATTCATTGATTGACGATTCATATTGTTTAAAGTAAAAAAGTAGAATTGATCGTAAAAGAATAAAGTGTTTGAAGTAGATAAAGCGTATAACAATTATTTTATAATGTTTTACATGATTTGTTTTAAATAAGATTTAGCAAAACTCAAGGATGACAACATGCTTATTTTATAAAGCATAACTATCGTTCAACGCATTTCAAATGAATCTACTTAATTTAATCTTCATTCTATGAATGAGAAATGACGCGCGAACGGTTTTTCTATTCATAATTCAATCAACATCAAAACAAAAATAGTGATTTATTTAAGATTTAAATATCAAATAAATCTCATTTGTGTATGGAATTACTTTGTATATCAGCATGAGCAGCATTAAAAAGTAAGCAGAGTCAAACAGTGAACATTTCCCTCAATAAATAACGAATTATTTATTAAATCTTTAACAAAAAATTTACACGAATCCTACATTATATATATACATTCTATTCTATTGCATTATTTATTGTACACCCTTAATCAGTTCGGCGGTTAGGGCGCTTCAGTAGTAGGGCATCGCTTATTAGTAGAGCGCTTCCTTCGATAACTTCAGGCAGTTTTGCGGTAGTCAAATCAACAGCAGCGTTATATTTAAAAATTTGAATTCTAGTAAAAAGAATAAACGCCCATGCTCACCTCATAGCCGAAATCAACCGGCACGCCCATTATTCGCTCCGCTCGTTCTTCTGCGCTTCATCTCTTCAAACTGATTGCGTCAATACTGATTGCTGTGAGCCAATGTGAGCGCTGAAATGCTGGATGTTCAATTCAAGAGGTTGTTGCCGAAGCATCTCTGTACGTAAGAAATGATCCGGGGAATACAAAGTCACAACTGTGTCGTAAGGAATTTAAGCATGTTAACAAATTCTATTCCATCCAGATCGTATCATATCATATCATATCATATCATATCATATCATATTATTCTCCAGCTTACTAAATCTTGAACTGAAGCCCCAAACTGAAACTTATAACTTGACCTGTTAAATAAATTTCCTGATAAAGTTAAAGTTATTTCCTCCACATTGTGATAGATAAAAAATTAATAACAAAAAACTACTCCGTTTCAAAAAGCAAATGCTTACTTTGAGTACTTCCTACTAAAAAAAATACGTTTGAATAGCAGTCAGCTCAGTTTGGTTTTTTACAAAAAATTTTCAACAATCAACTGAAACTTGTTTCTTTAATTATAGCTGTTTTGCCAGGGTTATTAGCATTGCTATTTCTCTGCTAAAATATTGTTCGTTGACAATGCAACATCAACACTAGATATGGTGAGCGTTTTGTAGATAATTTTTCACGGCACATTTGGCAGTTCAGGTGAGAAATATTTTCTTAGCTGAAAAATCCACTTCCATACAATATGGAACTTATTCCTGAAACTTTCTACCATAGCTACAAAGAATTTTCGAATATTTCAAAATCTGTAAGTTTTTTCAAAGAATTTTTACAAACAGGCGATTGTAGATTTACCTGATTAAATGAATTAATCAATTGATCATTTTGAAAATATTTATTCAATTTCATTGAGTTTCATTGAATGATCATTGCAAAATAATTTTCCTATGGTTTATTATTTAAATTGACCAAAATTATTTAAAAAGTCATTTTCAACAGTTGTAATCTAATACGATTTATACCAAGGCTAATTAACTTTTATATTGATAAAGAATGCTGATTTTAATGGGTTTGCCATTTCGTCAACAGTTTGTTTTGAAAATACCACCCTCATTATTGATGAAAAGTTGTGCATTTAGAATAGTTGCCGGTGAGCATTGTTAATAAGAAAACTTGCTGCGGATGTTTTATTACTAAGTTTGAAATTTAGACTGTTTTATAATGATAATTTTACCATCAGACAAGACAGTATCTAACATATAATTCTAAATCAGTTGTATGTCATGTGTAGAGTAGTTGGGTCTCGTATACTTCTCATATGAATCGATAGCAAATACAAATAAAAAACACTTAACAAAATCCAAACAACAATTTGAATCAATTTATAATTGATTATTCAATTAAAGTTTCCTCCATGGCAAATGTTTTATATTTAAAATGGAATATAAATTGCACTGAAATATTATTAATTGTATTGCTTTATTATTTGTAGTGGTTGCACAGAAAGTTATAAGCGCTTCGATAGCTAAATGAAAAGCCGGAAAATTTAGCAACTTGCGACATCCAGAATAATTAATTCTTCGAGCAGATTCAGGTGATCAGTTTTCTCTTTTACTATCGAATCATCAATGGAGGGTGCATTGCAAGGATAAATTTAACTAGTAGCAAAAAGCCTAAATTTCAGCTCACAGCTCAACCGCTTCTCCTGATATTTGCTTTTCCTGATAATGTCGTTATTTGTTTTTAAATTTTTCATAACAACAAAGCATCATGCATGCGGAAGTTATGCTGTTCAAGCACACATTTTTACGCCAAGTAGTCAGTCTTTAATCAACCACTGATATCTCCTGTAATTTCAGCACAGTATGTACTGCTACAAATGTATAAATATAAAAATGAAAAATTTAAATTCAACAACGCTCATCAAATGATATTCCATGTTCTATTATTTATTTATTGATTCTAACAATCTGAGCCGGAGATAATGTAAAATGGATTTTTGAACACTTGACAACATACTTGCGAAACAGGCTCAAATTTTGCTGATCTAACTTTATCTACTTACATTAATTAAAACCCGGAAAAACATGTTCTTCCTAAGATTGTAAAGTACAGACGACAGTTAATTGCAAAATGTCTTCAATTTTCTACTCTGATTGCAAACCGTTGTTGAATAAAAAATAAAAATAAATTCATAAATCCAATGCAATTGCATTGATAACTATTGCATCTAGTATATAATATTGCATTTTTGCACAGAAAATAAACATAATCATGAAAAGTACTTCACGTCTTCACATTCAATTCGTTGCAATTTCTTTTGGAAACTTCAATAGAACAAAGTTAGTGTATATGAACTTTAATAACGGATGAAATTTAGAAACATCATAATTCATATTCAACTAAACATAATTATTTAGTCACGCTAATATTACTATCATAGACAAACTGATTTTTGTAATTCAACATATTACAGTTAGTCATGAAATTATAAGAAAGGTAGGTTGCAAATGGAAAAAATTCCCAGCTATTAGATGTAGCCAATTATTGGCATCTCTGATAATCGGATAGATAAAAAAAATGGATTCAGTAAATCCATCGACACTTCTTGGGTATTGACCAAGATCAACGGACTGTACTCCTCAGCTGACTGCTGAAGCTGACCATAAGGTCCGTAACAACCAATTATTGCATTGGTTTGCTATAGCAGATGATTAGCTTGTGAAAGCGCGTGCTGAATTGCGCTGTTACAGGCATATATTTTACATGTGGCTAGCAGATTCGAACCCTCCACCCCATGATTATTGGGTAGGGTAATTTGCACGCGGACAACCTGCTGCCCGATGTAGATAGAATTTAACTTCTATATATATTGAGTTTTACAGATTGTTATCTTTCTGAAATTAATACCATTTCTAGTATTCCGCTGCTCGATTCTCATTTATATGAAATATTCCACATTTCATAGACATTTCAGCTATTTAGCTTTCAGCCACTGGACGCAAAGCTTCATCTGAAAACCTTTACAATTTATAATACTCACATTCTCGCTTCATAGTAATAACAGAAAACAACAACTTTTGAATAATTGCTATGATTTTTCTATTCCAATTTTTACCTTATTTACATTTATCAATAATTTGTGATTTTCTCTTTCTTATCTTTGCCATTGCTTCATATTTTCTCCTTTTCGCGTCCAGAGAGCAGTCCATAGATATATTCCTTAGATGCTTAATGTTATGTTTTCCGTACGAACTTCTTATTAGGTAAATAACGTTGAGTAACGTTGAATCTGATTGAATATAACTTCAAGAAAAGTAAACAAAATCTCAATTCTGTTGACCTATAGATTTGATTTCTAGAAAAGCCGCTAGCTTAATTAAGTGTTTCTTGTGAAGAAATGCAAAATGCATATCCTATCAAAAAGCTCAGCCACAACAGTCTCTGGGACAAGACATTTAAAATGCAATGAACATCTGCCCTTTTATGTGATTCTAAGGAAGTTTCTATTCTTGAAGATGTTTGTGGCTTTCACATTCTTTGGAAAATTCAGCAAGACATATTGCAAAGTAGTTTGTTGTTTGCTTATTGTTGTATGTTTTCTTTTTAGTTACTTCATCTACATTTGTAGAAAATCCTGCAAACATGATGGTCCTAATTTCAGGATTACATTGTACACAGTTTGTATGTTACCCAAGCTTCTGTTGTCATGCTTTACTCTGAAGTGTACGTTGCCTTCAATCAAAATGCTGGCGATACGTCCCTGTCGTTTGAAAATGTGTAAGGGACATTCAAGGCAATCTTCATATTATCATCTAGAAGAAATCATATCAATCTGTTGCTGATACAGATATGAAAATTCAGCCTAATCTAATGAAGCATTGCCGGGTGTATCATACAAAGACGAAAAACGTTGTATTAAGGTGAATGACGTTCTCGCCTGGAAATGATCCATGTTAAAGGCTGGTTATACGATACCAATTGCTGTGACCATCAAAGTGATTTGAATGGTTTTGCCCCGCTCCTCTGTTTAAAAATTTTTGCAATATTCATATCTTAATACATAGAGAAGCTTTATACTTTTAAACGTACATCTCGAAAACTGCGCAAACGATAACGACGTGGATGTCTCTGTTGTATAACCCTAATAATTTCCGATCGATTTCTGCCCATAAAGTCTATTTTTGGATTCCAATGTTCCTCTCGACAATTGCAAATTTCATGGGTTACATATAGACTTGATTGTTTTGTGCAAAAATCGGCAAAAGTCCAT
>NW_003526948.1:5589952-5735004 GCF_000181795.1 Trichinella spiralis
AACCCTGCTAAAATATGTAGTTACGAGTGACGTTATTATACCTAATTAGAAAATATTATGACCCACTTTTGTGTTTACATTGTATGTTAATCATTTATTAAAAAACTCTGCTGAAATATGTTGTTACGAGTGACGTTATTTAACCTAATTAAAAATTAAAATACTCAGTGTTGCATTTACGTTGCATTTTAAACTTTCTAATTAGCATATTAAAATTAAGCTCATATTTAATACATTGTTTTCCTGCATGTTACGGATTAATAACATTCTATTTATAGAAGATTACTTCCTATTTATAAAAAGATTAAACTCGTTGCACCTTGCCTAAGCTAATTGTTTATTTCATTTATACCAAGTTTACTTTTGCCATTGCCTAATTAAAGGAGACCCCGATTAACATTTTCATAAGTAAAAAATTTATATTCAAACAATAGCTAATTCACAAATAATTAATAAATAAAATTATGCCTATTTAATGTTTACTATATTACATCCCTTTTAACTGTTTACATTACACTGTTTTAAAGTAGAAATCTACTTTGACATTACATTCTTTAAAGTAAAAAACTGCTTTATACTAAAAATATATTATTATCACTATAAAATTAATGAATAATTAAAACCTTTTATAAAATGAAATGTAAATGAAAAACTGGTAATCTTTTCTACTTTAAAACAGTGTAATGTAAACAAAAACTGAATTTGCCCAATTATTAGATGAATGAACATTATATTTTCTATATCATTTAAGTTCCTAAATGAATAAATTAATGTATAAAATGTTAACAAATTTAAACTATTTAGCATGATTATAAGGGGAAACTCTCGATGGAGATTAATTTCAAATGTTTGATGCCTAAACTGATGAAAGGTGCAACGCCAAATGAACTAGTTAAAGGTGTGACGGCAAATCTGATGTCAATCATTGGCCAAGTGTCAGAGCCAGCGAGACAATAGCACAAACGCATAGCAACGCTTACCGTTCCTCTTGGGGGAGTAACGATCACCACTAGATTGGCACCGAAACAGAGTCTCGGCACTACGTCAATTGCGAATTTGCATAACTGCCTCTAGGACAGATACGTCTTACGAATTCACATAGGTGTTGAAATCCCATTGCACAAGATTTCAAACAACGTCCATTACCACACAAATGGACAGGGTCATCTCTTTAAAACCGGTCTCTGGACAGCACGGGACTAGGAGGCTCCGCAGTGGGAAGTCCCCGTTAACGGGCAGGAGGGCGGGGGGCGGCGCGGGGGCGGTCGGGCTGAAAAAAAACCTTGCTTGAGATCCCATTGCTGGGATCCGAGCAAGGCGGCAGGCCTCTGGTACCGCAACCGGGAGAGGAAGAGGTGAGCTTTGAAAATATGGACTTTGATCATTTGATACGGTTAGGGTCGCGTCGTGCAGTGTAACCCGTCGAACTCCTGCACACCACCCTATCTCACATTCCTCCTATCCTTGCACTGCTATTCTCAAACAATTACTTATTCTAATACTCAAACTATAGCAGTGCTACAAACTCACTATGCTCAAAATTTGTCCTTTGAAATGATCGACAAATTATTCAACCATTTCACTTTCCGCAAATGAACCCTAAACTCAACTCGACAAGGCATGGGACATGAAAACGTTCAAATGCGGAAAAGCCACTCAAATTCATTAAAATAATACTCATGATCTATGTCGAATTACACTAATTAACAAATATCTGAATTAAATGCTCGATAACTTACAGCTCGAGTTTATATAAATTACAGACTCAAGAACTCCTCAGTGAACTTTAACTAATTAGCCTAACTCATCAAATTATACTTACCAAACTTACCCTCGTCTTCTGGATGTCCACTTTCATCTTCTATTCTTCTGTATCTAAATATAGAAGAATTAATTTAATGAAATAATGTTATAATAAATAAAAAACAAAGCCGTTTTTATTGTTCTTTTTCGCCCATCATCGCATTGAAAACGCCATTGTTCATTCGCCGCACACCGTTCGCCTACAATCATTTGAAATGAATTTCTAGAGCAACTAATAGTAGCCTCAGGAAAATTTACATAAAGTTCATTTCTATTGATTAACAAGTATGAAACGTATTTCTCATTTTGTTGAACAAATATTATGCAGGTCACGCATAAGCTCAAAAGCAAACAAATTAAAATGCAAATTCAAATTGAAACTGCACCACGCCTTTGTTTGAAAAGATAAGATTCTTCTATATCTAATAATGCACCTTACTCAGTAGTTAAAGCAGAAATAGATCGAGCAAACATCACTTTCGATGCTTCTGTTAGTCAACAAAGTCAATTTAACTGGTGCACTGCTAATATGAAGTTAATTTTCAAACCGCCCAATTTGCATAAAAGACAGACACCGCGCACGTAGCGTTAAACACCGGCTTACGTAAGTTGGATATGCTACTCTAATATGAATTAGAACATAATGTCAACAAAAAATAAACAATGATTGAACACACTAGTTGCGCTGTATGCCAAGCATAATTAACTATATAAAAATTTTGATTTATCTAAGTCTTCATGGTGAAAAATTTAGAAAAAAATACAAAGTGATAATAAAATTAAACTGAAAACGATTTCTGTATGAAAACGGTATTTTTCTGTCCTGAATAATAGACAAAACTATACGCTTAGTGATATTTGACCTGCTCAATTCAGAATGAAATTGAATGCAATAAGCAAGTGTAAATTGAAAATTTTATCGTCTTCTCCAATTAAATCTAGACGATTACCTAAAATAGCAAATTGAAATATGGATTTGTCCAAAGCCTTCAATGTTCAACTTTATGCAATTGAGAATTCTGCTTTAAAAGTATTTCAAGTTTTACGCATCTTCAAATTGAAAATTGCTTAAATACTTAAATATGCATGCATTCATAGCAAATTATCAGGAAAATAAGTCTGAGTATTAAATTTTCACCTGAATGTAGCATCTTGCTATTGCACCTTGGTTACGCACCGCCACCGTTTGCCGAACAGCACTGTAATAAAATAATAACTATGGATGTGCAACATTTGCTTATTACTTAGTAACCTTCTTATCATTAATTTGGTAATTTAAATAATGTATATTACTGTATTTTCAATTATTAATTATCTTTCCGTGATTTTATTTTTGAAATACACTTTAACTTAGTATTATAATAATTTTTTTACTTTTCCTCATTTTATCTGTTTTATTATTGCTTTATATATTCCTACAATGGAATTACGACATTTATGTTAAATGAGACTTGTATTTATTTCACTGAGAACATTGCAGCTGTGGTGCAGCCAATCCGGCTATCATCAGTTTGATTAATACCTGCAGATATTCATATACTTTTTATTTATTGCTTTGTGATTCATGCCTGAATTCCAGATGTATTTTAATGATGTTTGTGATTTTTACCTTTCGTACTTGTTTGCGCTCAACGAGACGTCCGATGATTTTCTGCCAAGCTTCAGATTCTCGCGTCAGCCCTTCAAAAAGGTCAATCTGATTAACAGATACAATTTTCCAATAGCCTCCACAAATGCACTTCCTTTCCACGAGTTCTCTATTTTTCACCTATTTGTCCAGAACTCTGCCTATTGTGTCATAAGCAAATTTCAAAAAAATTGAAATGCTTGAAATTCCACAATCAGTAGTATTAACTGAAGTTGAGTTAGCCGGAAGAGAGAATGTCCTATCTTGTGAAATCTTGTGCGGTCCAACCACTCTTCACCAGTAGAAAATTAATTATGGAGTGGAATTGAAACTGAAAGTGAATATTTATAGTTTTGTAAAAAGAAATTTAATTCCTTTATTTAATGTAAAATGTACAGGGGCGATTTAATTTATAAAAAGAAGCGAATGTATAATACAAAAGATTTATCATGTACATGTATTATTGTAAATGACAATCTGACGATAAACAAAATAGTGCTGATTTTTTTAAACAAAATTGGAATCTCAATCACGTGATAGAATATCTTTCAAATTAATAATTTTATTTGTATTTCAAATCAACGACACGTTTCAATTCCGTTTGAAACTGAACTTTTCTATTACCAGATCAATATCAGTGGAAAAGTCAGAATGAATGTTCACATTACTGCAAGTCCGTTTAGTCGTTCTTCTATCATGGTAGTCCGGAAATAGCTTTGAAGATATTTCACTGCAGTAAAGCTTCATTCTGAGCTGATTGAGGTGATTGGTTAAATGGTGAAAATCCGTAGGAGTAAGAACACGACCGGTAATAATCGTTGTTGCTGAATTTCAATGCATACCCAAATGAAATGCCAAAAGTGCTGCGTTCGCTAAAAATCACGTATACTAGTTGCGTTTCTAGGAAGTTACAGACTGGCAACTTTCCAACATATTAAGATAGGCGCCAGAAAAACTCTCGGAAGCACTATCTTTTATTAATATATAACTATAACAATGATTTTCGCAAAACCAACCATGTCCATAACCCATTAAATTTTGCAATTTATCAGAAGAAACTCTTCCTCCAAAAATGGACTCTATGGGCATCAATTGATCCGAAACGATAATAAGAGTACAATAAACATGTCCCGGCGGTTCCCGGTTGCGTCTTTCTCGAAATATCCCGGAAAAAGTGGGAAGCATACCCATGTATTAAGAGAGAAAATATTCCATTTTCAGACGCCATTTATTCCACAACGACTGGGTAGTTTGGATTGAAACTCTAAAAAACACTTTATTTTATCAATATAAAACTACAGCAATCAAAAAAAATCCAAAATTTGAAAACAAATTTTTCACTGATTTTTGCAAAAACAACTAAGTCTTATAATCCATGAAATTTTGCAACTTTCGAGAAAAACTTTTTTGTCCAAAAATTAACTCAAGTTATATATATCGTTAGAGAATTTTCTTCTAACAGTGATAAAATTATCTGGACAGCTAATCATTCCGTATTTGTTGAGATATGTGAAAAAAATGAAACCAAAATAGAATTTTAACGGAGTTGAAATAAAATGGAATGAAAAATAAAAGTTCAATCAATGTTCACACGGAATGGTTTTATTAATTTTTCCAACGGGACTATCAATGTTTCCACCTGAAGAAAGGAATTTATTTTAATAAGAATTATTCCTGATTTTCATTTAAGCAGCACTGAATTTTTTAATTGATTACAATTCACAGATAAGAATTAACCAAAAATATCAAATTTGAAAACTATTTTCGTTCAATATGCGAGTTTTTCTCTTCTATAAATGTCAAATGCTTAAACTGGCAACTCTATCAAATTACTCAAAAAATCATCGATTGCGGTTTATTAAAAATTTACATACCTTTAATTGGCACACAATTGCTTTCACTTATCATCAAATAATTTTATAACTCGCCGTACTTTCTGAGAAGAATGGAATAATTTTCGCTCCACTTACTGATGGATTCATCTAAATATTCGAACAAATACCATGAATGAGCCCAATAATTTGACATCAATTGTGAATTTATTTGTTTTCCTAACATTTGTAATGAAGTTTCACCCTGGGCGACTACATATTATACTAATTATGCAAATCGCCATTGCATAATTGTTACTTAGCGAACGTACTATCAAATAGTCACACATGTGGTATCAATCAGATGCGTAATCAATGAGAAGCATAATAATTTGGATCGTATTCCATTAAATGTTTGCTTTTCAACAAACAAAACAGATACAGCACATACGTTTTGATTCGCAGCAATTAATGATTATTGAACAGCAATAATTTCAGAAATTGAATTCAATTCAATTGACCGTAAGAAACGATACATTGCTAGAAATCTCATAGACTCGATATCAGATATATCTAACAGGCTCATGTGCATAAATAGGCAGTCATTGGCTGCCGTTGAAAGAGATTTACTGATGGGCAAATTCCCTGTGTATTACGATAGGCAGTAGAGAACTTTATAGCGCATTTATTCTACAACTATTGGGTAGTTTCTAATGGAACATTGCATGACATTACCGGTAATCATTGTGAATATCTAGAAACTTCGAAAAATGGACTTTTGCCGATTTTTGCACAAAACAATCAAGTCTATATGTAACCCATGAAATTTGCAATTGTCGAGAGGAACATTGGAATCCAAAAATAGACTTTATGGGCAGAAATCGATCGGAAATTATTAGGGTTATACAACAGAGACATCCACGTCGTTATCGTTTGCGCAGTTTTCGAGATGTACGTTTAAAAGTATAAAGCTTCTCTATGTATTAAGATATGAATATTGCAAAAATTTTTAAACAGAGGAGCGGGGCAAAACCATTCAAATCACTTTGATGGTCACAGCAATTGGTATCGTATAACCAGCCTTTAACATGGATCATTTCCAGGCGAGAACGTCATTCACCTTAATACAACGTTTTTCGTCTTTGTATGATACACCCGGCAATGCTTCATTAGATTAGGCTGAATTTTCATATCTGTATCAGCAACAGATTGATATGATTTCTTCTAGATGATAATATGAAGATTGCCTTGAATGTCCCTTACACATTTTCAAACGACAGGGACGTATCGCCAGCATTTTGATTGAAGGCAACGTACACTTCAGAGTAAAGCATGACAACAGAAGCTTGGGTAACATACAAACTGTGTACAATGTAATCCTGAAATTAGGACCATCATGTTTGCAGGATTTTCTACAAATGTAGATGAAGTAACTAAAAAGAAAACATACAACAAAATCATCATTCATCTCATCCCATTCAAAATCAATCATTGCAACTCTAAACGAATAACTAAACGCTGAACAAGCAAATGAAAATTTGCATGAGGCTTCTCTCAAGAAAGCAATAGACAAGTGTTTTGGCGATTAGGCAATGATACAAATTTAGAGTCCCATTATTCCAAAACTAGTATACAGTTCCGCATGGTCCTTTGCATACAATTATCGATAATCAATGCAAATATGTAAGAAGCAAAAAAAAGTGGAAATTTCGAAAATAAAAATTTTTACTGTGTTGTGCTAAAGAAGCAAGTCTATAGCCCATGAAATTTTACAATTTTCAAAACAAACTTTAGACTCCCAAAATGGACTTTATGAGAATCAGTCTATCAGGCACGATCAAGCAAGTACAATAGACTTATACTCGTCGTTCCTTGTTTCATAATGCTTGAGATATTGCTTTCAGGAAAAAATTCTTCCTGATGTATTGAACAAAGCAAACCACCAAATTCAGAGGCCATTTATTGCACAACTATTTTGCAGTTTCCGATGAAGCTAAGCATGACACTTTGTACTCCCAGCATTCTCAACGGAATCCATTAGATAATTGTTTTCCTAGTGCACCTGCCCTGTATCATGTTCTCTGATGACGGCCATGAACACAGCCTGTCTCCGCCGCTTAACAAGATAAGTGATGCAGATTATGGCGACAGTTAATACAGTTCAAGCATTCAAGAGGGTGGTTTGCAACTAAGTGCCCTCAGCTAATCACGTAATGCACCGCCAGAACATCAAGCACTGATTTTTTCAGGTGCCCAATGAATCCATCTTCTCAGTATGCCATTTCCAGATCCCCATCTGTTACGGCGTTTATTAAATTTCTGAGCGGAATCCCTTTTTCTTTGAAGCCTTCTGCCACAACGAGAAATATCGACTGTCCTGTAGTGTCTTTTTCCATATATCTGGCAAATTGTAACTGTTCGCTTAATTTCTCTTCTTTTACATCTCGAAGGTAAGCTAATAATGAAGATTCATTTTCTGACAGAGTTGTTTCATATAGCTTTAATGAAAAATGTGCAGTCCTGAAAAACCATTGGCCAATTTATCAATCGTGCGTTGTCTCGTATGACTGCTTTAAAGGATTTTCTTGATTATAACAGTTAATATCTTGTGCAACACTGTATACAGAACCTCACTAACAGGTGAAAATTAATTCTCTGCCAACAATGTGTAGCTTCACGGATTTGGTAAGCAGCAGAAAGATGTTATGAGAGGCTCTTGTTCCATCGCTTTTTTGCTGAGTCGCAGACGAAAACATGATTGATAAAGTTGACCGTACATAAAATTTCGCTCCACGTGATTGAAAATATGACAAATCGTTTTTTGCTTTGCCATGGTAAACTTTTCTCAAGTGCTATAATAATCTTGAAAGCTTCTCATTACTTGATTGGAAAGCAATTTTACACAAATTAGGCACATTGGTAACAGCGATTTTCTAGGTGAAAGAATAGAGCTGTACTTTATATATTCCAGTTATCATCCTGAAGCGTCCACTCCACGCGATCCATTGTTTTTCAGCGGCCAGTTGTCGCTTTTCACCACTCCGAATCCACTTCGGGAATCCCTTCTCTGAATATTCATATAAATATGTTGTAAAGTTTAATGTATGTCATTCTTTTTTGACTTTTCTGTACCATATGATATTAAACAGATTTGAAATAGTTATTGTCTTCATAACATAGAAAATTCTTTTCGAAATCTTGATGTTTGTTTGCTTTTCAGTTAATTGTGGCATCAATTATGTTTAGCTATCTACCTGTTAGCGGCAGCTGAAGCCTGCTCACATTGCTTAAGTTGTGCAAACAATGCCCAGTAAGAAATCAATTGCTTGAGCCTGCTGTTGCAGCCCACGCTGTTCTGCCAAGATAGAATTTTCAGAAATTGCATTCTGCAAATCGACCTAAATGACAAATAAAAACAAATGAAAATATTAAAATGCTATCACCAATGAAAACAAATGCATGCGTAAATTTCACTGCGTGAAGAGCATAAATATTGTATTAATTTTAATTCAAGTTTCATGGGATGTAAGTTTATGCTTATGCTAACTAATAAATATCTGCAAAATGCTACAATTTCTGATGACCAATTGCACAGAATGCAAGGCTCCGTCTGACCACACATTTTTTGGTAACATTTCTGGTTCGTGCTTACCGTGCCTTCATCATTTATGTCTGTAAAGATGCTGAACGTGAAATGAAATGTTCAAGAAAGCACCTGGCAAAGGTATAAATAATTTGTTAAAGTTAAACTACATTTCTATAAATATGCAGCCACAAATTTTCAGTTAAACAGAAAAAGTTACCAAATGCGTGATGAAATTGTTAAAATTAAATAACGCATCAAATGAATACTGATTAAATTGCAACAAGCGACAACCGACTTCAATGGAGTTTGTCAACAGCTTGTTAACACAAATATAAACAAAAAAATGTTGTAAGACATAACGTTAGTCAAGTGAATAAGCGCATTGCTATGATAAAATGATATTCAGAAAACGCTGATTAGCATATTATTCAAATAACTCTCACCTCAGGAGAATTTCTGAAAATCAGAACACAATAAACCAACATGCGCATTTTGAAGACAAACTTGAATGATATAATGGTTTCATTTACTGCCAAAAATTTCATACTGAAAGCTCCACTGTGTTATAGCATAAACAATATGCGAACAAAACATACAAGATAATGTTTCCTGAAATTCTTTAGAGCATTCCAGTATGGCCTATCTTAACATTTACCGCATTAAAATTTGAAATTATTTTAAATTGTGATAGGCATACTTTCAATAAACACCACCTACAACAGCCCATGGAATTTAAAAGATTTTTAAAATAAATATTTGTTTCCAAAAATGACTCGGATAAATCAGTAACTGTTGGAATAGATGTAGAAAGTTGACCGCATCGTTCATGGTGGCGTCTTTGATGTGATCTTTTCAATAAAAACGCTGTCGAAAAGAATTTTAAAGAGAATAATTGAGAATGCACTAATTAATAGCAGTTTAATAAATATGCATAAAATACAGTTTTATTAATGTTTATAAAGTAATTTTCTATCAATCGACGGTAACGAATATTAGTATCAATTTTGTTAAAAATTCGGCTCAGTTTATTACAACGGAGTGTGAAATAATGCTGAAAATAGTAAATTAATAATTACACTAACAGGAATATTATATTTGATAATACAATGCTGAAAATATTCACTCAACAATATTTAGAAACAATAAAAATGGTTTTCCATAAGCCTGAAAATATTGTGCGAGTCAGTTATTCTTCAGAGCATACGGTTGAAATGAATTATTCAGTGGATGATAATTTTACTTTGAAATACTTATCTTGCATTTCAAATTACATTTGAACTTGGAACAATGTTCAAATCACGATTAACATTACTGTTAATCACAGTTATTTGCTATATTGGCAACAATTAAGAAGTTACTTACTGATAAAAACATTCAATGCCAGTATGTATTGGTATGTCAACCATTATTCTCCATTTTCATAGAGTAATATATTGAAAGTTGCCCAAGCGAATATTGAACTAATATTACATGTGTAATATGTCTTGCCGAATTTTCCAAAGAACGTGAAAGCCACAAACATTTTCAAGAATAAAAACTTGCTTAGAATCACATAATAGGACAGATGTTTATTGCATTTTAAATGTCTCGTCCCAGAGACTGTTGTGGCTGAGCTGTTTGATAGGGAATGCATTTTGCATTTCTTCGCAAGAAACACTTAATTAAGCTAGCGGCTTTTCTAGAAATCAAATCTATAGGTCAACAGAATTGAGATTTTGTTTACTTTTCTTGAAGTTATATTCAATCAGATTGAACGTTATTTACCTGATAAGAAGTTCGTACGGAAAGCATAACATTAAGCATCTAAGGAATATATCTATGAACTACTCTCTGGAAGCTATAAGGAGAAAATATGAAGCAATGGCAAAGATAAGAAAGAGAAAATCACAAATTATAAGGCCCAGCAAGGCAAACAATGGTATGTACCTAAATCAAAACTGGCTCATGCGTCTCCCAGTACTCCCTGAATGCAAATTCTGACAGAACACTTGTCAAAAACTTAATGGCACATTTTTCGAGTAAAAGTGGATGTTATCTTATGCTTTTTTTTATCCTTCAACCAGGGTTATGACGGCACAGCCTCAATGAGTGGCAAATTCGGTGTAGTTCCAGCCTATATACAGCAACACATACCACACGCTCCCTACGTGCATTGCCTGGAGCATACTCTCTATCTGTTCTTTGCCACTTGCGTCAGATTTCACAGCCTAGAAACAGCTTTAGTCTGATTGAAAAAGTATTTCATTTTGCTTGGAAACATCAATTTATTTCTACTTAAAGCCATTAATTTTCGAACTGGAAGCTCTGGAAAAAAAGCAGCTCTGCACGTCACATCGAAAATTGTAGCCAAAACAAGGAATCTGGAAAAAAATAATTTAAAGCCTTCCGTGACATACCAATATTCTGCATATAATATGCACTTACAACTGTTTGACTAACGCAGTCGAGGTGTTCTGTGAGCGCTTTGTTGTCTGAGTTAACTGCGGCAGCAGCTTCTCATTTATTTGCTTTGCTTAGGCGGGCTGATTTTCTAATAGTAATATTAAAGTATCGACGTTCTCATTGGCGTGGACCATTACTATGAATTCATAAATCAGAAAATGAAACCCGGAAAAAGGAGGGAACACATCGCCATCTATTCGACCTTTGGATGAATCATGTGCGGCTTGATGGTGAACGAGAAAAGGGAATCCGCAACACCTGTGAAGACCCTCTACGTCAAAGTGGATGAAGCGTTAGATGAGACGATAAAAAGATTTTGGGTGATGAAACATTTGGAACATCAGACGACATTAGTATCGTGGTAGGTGACCCTTCCTGAGCAGCTCAAAGCTTTGAAGATTCTGTACACTTTGATGGAAACATGTACACCGTCCTTCTCCCGCCGTTGACAGACAGAGCTCAACCGCTGAACAGTTGGCATCAAGCAATGATGAGACTGCGACAGGCTGAGAGAAGCTTGATGAGAAATCCTCACAATCCTCCCAGTAGGAAAGGGTATGAAAGAATATCAAGAAGGAGAATTTTGCAAGAAATGTTTAGCATGGCCAGAAAGGAAAAACCTGGAATCTACCACACCATATGGCTGTCTGTGAAGACAGAATCATCACATAATGCCGAATCATATTTGATGGTTCAGCAAGATACAAGGGAACCTTCCTCAATCAACATCTGGACCCAGGTCGACCCCAACAGAACGACCTTGTCAAAATTCTGATACTCTTCTGGAGATACCGTATAGGTCTCCAGTCTGACATTTCGAAAATGTTCACGTGAATCAGGTTGCATAAACAGGATCAGGACGTTTGTTGATTTATGTGGAGAAACCTTGAATTCCAAGAAACACCTCCTATTTCGTTTTAAATCCAGTATGCTTCAGACTAGCATGCTCCCCATTTCTAACGATGTGCGTGATAAAGCATCATGCCAAGAAACATGGAAATTAATTCTTTGAAGTGGTGAGCGAGATCCACGAGAACATGTATGTCGATGATTTTGTGATGTCGATTGATAAAAAAGAACGAGCTTCAGAAACAGGGATCCAATTGAGAACATTGATGAAACTCGGCAGGATTAATTTGAAAAAAATGGGCGAGTAATCACGATGAAATAGTAGCGAGCTTGCCACGCGATGACGTCATGAAGGAGAATAACAACTCGTTGTTGAAGACATTAGGGATAACGTAGAACATCACAGATGACGAGTTGACTTACCCAATACCGCCGAACCTCAACCTGGAGTCTGCTGATATCACGCGCCAGCTGATAAGCACAACGGCGAAGATATTTCACCCTCTTGGCTATCTGTCTGACATTTCATGTCTGACACATCGAAGATATTTGCCCCCTCCTCCTTAATGAAAATTGTGCAGTTCATTCTCCCTTCTATAAAAGTATAGCGGTATATATTCTGTGCACGCAAAGCAAATTTTTGCTCCATGGTTGCATGAAGCCAACCTTGTTTCCACAGTAAAACATTCCTGAATGATTCACAATAAACTTTTAATGAGAGTACTGACAATGCTATTTGTGACGATGTTGTGTATTCTTGGGGCAGTGGGTGATACGGTACATTGTAAGTCGCTTTCAACGTTTAACCTGCTGCGATGCTGCTTATGAAGTGCCATAAGTGCTGAAACTCCCGTTTCAGAAAGGTACGTTGATGCAAATGGAACTAATATGCGAACTAAGATAACCAGAAAGAAAAGTTGGCAAAACTTTAGCCTGAAGTAGACCAAACTGAATTTCTAACACCTATGCATGACTAAAAATTCTGAGTTTTCACGCCCCCCCTCTCCCCCTGGAACATTCCTCCGTTCCCCTGGTTGAGAACCACTGCTATAAGCAATTGAATCAGGAAGTATGACAATCGTTTGACAGAAAAGCGATCGATCAGACAGAGAAAGAGCTTTCCTCCCAACGAATCCAATGGAAGTTCATTACAGAAAGAGCTCCATGGATGGGTAGATATTGGGAGAGATGAATAAAATCCATCAAAATTTCTCTGATGAAAACTTTGCAGAAAGCCCTGGCTGACGAAGAAGATCTCAGAACAATTTTATGTGAAATTGAAGCAAGATTAAACTTACGCCCGTTGACGCATCTGAGCAGTGAACGAAAGGATCTTGAGATGCTGACACTGTACCATGTTTTGACCAGCACCAAGTTCCTTGATTTACTGGAAGTCAACTAATTAGATTGATTGATTACTGGAGGATGTAGATTGGTTATGAAACCCTCCAATTACCTTTCAACTCTGAAAGTGTGGGAGCTACCATCAACAATTCATTGCACAATGGTGGAAAAGATGGCGGTCAGAGTACATCGTGACTTTGAACACATATCAGACAGGGCACCATAATCGACAACTACTGAGGGCCAGAAACACTGTTTTGAATGCTGAAAACAATGTCTCCAGAAACAAATGGAAAATGGGGGAAAATTGTGCAGTCGTAAATTTGGCCAGGATGGAATCACTAGAAGAGTGAAATTGAAAACCGCTGCGGGCATGATGAAACAGCCCACAATGAATTTGCATCTAATAGAACCATTACGTATCAAAGGATGGGAGTACACCACTCCTATGGGCGGGGAGGATTCAAACAACAAAAGGAAGGATTCTGTAGTTGACGCGTGGAACCTGATGATCAGTACAGTAGAACTGAAAAAGAACGAGAAAAAAAAGAATATTGGTCGATTGATTGGCAGAAGTTGGAAGCATTAACGCATTGAAACGCGTGTGACGGTAGCTTAACTTGTGCATTTGTGACTCTTAGCGGATATCATCTAGTTATTAGTTGCCTTTGTTCGCATTTGTCTGACCCAGAAAAAATTTGTGCCATTACTCAGTTGTGCTGTTATTTGCCGAACTTAACGTGAAACTAGTGTTGACGTGACAGAAGTCACGTAGTCGAAACTGAACTTGACTTTCTGACTAGACAAAGATAGTCAACAAAGAACCTGACCATCAAATCAAGTATAGCAAAAATTATTCGACGCAACTGCTGCAATAGTATATAAAAATGTAACGAGTAATCATAGTTCAAAATAAGATTTGAAATAATACATATGAATTATAATAATTTAAGTAATTTTCAGACTTTCTATGTATATGCGGAAAAATACATGTCACTTAATCCTGATTTTCATCTGCAAGTATACTGTCATTACACGCAACATTTTTATGCTGCAGCCTTCTTTGGTTGTCAACTGATTCAGTTTTTTAGAATTCCATCTGAAACTGACCTTGTTGTCTATTAACTTTGACGCCAACAGATATTCTCAAATATCAGGTAATGTACCAACCAATTTTTATACACTTTGTTATCATTCATAGTATGATTTTTTGAAAACTATCGATTGTAGCATGAATTTTTACTCGATTTTTTATCTATCATTTATTGTAAAAGTATTGCATTTTTCTAAATTTTAGCTGCCATCAAATTAGAATTTGGATATAAAGATGCCTGGAGGACTTTTTCGAGAATTGAATGAACATGTGCCAACTGGGCGGTATAATTATGAATGATTTTATTTGAATGCTATTTTATGTTGTTTTCTAAAACATAGGCGGTCTGGAGTACGGAGAGAAATAACGGTTCCTTGTACTGAAAGCATCCCGGAGCAGCTGCTTCACGGTAGAGAATATTTTGATATCAGTGATGAAGCAGCGTGGGTTGTTTCTTCATATAAGCGTGGTAAATTATTATATATTATTATCTTTTGCATGAACTTGTAAAATATCAATTTTTCTTTTGATTGAAAGAAAAACACAGACTATCCTCATTAATAAAAGTAAAATATTCTTAGGACATAGCGTCCCCGCCCTCCGTGACCCTAGCCTCCACACCTACTGGCAAACAAATGGGCCACTTCCCCATTTGCTGACTCTTTACTTTAATAGACTAACGTTTGTTTCCCACTTGTGCATTTATGTGGATACAGATGTGGACGGCAGTTACACACCGAAGACACTTTCTATAAGACGCGGAACGCAGCTGTGTGATATGGTTGAAAATGTACTCGCCCATTTAGCGAATTTCAAGGGCTGGGCAGTGATTCCGCTATGCGCTCGTGGTAGAAATTTCGTCTCTGCTTTTATACTTCAAATAGCAATTTTGGCAAACCACTTAAATGGACGTGACAGCTGCATTCGGCAAATAAAAATATTTGGACCGAAATTCGAATGGAAATCTGAAGTTGTGAGCATCATGAAATAAATAATTAAGACTAGTGAAAAATTATGATTATATCGAAAACTTGAAACTCAATAAATCTATGAACGTGAATGTGAAACAATAATGTGTTGATATTTCTGAAATGGAATTACTGATCAAAACTGAATAGCTAATAATATAGCATAAGTTAATCACCAATTATTGATCAAACACTGTACAAACTATGAGTGAGCAACCAATCACACAAAGGTAGCAGAGTGGGGAAATTGGGAGCGAGTAAAATGAAAGTGTCCCTTTTGAATTAATAGCTCACAAACAGTCCCAAACCGAAAAAAATTTTCTTTTAATTATGACGCAATATTACTTAGTTTTGTTATCAAATAAGTGACAACAATTTTTATTGTCATCCATGTTTTCAAGCTCTTACGTAGTAACTCAAAAAATACCATTTTCCAGAATAAGCTGTTTCTCATTATTGAGTTCCATTTACCTTCTTTTTGTGCTTATTGAAAAATGAAAAAATATTTTAAAATAAATTCAATAAACAACCGCTATGTGCTCTAACGTATCCGTCTTTCCAGTAGAAAGGATAAATCGTCAGCTGTAGCAAAACATTAATAACAGCAGTTTCAATTACATTTAAAGTTGAAAACTGTGTCTAAAACTTGCAGTTTTTATGAATCAGGTGATTTCCTCTATACAAAAACAATGCAACGCAATATTATGAATATAATCCCAAGCATGTTGAATCTCATCAGTTCATGAATTTTATTTTGAAAATAATTTTGGTTTAATTTGTAATGTTTGAATTTCACTTTATTATAAATAGAGGATTTATAGGTGGAAGAAATAAAGGATATTTCAATAGTAATTCTAAAAAAGTCACAATAGTTTCTAAACAGAAAACATGCATTATAATAATCACATTTCTTTATAGTATTATTTAATTGGATGAGAGCAATTCTACTGTTACAGATTCCAACACAACAAAGAAAACCTGAATATCAAGAATCTACAGTAGAAAGAATGTAGAGTAACGTCGTGTGTATGCGAAGTAATAGTAATAGCGATTTTTGGACGTGTGTGTTTGGTCTGTGTATCCTTTTCGTGTGTGTCGCTCTCTGTATAATTTGTTTCTAGTCAAATAAAGCGTTGGTATTCTCTTTCGAGATAGATTTGTGGGTCTTTGCAATCGAAAGACCTGGTGGAATACCATTCACGTTAGACGTGACTGGAAGCATTAGAGATTATAGGTTGTAAGTCGTTGGGTAAGCGACACGGATTCAAAGCGGGAACCGTACAACCGAACATAGAAAACTATATAGATAGAACTAGATAGAACTCAGCGGTTCAAATTAATCGACCGCGGTTTAATTATGCAGTCAACTTGAACTTGATTATACCTATCGAGTAGGAAGGAATACACCGGCCAAAACATTGGTCCTCTGAGCCGGATAGGAAGGACTGAGACTTCCGGATTCTTATCACGACTTGTGGATCATATTAATTCGTAGTTAACATCGTCATCGTCGAAGAATGTCATCGTCAAGGACAACGACCAAATTAGAAGACTATCAGAATAAGCTTTCTACCATGCGAACTCGTCTTTCTAGCTATATGAAAGAATTAGAGAGAGCACGTGAAGAATTGTCCTCACCTACGTTGGTACGCAACCTCCTAGACCTTCTGATTCCGTATTGGGACAGAGCGTGCCAACTAGTGGAGAAGTACGAGAATACCCTGCCGATCGGAAAACCGGCAGATGATATCATCGAGTGGCACAATTTTGTAATTGAGGTAACCAAGGCACGTAGTATCGCGCAGGATTACCTGAAGAAGGATAAGGTGGACGACGATCGCCGTGATATGAAGCAAAACAGTGGAGCACGTTATCACCTCAATCTACCTAAGTGGGAATTCCCGAAATTTGATGGAGACGTATTACAATTCGAGACATTTTGGGAGCAGTTCGAAGATCAAATACATCGACAGTCAGAACTTCGAGATACAACCAAGTTCACGTATCTTTGATCCTGCTTGACCGGAAATGCGCTAAACGCTATTGATGGTTTAGCAGTCACAGTAGACAATTATTCGGCAGTTATCGAGATTTTAAAGAGTCGCTTCGGCCGTAGAGATTTGATAATTCAAACCCATATCCGGAAATTACTAGATGTGACGCCTTGTAATGATGCGTCGTTGAAAACGTCAAGGAAGTTCTATGATGAAGTCGTCTCACACATTAGAGCCTTAGAAGCGTTGGGAAAGAACCCTTCATCACCAGAGTTGACTGCATCCGAAGTCCTATTAGAGATATTCAAATTGAAGGTACACGTGAGCACAAGGGAGAAATGAGAAACCCTTATCCTTTCCGAAGCTTCGAAAGCATCAAACGTGGAAGCTTTCTTGCGATTTTTACAAGATATAATAAGGGTGGAGGAGTCGGTCAGTATGGATGACCATAAACCATCCTCAAACGTTACCTTCATAAGAAGGAAGAGTCCTCCTCGAAACAGATTACCTTCTGTAGCCGCTCTTCATGCAGAGACTAGATCATTCGAAGGTTTCACGGTGTGTGGAGAACGTCATAGAGTAAGTCAATTCCCTAAGTTTTTAGCAGAGAGTACGCAGGATCGTTGGAAGATAGCGACAAGGGAAAACTTATGTTTCCGTTGCCTCCAAAGGGGACACAAGGGAAATAGATGCCCGGAAACCAAACGATGTGATCACCCTTCCTGTCGGAAGACGCATCACAAACTGCTACACAGTAATAAAGAAACGCACAAAGTCAGAACAGATGAAACACTACCCTTGAAGTCATCAACTGAGAATGAAGAAAGTGTTTCGAGCAACCGAGCACTTTTGGGAAGAACATCGACAGAGAAGGAAAATCTGTTGCAAACAGCACGCGCGATCTTATAGTCCGATGATGGAAATCAATTGTTCGTGACTTGCCTTTTCGATTCCGGCTGCCAAAGATCACTTATTAGGAAAGATTTAGCAGAGTCGTTGCGGTTGAAAGGTACAACGGAACGATTGATGTTGTTAAGGCTGGAAGAATCACACAGTAAGTATGAGAAGTTGCGTTGCGTGAACTTTCGCTTAAAGGGTATCTACGGAGGAGAAGATAGTTATCCCATCGAAGCACTCTGCCTCCCAAGGATAACAACGGTGGACGCGAACCCATCGGCGGCTAACTGGCATCACTTACACGGACTGAACTTAGCTGACATCTTTCCGAGAGAGAGAACGGAAACTGATGTACTAATTGGAATCGATTTTTACAACCGTTTGCTGTTCAGAGAGAGGACAGTAGGTGGAATCGCCTTGCCAGAAGCCGTAAACTCACCGTTCGGGTGGATTGTGTCAGGTAACATCCCATCAAATGACGGAGGTAGAGAATGCATCACTCTTCTGGTGAAGACTGAAAATGAGTATGGAGAAGATGACCTTAGAAGATTTTGGGATTTAGAGATCATCGGTGTGACAGATGACAAAGGAGCCAAAGACCCCTTTGTCTCTCGTCTCATGAAAACTTTTGAAGAGACCCTAGAATATGGCGATGGACGTTATACAGTCAAACTCCCATGGAAACCAGGATTCCTGAATCTATCGAATAACTATACACACGCGTTGCAACGTTTGTTTAAGACAGAAGCCAGTCTTCTAAAGGATACCACCAAGTCAGAAATGTATTCCAAGACGTTAAAGGAATACATGACTGAAGGTATAATAGAAAGAGTTGAGAATAAGCGTGGAATTGAAGGGAAAACCTGGTATTTACCACACCATATGGTGTTGAAAAATGACCAGACTTCGACGAAAGGTCGGAGAGTATTTGACGTTTCAGCCCATTTCGGACGAACATCTTTGAATAGACAGTTAGATACAGGACCATCCTTACAGAGAGACCTGGTTAGAATTTTGTTACGATTTCGAAGACATCGTATTGGAGTGCAGTCGGACGTCTCCCGAATGTTTCTTCAGATAGGATTACACAAAGAAGATCTAGATGTAACTAGATTTTTGTGGAAGGAACCTGGTGATCCGTCGCATCCGCAGACATTTCGTTTCAGGAGACTCTGTTTCAGATTAACGTGTTCTCCTATTTTGGCCTTAGCCGTGATGCAACATCACGCCAGAATGAACAAGAGCAAGTGGCCCAAGGCGGCCGAAGAAGTGCTAAAAAATGTATATATAGATGACCTGTTGTTTTCACTCGACGGTCGAACGGAAACGATGGAATGTGTGAGAGAACTGAAACAGTGCAGGATTTCACTTAACAAAATGGTCAAGTAACGAACCCTCAGTGTTGCGATCGCTCCTAGAAGAAGACGTTGTGTCAGAGAGTAAAGCAAAAATGGCACTAGGGATCGTATGGGACAGCAAGGAAGACATAATCACCTCCCAAGCCATCTGTGTCGCAAGATCCGATCAGGAGATGACAAAGAGGGGAACGTTGAGTGTGGTTATGATGATTTTTGATCGGCTATGATATCTGTCTCCGTTTTTGGTCAAAACCAAACGTATGTTACAAGTACTGTGGCGAAAAGGAATCGATTGGGATACCCCTCTCCCACAGAATATGCTGAAAGACTGGCAAGATTGGATGACTGAAATTCCATCGATATCAGAAATAAGGCTACCAAAGTATTTGTTACCAGTTGGAACTGGTTGGTTGCATCAAAGAGGTAGAGTTGCATGGGGACGGAGATGCATCAGAGAAGGCGTACGGGAGTACGGTCTGTCTGAGAATAACTACCGTATTGGGTGAGATCATTACGAACTTGGTAATGAGTAAGACCTGAATCGCGCCAGTCAAAAGAGTAACCCTACCACGATTAGAGTTGATGGCGGCCTTGATCACAGCCAGACTTCTTTCTTTCGTGAAGACCAGTCCAGAAGTGAAATTTAGTAGGATTGTCTGTTGGACAGACAGCCAAATAGCACTTCGATGGATTGAAGGGGACAAAGGTTCTGTGCTGTTTGTGTTCATTTATCATGTTGTGGTTATCCTTGCTCGTTTGCATCTGTTCCTAGACTTGCACCTTCGTTCAATAACGTTTGTTTGTATCAGTTTGTCCTGCTCTCTGGCACGTTCATAAGCGAACACGGGTCAGATTGCGGTTAGGTGATCATTGTTCATATGACCTACCGATGAATAAAAATTACAGTCCACTAGCTGACAGGCGACAACGGTTTTGTTGCAGGCATTTTGGTCCTCTGAGCCGGATAGTAGGTTCTATCAACCTTAAGGAAGTAGAACAAGACACTGCTGAAAGTGAGCTCATAGTCTCCTCTGAATAAGCTAGATGTCGGTAAGGACCGCTTTGCCAGGTTGCTGGGAGTGCTAAACCCGTTCCTAAAGGAGCGAGCAGCAGTGCTGGTGATCAAGTAGCAACTTCAGTCGACAGAAGAGCACTATCGTTAGATCGAAGCGCTTCGAGAAGAATTTGAAGCAGGTCTGGACGAAGAAGAGCGTAACATCGCAATGGACGTGTGGTCGAAATATTAGCGACGTTTCATAGAAAGCAAAGCAAAGGCACGAGCCTTGATCACTAAAAAGCAACCAGGGGATGAAGTACCTAGTAGCACAAGATCAGTAGAACGGAAAAACCGCCTGTTGATTCGAACTACTGAAGTTTCCTGGTGACGTAATGAAATTCCGGGAGTTCTGGGATCAATTTGAAGTCAGCGTCCAAGATGTTGACGTACCTTCGTGGGTGTTTTACCGGTGCAGCGTTAGATGTGATATACGAGGTTTGTTAGTAGCAAACCAAGGGAATGCGCTTGCACGGCAACGGTCCAAGGAGCGTTTTGATCGTCCTCAGGTGGCAGTATGAGAACATATCCTGAATTTCTTCTACAAGATGGACAGGAGCACTGAACTCTCCGCTATTTGTGATGAATGCCATAGAGGGGTGTACTACTTGTCAGCGCAGGGAAAGGATTCGCGCAACAGCGACCTTTTGGCGGCAGAGATCATGATCACAATCGTCCGTGAGCGACTACTGAATTTAGTTCGCATCCAGTGGGACAAGCTGGCTGTGGAGGATGGCAGCCTGGTAGCGGATCTACCTCTGATGTCACGAGAAAACTGAATGATCTGAGATTGGAGGAGAAGCGGTCGATGAGTGCAGTGGAGAAGCTGAGAAGCCCTAGTCAGGAGAGAGAAACCCAGAAGACTGTAGCTTTTTTCCATTCCGTGGTTGAAGTCGTCTGCGGATTTTGTCAGGAGCACCACACGCTTTCAGAGTGCACGAATTTAAGACAGGCGAGTCGCCAGAAATAGCGGGAGAAAGCTACCCGCTATCTACTTTGCTCTCCTGCCTCAAGCCGGGGCGTTTCTCCTCAGCCTGCAAGCGTAATCGACGAAAGAATAGGTAGGCGTTCATACAGAAAATTTTGTCTTAGTGAGCAATATGCAAATTTAAAGTTTGCTTTCTGCAGTTTATAACATTTGGACGGTAATTTGAATATGAAAGAGGAAGTGGTAAGCATAATGGATGAATACTGGGAAATGTTCACCGTTACTTGTTACGTCCACAATTTGGAAGCCAATAATACAAGGAACAAGAATGTGATGTAATAAGAGGCTAATATATACGTCCCATGAATTGCGCAGAAGTATTGATTATGCGTACTATTCAACAATAAAAGTGTACTTCCAAGGTGTAAGGAGATGAGTGTGATAAAAATAATTGCAATAAACAATACTCAATACAGCAAATATTAAAATCATATAATCGGCTTGACGTTATTATTACTGAAGGTTGAGTAAGTTGTATACATCTGAATATACACTAAAACTAATTATAGGTTGAACGATGTAAGGAACGTACATAAAGTTTTTGCTGTAACACAAAACTAATATTTTGTTTTCAAGTCAGTAAATCAAGAAATATTGAAAATACTTATGCAATAGCATGACCATTACACTTGAACTCAGTGACCCAACTCATGGGAGTAAATGGTCATGAAAATCTCCGTTACACACAATGTAATATAAGTAATAAATACGCAATTCACGGTGCTAGATCTCCTGGAAGTAAAATCAATGCAAATTTGCGTTGGCGTGTATTTTCATGCTACATTATTTTCTGGTCAAATGTTTTGCAAATTATGGCTAATTAATGATACAACACTACATTTTTGAGGTAAATGATCTCAAGCTTAAGAAATAAGAATGATTCAACAAAATATATTCGGACACATTGAAAAGTTATGAAACTCAGCAAAATGTCTGAACTGTGAGAACAACTGAAAACCACCTTTAATAAAAGGTTGAGTGTCATTTGTTTGAGGAAATCTCAACTAACATTGATAGAGAAAATTTGTCTAAACCATAAATCAATCAACAGCCACAACCACCATACATGAAACATTTATCACTTACACTTACCCTTAAAAACATTAAATCATGCATAATGTTCTCATATGCAGTATCCCTCGTACTATCTGTTGAAACAAATGACACGAAAATTGAACATATTTTAGGCTTTGTGCACGTGTTTTTCTAATGTAGTATGGACCACACCCCAAGCATCCAACAACATACTTTTCAACTTTACGATGTTCTGTAGGCCGAACGAATTGCAACAACACTGCATTTTTTCACAATACGTCTTATTGTTTCAAAAGAGATGTCACAAATCTTCAGACCATAAAAATGAAAATTGACAGAGTGCATTCAAAGCAAAACCCCCTGGGGTGTCATCCACCTCAGCAATCCATCAAAGGGTTCATATACTATTCCAATGCAAATTGAAAATATAAATTTACTTCAAACAGTAACGTGAAGAAGTTCTTTATGTAGTTGTCAGTGTAAAATTGTTATCAACACCATAAAGTACTTCTGACGCTCTGCTTTAGATATCTTTTTAATTTTGAGGAAACATTTGATTGATTGCAACATTTCTACTACTAATTCTGAAGCTTTATAATTACAAACTTTAATAATAAACAAGAAATTCACTGAAAAGATAAAAACTAAATGAAATACAATTAAAACTCATTGAATGCTAAACCAAACAGAACTGAATATATATATCAATTGTCATCAGATGACTTTAGCGCCCTTCGTCATTTCAATTTCGATTTCTGTATAAATATGAAACATTAAATTTATAAATATGTCTGCTTTATAATATAGTGGACGTAAAAATATGAAAAATTAAAAAATTGAAATTTATGGTGAAATATAAAACTGCTTCCCAAGAAATTACTTATTAAGGAAAACTTGATATTACGAAGAATTATTGGCTTTCCCAGTAATCCTATATTTAGATACGTTTCTATATTACGGAACTGATATCTATTTTCAACATTCTCAGTAGTTCAAAAAAAATACTACTTACCAACGTATGAGGTTCTCTCAACTTTGCCAACTGTTTCTCATTTGTGCCGTTTCCAAACGTGATAAATGAATTTAAGAAGATGAAAATCAAATGAAACAAAAAATAATTTTTTGTCAAATCATCATTCATTCTTATGAAATCGCAGTATTATTTATTCCTAGCACAATGCTTCCCTGCTATTATTTCAGATGAAACATATAAAGAAAGCAATAAGACGCGAAACCTTAGATTAAAATTTGCATAATGTTTCTTTCAACTGATAATTTTGATTAATGGTAATTCCCAGTATGCATTTCACTAATGTTTGCAAATGCTTGAAGAGCAGCTACCATTAAATTATGTAAATGGTAATTCATTCTATGCTCTATGTTAATATTTACTCAAAATAATTAGATTCCCGTTAATCTGTTTTCAAACTGATACGCCACTCCTGAGAAGGCTGACTTTCGCTAAAAGAAAAAACACTCAAACAATACTTTTTACTTAGCTGACTGCACCACAACTTTCTCAGTATGAAAATACTTTGTCCAATAAAAAGAATTGCATAAATAAATTTATTTATTGATGCAAATATTAATCATACAGACTTGTTATTAACGTCATTGACTATGGTATAACAACTTAATTTTTTATTGAGATATGGAAATAAATTTAAAATCATTTTAAAAAAGAAACTAATCTGAAATATTACTACGCTTTGCCATATAATGTAAAATTAATTAATTAATTAATTTTGTGTTTGAAAACATACACCTAAGGACTGAGAAAATGTAAGGAAGTTAAACATGGGGCTTAACTGCACTTGCTTTGAAACTGCATAATTAATTTCCATCAATGAAAAAGTTACGCTGAAGATTTTCTAAAATTAAAAAAAATTTTCACTTTAGCTCATCACGTCTTAAAAAAAACCTTTGTTTTAAAAAATGCAAAATGTGATCATTTATATCCGTGTAAGGTAATTTAGTGATAATGCACCCATATTCAGAAAAACATTGATAAAAAAACAATCATCCAATCACTGAGCAAACATGTGAAGCTAATAAAATGCCAGAAACCATTCGCCAATTAGCGTTAAAATGCTGTAAAGCCTATCAGTGAACAGCCAGTCAATAAAGGGGGCCAAAATCGAGCTACAAACGGTTAGTGAACCGTTATGCTGGGCAGTTTCCACCAACTGTTTCAGATTTTGTAGCTTCTAGGGCCTTCTTTGTAATTGGAGTATGTTTCTGTGTTGTCATTGTAATCGCGGCTCATAAAGTGCCAAAAACGCAAATTCAAAAGTGTCTGTTGTTCATCAAGCACACTAACATTTGATAGCCGGTTTTAAAGGTTGCTTAAAAGCCGGTTATTGTTTCTGAAACAGGTAAAAGATTTTCAAAAAGCTTTTAAAGTCAGTGCTTTGAAACTTGGCACAGTATTCTTCTACTATGCGCAGGTGTTCTCGTCATGATTTCGCCATATTTCTCGTCAAGAATTATTACAATAACAAGTATGACATTTTTCAACATAGAAATTCAAAAAATTCTTTATTTATCATCTGAAATATTTTATTCACTAACACGTCATCTACTTATTAATGTAAAGCAACTGCTCAATTTACTGGAACTTTGCAAACTTCTCGTTTTAAACTGTAATTTTCAATTCAAATGCTTTATGCATTATTTACAGATGTCGTCCAAAATTTACGTATTCAGACAATTTTCTAATTCTCAAAGTTCATTTTTCAAAGATTTATGGACTCATTTTACTTTTTTCTAAATTATCATTTCTAAACTTAAAATGATATAAAAACAAATAATCTGTTTATTTCTGATTTCTTCATTATTTCTTTACAAAGAACAAATTAGACGAATTAAAAAAAATTCTTATTTAAATATATTAATACTTGATTTTTGTTTATTCATACAGTCAACAGTAAATTTCTTAAAAAACAATTTTATGAAATATGACAATCTTCAATGAATGAAAACAATTTCAAGTTGTTCCTTCAACGAGTGTTCTCCATTAATTCCTTAAAAACGTTTACTTCACATATTCCCATTTTTTCCAAAATTCGAAGCTACATTATAAGTAATGCTTCAGTGCATATTCCTTTTCACAAAAGTTGCATCGCCTACAGCACTTTAGCTTCGTAGATCCAGTCAACGAGCCAGTTAACGTCAAATGCAATTAATAATCAGAAAATGCTAAATTAAAATTTTTCTCAATAATAGCATAACAATTGAAAAGCAAATAAATTATTGCTGATTATTTAAGAAAATGTGCACAACCATTTTTATTAAAATTTTTTTATCAACATTTTACATATACTGCTATCAACAAATTTCACCATAGAAACATTCTAGGTTAACGGCTTTAACATTAAGTGAAATTGTTTGAGAATATTCATAAGCAACTGCTAATAGCATATTAAGAATCACTGCTAATTTGCTATTCGCAATAAAATCTATTAAAATTCGAAATATTTTGGATTGAGATTTAAATGATTAACTATATATTGTAATGCAATGTGAAATAAACAGTGTCCATGTAATACATAAGAAGCACCTCTTGAAATTCACGACTCAATAAAGCATTTTTGTCATACTTCTTGTAACGTTACAGAATTCATGTAAAAACAGCGAATGCATTATCTTAATGAAGGCTTGTTGATGACGGAGACAGAAGCCACTGAAAGCTACAATACTTTCTATTGTCATTAAAATCTGTTTGGATTAAAGCTAAACAAGAAAAACAGACTTAACGTCCGTAAATGAAAAGAAACAAAGTAGATTTCGTTCATTAGAAAAATAAAAAACGCTTTCAGTCACAAATGCATTACATTTGAATAATAATTTTTCAATTAACATAATTAAGCAGAATATAGAATTGAGCAATGTGTATCATTAAAACTTCCAACAGAAGAACTTCCTGTCTTCTAAAACGTTTATGCGTATTTTTATATGATTATTAAATCGCATTAAAAAATAAAAATATAGAGAAGTCATACAATAAGACATTTTTATCATTTCAAATACGCTACATTCCAGTATGAAATTTATCTGGCACGGTGAAACCAAAACTAGACCGTGAACACAGGCAGTTGAAAAACTCCACCCGAAATGTTCATGCTGTTACTCTAAATGTAAAAATATGCATATCAAAAAATAATAATAAAAGAATAATAATCAGAGATCTCAAAGAATAATAATCAAATTCTCAATAAATTACATAACAATGCAACAAAAATTTAGATAATAACCACTTAATTTGAAAATTTTAAATCTTTACATGTAGAACATATTTCTGTACATTATTTTATGCTTACTGAGAATGTGTCACTGCTAAAATTTGTAATTTCTCATGAACCATCACGTTTTTTTGATTTCCAAAGCAAAGATTGTGTAAGGCTTTGCAAAGCTTGCAACTCGACATACTGCTTTTGCGAGTCAGCTCGAAATTCTTTTAAACTAGATTCAATATTCTCCAAACGCTGCTGAAGCTCTTCTTCTTTTATCCGAGCTTTTTCAGTGGATCTAAATGTAACTCACATTTTTCATCAAAATATTTTTAAAAGTGCTACATTCTACTTAAATTCTCAAAAACAATTTTCAAAATTAAAAACCTCATATATTCAAAAGCAACCACAAACACGGCTATTCCATAAACAACCATTTCCCCAAGTATATCAGCACCCAGTTCGACTGCAGCTTCTTCATTTAATTCAGGAATTGTAACGGGCTTACCGAAACCAATCATTATCATTTTCCTAGTGATTTCCACTCTGTGGTATACTTAAAAAATATTAATTTCATAAACTTCATTCGAGCATACAGACTTACGCTGAGCTATGGGAAGGCAAATAAAGCGGCGAAAAGTGTAATTCCGTTTCGCGCCATTCTTTAGTTGATTCGCAATCGGCCTACTCACTTGACGGGCCAGAAGACTCACTAATTTTATGACCGGAAAAGCGTGAACCATGAAGAATTTCCAACGAAAACGACAATTTCTTCTGTGATAAAAACATAAAACGATAAATATTTTTCACTTTTATATTTATAATTAAATTTCACATTTACAATACACTCCTTATTTAACGTCACTACACAAATTTTATGTTATACGGAACTTTACAGTACATTATTAAAATGCAAGTGCCACAATAATAATGTACTTTATTAAAAATTGATATAAAACTGCCATTTATCGTATTAACTTCAAATTTTGCATTAATAATAAAATAAAATTAATTAATTAAACAATAATAAAATAATAATAGATAACTGCATTTTTTAAATTGAAATAGCACGGTCAGTTATTTAATAGTCTTCTCGGCAGAAGATGCAAAATAATTATGAATTATGAAATTTTCTTATTAACATTATTTCAAGGCGTTTGATATTAGCATAGCCTATCTGTAACATTAAAATAAAGCACTGATCATTAGAAATTACTTACCAATTTTCAGTAGCGAAGATTTATGTTATAATGCACATCAATAGTAGTGTTAACGCCAGAAAGCGCAGTCGTATGTTTTACTGATAAATTAACAAAAAAACTGTTTTATAGAAGGATTTTTTCAGAAGATTTTTAGTTGGGTATTGTAGTTTAATGTTGAAGAATTTAAATGTCGAAGTTCAAAGAGTATGAAAAATTCATGTTTGACTAACTGCAAAATTCAAATACTTTACGTGCATGCCGAATTTAAACACGGCACATGGAAACGAGGTCTCACTTTTAATTTATTGTTTTTGAGCATAATAGGAAAATTGCATTTTCTTGTCGCATGTTACTCTTAATATTAATGACTTATATGTAATAAAAATGACACCGGTGCTGTTAACTCAGTTTCTGTTAATAAACCTTTTCAGTAGATTTATTGAGACTAAAAAATCAAATCAGATTGTTTCTAAATAGTATTTTATTTTTTTTTTGAAGAATCAAGGTTAATATAAGACAAACAAACAATATTATCAAAATAAAACCTGTTATTTTGTTTAAAATTACAGTATTCCATTCATCTGCATTTACACGGTTAAGATTTATAATAAAAAATTAATTATAGTATTTAATTTTTTAAATTAATGTCTACAGTCTGCGATGATAATACATCAGTAACTGTCAAGAATGGGACATTTTTACTTGACAAACATGGCCCTGCTGTTGTTCGAGTATTTCTTTTTGTTTAATTACTACTTCTTGTTATTTAATTGTATTTTAGACTATCGTTGCATCCATTGGATTAAGTGGACTGTATTTTTTTTGTCGAAGCATTCGCTTGGTGAGACGTGTATTTTTAGAATATTTTTCACTAATAGTTGGTGCTTTTCCAAAAAAATGAATTGAATTCAAATTTTTAAATAATACGTTTTAAGTAAGTAAATATGCATATTTAAACGAACTTAAATCTGATGAAATGAACAATATGATTTGTTCACTACTTTGTCTTATGTTAATGTTTACTTTTTACTACATTCACAGTAACTCGAAATATGTTATTTCAGTTTTCATTTTTCAAAACAGTGAATGATATTCCAGATGAATTTTTTAAAAAACACATACGATTAAGGGGCATTGTGAGCAATGTGGATTGGAAAGGTCGTCTAGTAGTTAATCATATTCCTATCGTGAAGCTACCGTTCACCGGTATGATACTGACACTCTTTGCGTTTTGTTTATTATAATTTTTTTTCAAGGTAATCAAGATTCAGAACTGTTAATTCATTTGGCTGCTGTGAACTTAGAAGAATCTGGTATTAATTGGCTACGGCATAATTTATCGAATAATTACATTAAATTTGAACTGCTTTGCAAGAATGAAATTGACAATTCTGCAGTTTGTGACGTTAGTGTTAAATATGTAAGTATGTATGACTGATTATTTTTTTACAAAATGAAATTTTACTTTGTTTAAAGAAAACTTTGCCTATGATGATGAAAAATGTAAACAGAGAAATTGTACGAAGAGGACTGGGGCAAGTGATCGATTACACAGATAATGAGCATATAAAAGCTCTTCACATGATTCCACGTTATAATCGATTAGTGCAAAATCTGCTGCTCAGCGAATCTTATGCCGATAAGAGAGGTGTTGGGAAATGGAAGCGTCCGAAATTAGTTGAAGCAGTTTCGGGCTATCCAAGCCAAATTGTGGATTTGGTCAAAAATTCAAACATTTTCATATTTCTTCAAATTTGCTACAATGCTGGCAAAGAAGGAGCCATTCTGTTAAAGAATCTTTCTCGTCATATTAACACACTCGCTCTCCACATATACACAATCACAGGAAAGACTTTAAATTTGATATCTCGCTTTTATCGACTATTTTTCAAGCAATAATCTGTTGCTTAATTAAACAGATGTTTTTTCCTCTTTCCAATTTTATATTTGGGTATATTTTTCATTGTACTAACGAAGGAAAATCGAGAAAATGAACAAACAATTTCTGCTGTATCACATTAATATGTCGAGTCTTCGAATTACTTTGAACAGTGCAAATTTGTTATTTACATAATTCACGCTTTTAGAAGTAGAAGCGGAATTTAGAGCTCATGTATAAATTCCGACAGCCCTTTGGCCATCCATTATTTCGTGGAATTACCAGGGCACATCAACGTTTTATAAACAAAACTGTATTGGTGAAAGATAACAATGTTGAAGAAGCGCTGAAAATTCTTAACAAGTACGTTTCACAAAAAAAAAAAACGTAAAATCCACATTTACAACTGATTCTTCAGTATTCTATTAACTGTATTTATTTTATAAAAATTTGTCAATGTGACATTGAGCTTGATGGGAAAAGTAAATTTTTTAGGAAACTGAGCCAAGAAAAATTACTTGAAATTTACAGAAGAACACGTTATTATGAAAAGCCTTACCAACAGAGAAATCAGTATTCGTATGAAATTTGTAAAGCCATTTATAATGAAGATATGAACCGCAAAATAGCGTTGATTTCAAGAAAAAACCGTCCTGATCGTTGGCCTGGACAATACTGAACTGTAGTCCATGAATTTGAGGTTTATTCTATATAACAAACTAATGATGTTAAAACTACAGTCTTCGAAATTGAACAAATAAACTATAGTCGTTTTAAATCGTGTTCAGCGTACTTTGCCATATCTTGTACAAGTTGTGCCTGATTTGAAGCAATATTACAAACCAATTTTATTGCTGCAATACTGTGCTTCTGAGCAGTAACCAGATGAATTGGAGTAAACAGTCCAAACTTTTTGAACATCTGCTTTCTGCTGAAATCATCGTCACACTGTCGTAAAATAAAATTAACACCCTTTTCTACATCTACAGTACTCGTGGAGTCAAGGTTTACAACACTAATATTAAGTAAAGAACCCATTGATTCTCTTGCCTTTGCCATTGCCATCCAACACTCTTTCATTTTGCGCTCGAGGATGAGCTTCAGGTGGATTTGTTCATTCATACAATCCAAAAGTTTGAAAATTTCTTCGTCAACATCGTTCTCCATAACGCATCTAAGTACATTTGTCATTATGTAATTAGAAAAATATTGAAAAATATATAAAAATTAAGTGTATAAAAATCAGTACGTCCACGTGCATATCTTGTCAATCAGATAAAATGCAACAGCTATCGACTGTACTTTTACTTTGATTGCATACATTAAATTTTACAGAAAATCAAGAAATACATGCTATTTATAAAAGATGCATACAATAACAAGAAACGTTTTATACTTTAAATTATAAACAATAATTTATTAAACGCTTGGAATACATTACAGTACGGATGCAATTTAAAGAATATCAAGAACAATAATTTTTTATTTGTAAAATATTTATATCTGAAAAGAATTTTAAATTAGAAAACAAAGCTGCTATTTATAACATGATATAAACAACCCATTGACCAGGAACATTAACATAAACATGCAGCTTCTTGATAATGAAAACTTTATTTGCAAAAATGCAGTTAACTTACAGTTTCAGCTGAAATATTGTGCAGAGCTGATGAAGATATATGTGCATATATCTGCTATCCACTATCGTTTGTTGCTATAATCAGTATCATTTGTCATTCTGTAACGTATTTCCCGTAGAAACTGGCGGGTACACCTCTGCTTCAGGACTGTCCCCGGTCACTACCAACCGTGTTGACCTTGCGACCTCCTTCGCGCTTCGACGAAAACATTCAGGGTAATAAAGAGAAATAAACACAACATAATCGCTCAAAGTGCTCATTTGAACGTGCTACCGACAATCACCGTGATACATTACACTGCGGTCGACCACCAACCGAACACCACGTACGAACCTTTTCTCCCCACAACCTACCGTAGCTTTTCCGATTGTTACAATTCATTTATCGCATTTACCGTTGTAACGAGCCGCTCCCTCGGGAAGGTTCGTTCAATTCCTCCACCGCGCTATTGGCGCATTCGTCGCTAAACGGCGACGGGCCGGTATTGACCGGCGGGTTTCCCTTTCTTTCCGATTCGCGTTTTCTTGATGACATTATAACAATCAAACAACAGTCAGTAAGTATAGTTTTTATTGGCAACTGCGAGCAAGGACCGCCGACGATGTGTTACCGCAAGCTTCTTCGACCCACACACCGACGACCACGCACACGTACACCTACGCCCTACTATACTTTACCTCTGATTTTCAAGTCCAAATCTGCTTACGGTAGCTTCACCTTTTTTCCGCTTCGTTGTTTGGAGAAATAGAGTTGTTAGCTCGGTCCACGTCCGCTACACCGCTATTTATTATAAAAAAATATCCAACTTTACAATATCATGTCTAAAGTGCTTAGATGAAATAAAGTTTGACATATATAAACAAATAATAAATATTTCGTTTAAAAATTAACCAAAATACTCTCGATTGTTTAGCAGCATCCAAATATAGAACTTGATTTGTACTATTCTACAGTACTTTGAATAGTTGTCAATATTTATTTTGAAAAAGTGAAATTTTCTTGCGCTTCACGTTTTTCTATATTTCTGAGGAAGTATGTGAACGTTTGTTATTTTTAATTTTTAATTATGCACTGCCATAGTGACTAGTATGCAGATTCTGTTGTTTTCTGGTGCTTTTTGATTTGGTTTTTTCGCAGGCGTATCATAACATATCAGTAATGCAGAGAAATCCGTGGGGCATCAGCGAACGCAAAGAGCCGTCATGTTCGTTTGCCGAAATTATGGACGAAGAAGTAGCAAGAAAGCTTCAACTAGAGGAACAGTCATCTTCGGATGTGAAAGCAGCTGACGCCGTTGAAGCCGAGCTTTGCGAAGGAGACGACTGCATTGACGACTATACTATTGCGAAGCTGTTGCAGAAAGATTATGATTTGGAAGTTGAGCATACACTTCGCTTGAAAGAGAAGCAGTACAACAAAGATGATAAAGGTTGGTTTGTGAAAATAGAATTATATTTTCTCATTGTTTTTTTTGTAATTCCAACCAATTGTTTGCTGTTATTTTTAAATATTAGTGGGAATTTCACTTGATTTATTGAAACCATCTCGAGAAAAGTATGATTCGGACGAATCTGTTGAAGAAAGAGATGACGAAGAACTTGAATACGTGAATAATAAATTAGATTGTAAAAACAAACATGATTTTATTAATGATAACAAATTGTTTTTGGATTATTTCATTTTGAAGGTTACACAATTCCTGAATTCGGTTCCAAAGGTGTTGTATTTCAAAATGGACGATGTGTTACTAAACATGACAAAGAGATTTGTGGCCGTAAAAATGTTTCAAAATTCATGCAAGTAAGTTTAATAAGTAATAATTTTTTGGAATGATTATAAATATTGTTGTTGTGGTTCCAGTTTCCAGCGGAATTCAACACTGGCGATGCGGCGAAAATCGACTTGAAATTGTCGAATCGTGTGTTCAATCAGCTGAAAGTGCATAGTATAAATATGGCTAAACGACGACACCGTGTGCACGAAAATAAAGAAAAAGCAACGGCGGTGAATGTTCAATGTTTTAACATTTTTAGCTTGTATCTGTCAGCTGGTTAGAAGCGATTTTGTATAGTGTGTATTGTTTCACGTATAGGCAAATATATACACAGAAATACTGCTGATAATGATAGTATTGTTTCTTATTATTGTCTGTTGCAGTGGGGTTTTGTTTCAGGAATTGGCGGTTGATACTACCACTCGAATGATATTATTTAAGATGATTAATGGAAATTTGCTCGAATCAGTGGATGGTCAAGTTGCTACAGGCAAAGAGTCGGTTGTTTTTCATGCAGTAGGCGGAAGGTATGTGTATAGGTTTTTCGAGATGTTGCACTGATGAATGTTTATATATGTATTATTCAGTTCGTTGTTAAATGTTGTAATAAGTAAATTGCCGTGCAATATTTCAGCGATCTGATACAAGAAAAGCAGTGTTCGAATTTTGCTGTTAAAATTTTTAAGACAGCGTTAAACGAATTTCAAAATCGAATTGATTACGTTCAAGAGGATTTTCGTTTCAAAAACACACGAAAAATACTTAAACTATGGGCAGAGAAGGAATATCGCAATTTGAAGAGGTAAATGTATATATATAATAAGTATGTGAAATTGTTGTTTGATTTTTATCATTCTGAATATAGATTGAAAACCAATGGATTACCTTGTCCAGATCCAGTCACTGTGCAAAGTCACGTTCTTGTGATGTCATTTATTGGAGATGAGAAAGTTTCGGCTCCAAAACTGAAAGATGTTCAATTAGATCTAGCTACCTGGGAAGTATTGTATGACGAACTGAAATCGGTAGTTCCCATCTATCAAGGCAAACCATTCGCGCGCGCATGTGCTTCTCCGCTAATATACTTTTAGATCATGAAATCGATGTTTCGAAATTGTCGTCTGGTCCATGCGGATTTGAGTGAATTCAACATATTATATTGGAATGAAAAGCTGTGGATAATTGACGTTGCCCAGGCGACGGATTTGTCGAATCCGCAGTGTTTTTCATATTTGGCACGTGACTGTCGTAATGTGAACAACGTAGGGCGAACGACGTTGCTTTGTTTGGGATTGTACTTTGTCAGTAGATATTTTATTTGTGTAGTTTTTCGCCGAACGTGGGGTTCAGGTATGCAGTGTGCGAGAGCTGTTCAACGAAGTTACCGATTTGAAGTTCACCAACGACTGCACCTTCAACGCCGAAGTGGAAGATCTTGTCAACAGCAGTCGTCCTAAAGTTTACGGAAAGCGCTGTCCGGCTGATTGTTTGCTCGATAGCCAAAATGACCAGGGCGCGTCGGTCAGTGAACGGGATTTCGCTCCGTGATGATTTTATTCATGTGCGGGCTCAAGCTGTTTGCTGGTCTGCTGGTATTGCGGAAGAAACGTGCAACATATTATTATACAGTATGCACAGTGAAAAATTTTGATTGGAAATCAAGTTTGAAAAATAAAACTGACATTACTGTCGTCCAATTGTTGTTGTTTTTGTTGTTGTTTTTCAAAAATTTTTTAATGAATAAAATGAACTTGATTATTTTTCTGCTTTAATATTTTACCCGCACATTGATTGAAACGCAACCGTAGTAAGTAAGTACTTTGCATAAGACGGTGAAATAGAATGCATTCATTATAATCGAAATGTTAAGTTTTGTGTTCAATTTTTTATGATGATGAAAAGTTGGCTAATGCATTCTAGATTAATATATTAATTGAAAAATTGAAATTTATGCGATGCAATATTTTATTTTATTGTGAGAAGTATTAAAAAAAATTAACAGATGAAAAAGAATGTTGTTCGTTATTCATGAAGTTAGTTATTTTAATTTATGAAGTGCTATTGTTATTGTGCGTGTTGAAGATCGATGACTGGGAGAAGGAGAGAATTTTTTGCTGAATGATGACGATAATTAGTACTGTAATTGAAAGAAAAAACTTGAAGTTCAAAATGAATATTTAAAAAGTCAATTTAGCCATTTGTCATTTGTATTGAAAGAAGAGCTGTGGAAAAAGTCTCATTATTAAGGATTAAAAAGAAAATAAAAAATTAATCAAAAATTGAAAGTTCAACAACGCTTGTCTATCTAGTAGCAATAAAACACATGCGTGCATGCATCATGCATTTGCTAACTTGTTATATCTGTTGCACTTGTTGTTTGCTTACGTTTGTTTTCCTTTTTCCATTTGAAAATTTACATATCTGTGCGACTGTAGCAAATAGAATATGATAACATTTGAATTCGGATGGGGAAATTTGCATTTTGAAAATGGAAATGATTTGCACGCACGTTTGTTTTACATAATGAAAAGCAGTATAAGATTTTTTTTTACAAAGATAACGAGTAAATTAATTGAAAAAATTTATTATTATTATTCATTTTCAAATTAAATTTTTCATTTAATATATTGATTTTATTGGAAAAAAAAACAAAAAGTCGATTTGCAAATAGTCAAGTGAGTATAGTGAATGATTGTTGCCAAGAAGAAACCTTTCAAGCATATTAAAGAAGCTAGTTTAAAGAAACCAGTTTACAAAATTACATCATTATGAAGTTTGAAATCCACTACAACCGCCATTATTATTATAAGCAAAGCAAATAGAATTTGCTGCTGCAATATCATCAGTGGAAAAAATGGTTTTTCAAAAGTGCACCGTTTTTTTACAAATATTGTATTTATTATACGAAAAATATGAAAAAAAAGAAAAACATAGAACATAAACATCACAATTGAAATGGCAATGTAAACTAGCAAAAAATAATAAAAGCAAACAAACAGAAAAACAGATATATAAATAGATAGATGGATATTGGACGTGGTGGTTTTTCTTGTAGCAACAGATGCGGTCGGTATACATGTGTGTACAAACAGCGTAGACGTACGCAGTCGTTTGTAGAGTTAGCAGAAGATATAATAAATATATAATAGATGTGAAAAGTTTCAAATTGAACAATTTTGATTGAACAAGTGGAACTTAAATTGAAATCTTAAATGGGAAAAAAAGGGGGGGGGGCGTGGGATTTATTATCCCTTTTCCCCATTCAACATGGACACAGAATTGAACTAAGCGCAAGACCTGATGCGATGAGAGTGTCGAATAAAAGCACAGCAACTCCAGCTACGCAAAGCCATATGGACAGTCCGAGTTCTTTGTCACTGGTGAGATCTTCAATTTGGCCAATTTCTCGATCGTGTGCGATGCATATAATGCCGGTAAGATCCAACACGAAAGCCAACGCCGTCACGTAGGGCAAAGGTTGGGTCATGCATCGTCGACAACATATCCCGTAGTAGGCAATGCAAGACCAAGCGAACGCCACTGCACAAGTTGCGCACGAAAGAAACATCGCCCCTGCACCGAGTTGTTCAGCAAGAGTCAAATCCTTGAAACAATAATAATGAGAATAAGAACAATTAAACCAAATCCCCATATTACGCATCACTTACATCCCAAATTTTTCTGCAGTGATTGAAATCGACCTCATCGCCCAATTTGGTACAATTTAAAAATAGTCCAACCGCATAACCGATACCGTCATCACTGCTTTCCACCCACATCGGTAGCAGCATTCCGCCCATGGTGAAGCCAACTGCCACCAAAAGGCCGAGCATGTAAACAGTCTGCAACACTGTCACGCACATCTCGCTCTTTCCTCTTCTGGTCACTTCAACAGTCTAGAATAGGAACAAAAACAACAATTCATTCATCAGTCGGTCAGTTTTGGAGGGAAAGGGGGTAAATTGGAAAAGTTGTTGTAGAAATTTGCATAGCTGTACCGCGCCGTCGGCTATGTTTGATTGAATTTGAACAAAAACGAAAAACTGTTGCAGCAAACTGAAATCACGACCATTGCAAAGAAAAAAAAAGCAGAGCAATCTGAAAACAATCGTTTGTTGTGTGCTTGTAGAAAGAGCAGAAAAAAGAAGAAGAAGAAGAAGAAACAAAGAAGAAAAAATCAATCCAGAAATAAAAATTAATCGACGAACGAGTCGACACCAGAAGAGAAAAGCTGCCACCAGCTGATGGAAGCTTTTCATGTTGGCTGTATGTCACATGTGATACGTGAAATGAACGAATCGTGACGACCAACTGGTCCATCGATGCCAGTACACCGGTTTTTATTAATGGCAATTCCATCATTCGAAACTGCAAATCAAGCTCATCGACCGTATCAATCGGTATCTACAGTAAACCGACACGGTAATGTCAATGATTTTGGAATAAAATTCGAACAACCAAAAAAGCTCAATACACTGGACTGGCAGGCAAATCGTCTCCAAGAGCATCGACACTGACGCTGAATAAACGATAATGAAATTGAATTTGAACGAAATAATAATAATGGAATAGTATAAAATAATAATAATAATAATTTGAAAAAAGCAATTTTCCATTAGCTACTGCTGCCGAATTATACGCAATGATCCAAGAAAATGGAAAACATTCAAAATAGGAATACTTGCACAATTCGGAAAAGTGAACTTTGAAAATTATCATCTTCCGCTTGCAACATCCCACGAATACCAACGTGGCGGAAGTGTCAAATGTTTACCGATAAGTTAGAAAAGAAAAGAAAAAAAATAAACGAAAATTCAGGTTAAATTCAGGGTTGATTCATCAAACAACAATGGCCTCGTTTGAGAAATTGGGAAATCAATTTTTCAAACTCAACATCATACTGTGGGAAAAGATGTGAATGAAAATTTTTTACAACTGCACAAAACTTCAACAGTATACAATTTTGACCAGGTTGTTTGAACAAATGAAAAAATACCGTTGAACCGTTTGACCAATCAAAAAAACTATTTATTCCCCGTTTGAGATGAATAAGTTAACGTTACAGTTGACCAAAATGAAAAATTATCTGATGGTGTTCTCCTTAAATCTGTCATTATTCACATTAACTTATTTGTATTAAATCGATGAAATACCAAATAAGATTCCAATTCTGTTAATTCATCAAAATCTACTTACTACTAATCACACAATGGGTCATCATCATTTGACAAAATTGAAACTAAACAAAATGCCGCTAACATTACTGTAGTGGTCCAACAACAACAACAACAACAACAATAATAATAATAATAATCAATACAACAGTTATTGGATCTGTAGTTACGAAGATGAAATTGGACATCGCTTTTATCTCTTTAAAAGGTGCATTTCATTCACTAAAAGAGAGATGCATTGGAGCTATTATATATCTGTTCTAGTTATATGGAAATCTTACAATAAGAAAATTTCACTTTGTTTGACAATCAATAGCACACTTATAGAATTATAAAATGTTGATAGATAATTAGTTTCCATTGCAATTATTAATACCGCAAAGCATTTCGTGCCAAATGTTTAACAGGTTTATTCGGTTCAATTTTACACCAACTGAATGAATGAACCGTATTCATTTTTTGAAAACAACTCTTAAAATTTGTTCATAATGTCGTTGTAAAAGTGAAAAGAACAAATTTCCAAAAATTGCTTCAAATCAAATGAATCAAATAGATAAACAATGACAATAGTTATTGTTGAAAAAGGCTTTTCAAATGGTCAAGTAATGCACAGATGTTTGTCGTAGCAGTCGTTTGTGGAAAGAAGTATTGTCGGTAATCGAAAAGTTTCGAAAGGCTAATAAATTGATTATTTTCTATTTTCAAGAAAAGACTAATGCTAATCAAACTGTTAATCCTCAGAGTATATTCGAAGAAAAAAATTCCAAAGCTTTTCAATGCTTACTTCTTCTAAGCTTCAAATAACTGCCCAATCAGCGGCGTAATGTCGATCGATTTGTTGTAGAAATAGTAATCGTTTTTTTTGCCTCTCCATTCGTGCACAGTATACTGATTTTACAAATTTTTAAGCTGTGCAGCAAAGCTACTTATCGTGATAAGTTAAAACGATTACAGTACGATTATAAATACCTTTTTCTTCACTTTGTTATAGAACATAAAATCACAACTACTATTAATCAATGCGGCAACATTTTCTTTCAATAACACTGATTTTTGCAATGGACAAAATTCATTCTTAAAAAAAATTCTTAAACTGCATAATTAGGCTTTAATTTATAGAAATTTCAATTTATTAAGGCTTTGTTGCAAACTTGTTTATCAAATGGAAATTTGCAAATGCTGTTGTTGAATGCACTATTAATTGTTACAAACTTTATTGCAATTCAAAGTGCAATTAGCAAGTAAAGCAAATGGACAACAGATCACTTCATTTCTGCTTAATTAATTGTAACCTTTCAACAGACTAAATGGAACAATTTGAAATAATTAGCTTTGAATTATTATTATTATTATTATAGAAAATTACATTGTAAATAAACAGAAAGGAAAAATAATTTTTTAACATACCGCTGTAGAAAAGCAATCAATATGATAAGTTGAAATAATGACAGCAATATGTGCAGCATGTCATACGTCAAACGATAAATAATCATGCTTTGAAATTCGGTTTTCGATGATATGACAAGTTGCTTTTGGCACAAACATAAAAAGCATCTGATTATCCGATATGCGTGAATAAGCTAACTTTAACTAACTAACTAACTGGCAAAATGCTCCACTATAAACAAATTACGGCTATTGACAAAAAATTCCCTTCACATTCAACACTTGAGCAATTTGCTCAACATCTTCACATTCTTTTTATCAATTTCTTGCATTTTTCTTTGTTATCAAAGAAGCATAGTTCAATTTTTGAAATTTTAACAAAAAAAAAAGATATTTTCACCTACTTACCTACCTACTGCGTGTGGAGGAGCATGACGATTGGAAAATTTTCAATAAGTTCACCTTTTTCAAATTCGAATGGGTCAACGTTTGAAAAAAAAATTCACCCAGAGATATATTATCCAAAGACTAAACTTAATTCAACAAAATGCAAATATATTCTCGTAGTGAAAAGCCCAGAACAGAATACTACACAGTACAATGGTTTTGCTCATTTTTCAACACAACACTTCCTCTGGAAAGATGCTCAAGATGAGAATCACGAAAAAAAGTAAAAAACACAAACAAATTGTTTTTTGAAAAATTACCTTTTTTGCACACGATATGAAGATGAATTTTAATATATATATGTTTTTTTCTTAAATTAATGAATCACAGTTGAATGAAGAATAAGCGCGTCAAACAAGATAATAAACATAAAGCATCACAACCAAGTCGGAGAGTAAACGACATAAAATTTTAAAGTTTCTTTACAATGATATTTTACAAATACTGGGGGGGGGGGGGCAAACAGAAAATTTACACATCCCACAGAGCACATTTTGCAGCAGCAAGCAAGCTGCAAAGTGAGAGCAAACAAACAAAAGCAAACCTGTCGAATAAATCGATCATGTTGTAAATCGATTTGAGCTTGGAAAGTTGGTCATTTTAATGGATTTCAGAAATTATGAAAGGAAATGCTTTTTTACAAATCATACATTCCATCGCACATTCATGATTGTAACCGGAAAAAAGGACAAGCGTTCAATAAATAATACAGCCCAGCAGTACAACATAAATATTAATGTAATGTTAATAAATAATAATAATAATAATAAATTTATTTTCCTCTCCACAATATGCGCTCTTTTATTGTCATTGAAAAGAAAATTGCCTCAATTATATGCACACGAGTGATGGCAGGCATATCGTGGGCATTTTCAAGTGCACACCAAAACTTGACATCACGTCAAAAGTCGCATATCAAAACTGATTGCATATCAGAAAAAAAACATGATCAACTATCAACTAATACAAACTGAAAATAGTGAAAACTTAATGCTCATACCAAACTTGTCCTTCTAGGTCTAAGCTAATTGTTTATCACATTTTCATTAGATAAAAGTTTTAGCTAGAAAAAAAACATACTTTTCTTAATTCCACGTCATATGCTGCTTTCAAATAACCCAAATCACATTATTTGCAACAAGAATATAATTGAATTGTAATTTGAAAAAAAAGTTGTCAACGGATATAATTTACATGCAGAATAAATAATAAGTGGAAAATTTTCCTAGTTAAAAATCAAAGTGATCGATGTTAAAAGTTTCAAAATTACAATTTCAATTTTTGCATTCATTTTTATTATGAAATGTTGAAATTAATTGAATTGATTTATTGAAACAGTGCTAGTAGTAGCTCTGATGACAATCCATAAAAAATTTCAAGTAAGCACAAAACTTGTTCATGTTCAAAAAAACAAACCAGCAGCTTCAGACGCAAACTGCAGAACTACTTACTGATATGATTGATACCTACTTTTCATTTTTATACTATCAAAAAAAAGTAATTTAATAAATAAAAATATTTATTATTTTATTAACTGCTGTTGCAAAGCAAGCATATGCGTTCATATTTACGCGTTTAAGAGAAATTAATTCTTCATTGATTTGAATCGAAAAACAACTTAAAAACATTCAACTTCATTGCAAACTTGCACAATTTATAGAAAATCAGATGAAAACCACTCACCATTCAAATGAAACATTGATTTCATTCATTAGTAATTTTTATTTTTTTTGCTTGAATTATTACTTATGGATTATTATTAATGCCTTTCTCTCAGATAACTGTTCACTTATTTTTGTCTCAATTCAAGCAAAAAAACTGCTAATGAGCTAAAAAGCGCTTTAGCCACAGAACAGAATAAATAATGCAAAATACAAACACACATGAAAACAGACAATAAATTTTCTTTGTCCATTAAAATTGAAAAACTAAATTTGTTTTTAGGCATTAATTTCATAATTCATCAAAGTTGAAATTTTATAAATTAACTACTAATAATAATTCACTTCTGCCGTCTGCTTTAATCACCTATGCAAAATAAAATAACAGAACAAAAGCAAATGATAGGCCTATTTCTTATCAATTCCCCTTTACTCCCTCGTCGATAAATCAACACGCTTCAAAGACCCCACATTTATGAATAAATCAATTTTCCACCAAATTTCTAAACAAAAAGAAATACAGTCTTCAGCTAATCAATCAGTCAATCTCAATCAATGCCTTTTTTTTCTCATTTATCACCATACGGACAAAGGTTTCAGAGAAGAATATTTTCAAGTAAAATCTCGCAAATTACCACCTTCTTGTACAAAGATTATACATTTCATATCTGCATATTGGAAAAGTCTCAATGCGCAAATTGTTGTGCAAAAGTGACATTCAAAATGATACTTTTCTCAAATCATTTTAAACCAGTAATAATGAAAATTAAAAAAAAGAAGAAAAAGGAATTAGAATCCCTTCGACAACTTTTGCTAACGTCAAATAATATATGTACAGCAAACAAAGATTTGCATAACTTACGAATGGAGTTCAAAGGTGTGACTATATGCGATGTGTGCTACTACTGCAACTGCGGTCTGTTCGAACTATTACGAATAATTTGCCCGCAACCTGACCAAATAAATACTTTGAAACGAAAAGCATCTAAATTTGAAAAAAAAATCCATTAACTATATACACATGTGTATGAGAATTTTCAAAAAATATTTCTACAGCTTGAAAAATACAAAAACTTGAAAAAAGAACATAATATATAGATTAAGACATAAAACAACTTAACTAACAAATGAAAAAAGTAAAAACGGACTGCTCTGAATGAGAATGTATGTGTGCAAAGTGTGGCCTGCCTTTTCGTTTATTACGTGTCGTATGCTTTATCAAGGCGTTTTTACTTTTCATCTAAACAAGAAAATCACATCATTCAGTGCAAAAAAGAGATGTACAGAATGTCGCTTGAAAAACACTGAAAAAATTTGCCTTTTCTTGACGAATCACAGCTGAAAAGTACGAAAAAACACCATTTGCCTCACCAATTGGCATTTTCCATTTCCTTTCATTCGACGTCAACAACAACAACTGACAAAATTTTCATTCTGCATTCACAACATTAGCAGCTTATATATATATATATATATATATATATATATATACATATATTTTCAGTGCAACAGAAAATAAATGTGCGCATTCATTCATCATTTTGCACACACAGACTTGCTGTCACACGTTCGTGAATCGGCTAACAATGGCCAAATTAAGTAGACATAAATTAATTAATTAATTAATTAATTGTGAACTGATAAAAAACTAATAAAAAACCAATAGCTGCTATTTGATCAGAGGCAGATGAGCAGAGAGGTTCAACGTCCTTTCAAAACCAACACCAACTGCATGCAGTCAACAGATTCGCCGTTCCCATGCAGCTCGAACTCAACACGTTCTTACAGCAGGATAAACATGGGTAGAATCGCTTAACCAGGTCATCTTGGATCGGCAAGATGGCAAAATTGCCTGAATGGTATATACCAAACTTCCACAAAGGCTGTAAAATAGTAGAATGAATGTGCGGTCTGTTGTTATCAAAATCATCAACCAGCTAACCAACCAAAACTACCTGATGTGAATTCCTACAAAACTTGGCCATGAAAACGCATAATCGCTGGTGCAAACCATTCCAATGTAAGTTATGAAAATGTTCTAAAACAAACATATTATGCAGGTGAAAAATTACAACAATCCACAAACCTTGATTGTACCGATGCAAGATGTGGCCAATGGTGAATTGAAGTGAGTGCACAAAATTGTCGACATGTTCAGCAAATATCCTCCAACACACGAACAGCAAAACAACAACAAAAATACCCAATCTTTCCAAAATTCAAAGTAAATTATCTAAAAAATATGTTCAAAATGATGCTCATTTAAAATTTTACATTCACTTCTACAAACTTCATTCAAATCATCCACCAGCAAACAATAACAAAGCAGAATCGGCAAGGAACATACGGCGTTGTAGAAGAGCATGTCGTTTTTCGGTAAATTCTAAATGAGAACCGTTTCTGCACAAAACTGATCAACATAAACCCAAATCGTACATCATCATCATCATCATACATACAACATTGTTCATCTTCTCTTTGGCACATATGGTGTTGGCTGCAGTCATGAGATCATTGAACAGAACGTATCCACAGCCGATGATATCAATATAAATATCATTTCTGAAATTGAAAATAAAAAATTCACAATTTCTTCACAGCACTACTTACTAAACAATAGCATACTATTGATGCAAAACGACAATTCAAAAAGCACGTATTATTGATTGCAATAGAAAAAAATGAACATAAATCTTACACAGCAGCAACAATTGCACCAAGAATCATCAAAAAAATGGCCAGCTTAACCGATCTGTTGAAGCGATAGCTGAAAAAGAGGAGAAAAAAATAACCCAATCAGCAACAATTAACAACAGTAAAATAGTAGAGCATTTTAATATTGGAAAATAAGAAATGGATTTGAACCCTAGAAAAATGAATTCGCCAATCATGGTAAATAGCAGAGCAAAACGACGCATCACGACAAACATCGGAAGACTTAAATGGAAAATTAGCATATTAAAAGTGTGAATGAAAAATTAACATCTGATTTACTTCAACGTTTTCGTGCTTCCCAGACCAGACAGCAAATTGAGCAAGTATATCAATGGAAGAGGAAAAAGCTGAATAAATTATCCAAATTAATTAACTAAATAATTAATTAGTACAAAAAATCACCTTCTTCAGTGAACCAAAAGACAAGTGTCCATTTTTACGACGAAATGCATTCCACAGACAAACAATCGACACCGTGCCGGCGAGCTAAAATTCCAACAGCATTAATTATTGCATAGTTCATTGGTTTTTTTTCTTTGTTGAAGCATAAAATTGTTAAACCCACCTGACCAAGCCCGACAAATGTCAACGAAGGAAAGCTAAATTGAAAGCATGTAGAAAAAATGCAGTAAATAATTTTTGAAAAAAAAAATCATTTTCTTTTCCATACCGATAATTTGTCAAGATGAATTTATTTACGAAAACAATCAAGCTAGAAGTGGTACCAAAAAATAATGCAGTCAATAACTGATAAAAACGTTGATCCGGCTGAGATGTCAGGCTGCCAGGCAAAGAAGTCATGTAGCTAATAGAATTCATTAATTTAAAAAAAAATTTAACAAGCAAAAAAATATATAAGTAAAAAATAAATTTGTATGCACACACACACAGACGACACACATCAGTATAGAAGTTTGTGTGGTGTGCGTAAACAATATTGCATATATAAAGCATCGTACAGAAGGACATGAAGATGATGAATGAAAAATATTTTACTGGATAATTTTTTTTGAAACAATTAATCAATTTCTGATATTTTTAAAGAACAATTTTCCTTAATAATCAATCAATCAATCAATAATTCATTCAAGATTTGCGTAGATTTCAAAACAGCAATATGAAATAATAATAACAGAAAAATCAAAATTCTAAATATTCACAAAAATACTACGTCTTAATACACAACACCTTGTAAAAAAAGAAATAAAAAAACTCTATGGTAGCATAATAAAAATGCTATGCTAAAAACAAAAAAGAAAATATTAAAATGATAATCAAGTTCTTCATTACCGTTAAAAGAACTACTGTAAATAATACGAGTGCTCTCTTGGCTTCAATTTGCAAGCTGTTTAAAAGAAGCTCGAGGGTAAATGTTTTTTTTTTCATTCAAGCAGCACTATTATAATCGGTTTTCGTTTAATATTGTGTTGGTGCATACTGAAAAATGTAATATTAAAAAGAAAATCAACAATTAATTTTTTCAAAATCAATTCAAAGCAGCATTGCACAGTCAGAAAAAAAAATCACCAGCTAATATTTCATTTTAAAAAGCATCATTTAAAAAAAATTAAAAATTATTCATACCAATCAATGGAGCATCCTTTCTCTAAAGCCAATCAACAAAATATGCAATGCTGTTTCTTTTCACAGAGCAGCGGGGTAGATAGGAATTAAGGAAAATGCAAAAATAAAGCTGATGAAACAAATCGTGTGTTAATGTGCGATTAAAAAAACTTTCAACATTTTCAAAGTGGATAAACTGCTAAAAATAATGATAATCATTGAAAAAGCAAATAATAAGTTCTGTTTAAAAAACTAATAAATAAATTTAAAAAAAAACAACAAATATATATATATATGTATGTATATATGTGAGGGGAAAATTTGCACAGGTTAAAAAGTTAACAATTTATACCCCAAATCAACGACTGATCTAATTCAAACTGAAATTCATTAAGCGACATCAATAAATGGGTTAAAAACATTCTGTGCTGAGGAATTCTGAAGAAGCTCGTCTCGTCGTACATACTGGTAGTGATCGAAGACCGTGCCATCAACGATATAACAGATGGCAACAGATGATCCCTGAAAAATTACAAATAAACATCGACTGATTAATACGAAATAAACAATCGAAATTTCCCCCTCTTATTTTTTTTTGTTTGCTTGCTTGCTTGTTTTTTTTTAAATTTAAATAAATATTTGATTCTTCAATTCAAAAAACCTCAGTGCAACGAGGATGAAAATCTTGAATTTTCCCTCCTTTCCAACGCCAGTGTTGCCGTTGATCTTTTCTACCAATTTTCTCAAATAAATTAGCAAAAATCCATCATCACCGGCAACCGTGGCTTGATTCTTCGATACACTCAAAAACCAAGCGTCGTATTTGTCTTCAAAATACAAAAAAGTAAAATATAATAAAATAAAATTATGAAATTGAAAATTTACCCTGACGAAACGATTTCTTCTTGCTAAATTCTGCACAACAGCTGGCAAATTTTTCTACAAAAAATTTGCATTTTATGTAAAAAAAATATTATTACAATAATAAAAGTGAATCATTTATTATTTACCAACAAAATCCCAAGCAAAATAAGATTGACGAAATAAACGAGGTGCTCCTCTGTAGCCAAGCAAAAATGCTTCATTCAAACAACTGACAAGACCTTTCTCTCCGCACAGCAGATGCGTTAAAACATTACGCTAGAAATAAAAATACAATTTGAATAAAATCTTAATAAAAAAAAGAAATTCAGTATACTTCAGCGTCTGGTCGATAAAAATATTTTACAATATTATTGACCGCATCACCGAGCTGATGTTGGATCTGCTGAAGACGGCGTTCTGGAAAATTGTTAAAAAAACATTTTCATCAACAACAATAACGACGACGATGAAAGCAACACGTGGCAAATGCAATATTTCTTACTTGGATGATCGTGAGATGGAGTACGTCTTGAACTGGACGATCGACTTCTAGTCGGTGATCTATTACCTTCAAAATGGACCATATAACATAACAAATAGCTTCTCTTAATGATAATTTTTCAACTGAATTCATATTCATTCATCAACTATATGTACAAGCCTATTTAACATTTAGCAGCCCCCGTCATCACAATTATTAGATCCGTAGAGTTATTGGGATAGAATTTGGAGAAGAACAGAAATATATGGATGCTAGACGGATTCTAGAAAAGAAAAAACAGTTATCCGCTGAGAGAACCACTGGAAATCTTCTACCTGGTAGTGAAACCTCAAAAAATGTTCATGTTGAGAAAAAAATGAGCCAGAAGTAATTGGGAAATCGATCCAATCTGGTGGATCACAACCACTTCGGACAAAAACTAACAACGGAAAAGTACCCAAACCGCACAACGTACTTGCCAAAAGTCAAAGTGGACAAAGAATATCGTAAAATAAACGGCATTTGAACCAACAGATATTTTTACCCGAATTAACAGCAGTAAGTGGAAGTGGTTCAGCGCTGAAAAATCGTTCCAAACTATCGTCACCGACACCACGCCCAAACCAACGTCCGCAGGAAAATCTGAAAAACAGAACAAAAAAAATATATATATATATATACAGACGGAATATTTGTTCGAAAATAAAAAGACAATTTACTTATACGAACGACCAGTAATTTGATCTGTAACAATCGCATATTCGAGATACCATTTCACGGTCGACTGGGCCGAAGCAGACACATCATTGCCAATATGCAACGTCGAAAGGACACCGAGATTTTTGTGCTAAATGAATCAATTACACATCATTGCAATTTTGCTGCACATCCGGTACACTTTTTCACCTCAAAAGTAAAGCTGGATGCATTTTTTGGAACAGCTATAACACCAGTTTGGTGCAAACTGCCGGCCAATCGGATCCATATTGACGGTTGTCCGCCTGCAGTGAACGAAAATCGACCAGATACGTAGGCCAAATTTACCTGATACGTAATTTCTGCAAAACAGAAAAAAAATGTCTCTCTCGAAAATTGAAAACAATTCAATTTTTGATTATTTTACAAAAGAGCAAAAAAAAGTTAATTTATTAAAAGCATACAACTATTATTATTATTATTAAAATTCCAAATAGAAAATAGAATTGTGGAAATTTTTTGGTGGTTCATGTTGTTGTTGTTGTTAACTCACTGGTTTGTCGAAATGTATTTGTAAAGCAGTGAAAATCAGCGGCATTCAAGGATAAAATGTGATACAAAAATTGTTCCCGTTCGTCGTCGTGCATCAAAAACGCGTACTGCTTGTACCAAGATCTGAAAAGCATATCGACAATGAAAAAAAATAAATAAATAAATAAACAAGTGGTGGTGGTTGAATAGAAAAAGCATCATCCGATGTTGGAATAATACTTGAGCAGTTCTTTGCTTTCGAGCAAAGTTTTCAAATGTTTGCAAAGCAATTTCCGTTCCAAAGCTAACCGGATGAACGCTCTGGCGTAGCCGATTTCAGTTTTGATGTCGGTCATTTTGAGAACATTGCTCAAATCGTATTCCAAATGGTTCGGCAATGCCCGCATCAATTGTACAGATTCGGGACTCCTGGGTCTGCTGCTGCTGCTGCTACTGCTGCTTCTCTGTGGTTCCACGGACGATGATCGCACATGGTCCGCCGAACCGCCAACGCCGGTAGTCGACGGTCCACTCGACGACCAAGTAGCCAAATCTGGACAAATCAAAGCATTTCACAAGACAACAAATTGAACAACAATGAAAATCCATCAAAAGCATTGCCGTGCTTTTTGCATGCAAAATTACGAAAAGCAACAATTATTTATCGTCCAACATTTTCCACCACTAACACTACAGCGAACAACAACGAAAAAATTTATGCATTTACCAAATTCCCATCAACCACTGATTATTTATTATTTTATTACAAAATAATTTCCATCGTATTTGGTAAAAAGTAAAAAAAGCAAAATAAATATTGCAACTGAAGAAATTGCACAGATTTTGATAAAATCGACCACCTTACCGCCAGCGTTCACGTCCACATCACACTGACAGACAACATTTGGAATATTGTCAACACTGCTTTGTAATTTGAAATAAAAAAAATTAGCCGCACGCAACAAATTGTTCGACCAATGTTTCTGATCGGCGTCCAATTTATTGTGCACGCTTTGCAAATAACCGATTATTGACTGCGGACTAGAAGATCCTGCAAGCAACTGACAACAATATCCAACAACAACAACAACAAACAAACAAACAGTACAATTCACATATGATAATATTATTAAATTTAATTTAATTTAACCTAATTTAATTTATTCATTTCAAGCAAATCAAGCAAACAGGCAAGCAAAGTAGTAGTATAAAAGAGCAGAACAACTGCGCATACTTTCCAATCTTCGTCGCAAAAGGATCAGCGCTACAGCTGCAATGAAACACAAGCTATATATAATGCTGTGAGAAGAAACAAAAAGAAAACAACTTTTTTTTCTTTCTAATTAGCAAGAAATTAAAATCAAAAAAAATAAAAGAATCTACCACACCAGTCGTGTTAAAAAAATCTACCACTCAGCACTAAAAAGTATCATCTCATTTGGTGATTAATGAAATCTGGATGAATCGATTTCCATTTATTCAATCACTAGAAAATTATTTGTTCAAATATAATTTCATTTAAATATGAACAACAAATAATTAATGATCATTATAAAATTGTATTTGTAAAATTTTCAACTCGATTTTTTCCACTACTGATTGTTGAAAAATAATTGATTTTTTGATTTTTCACAACTGTTAATTCAATATTCCATTAAACTATAACTTTTGTGTTTTAAAATTTATCACACGATAATATGATTTGTTTCTTTTTTTTCTTTTGCAAAAATAAAACTTTTCATCTTATTATTATTATTAAAATATACATATTGATTGGATAAAATAAAAAATTGAAAAATATACAACTAACTACCAGTTCAACCAATCAATCAATCAAAGCCGCCTACACTAACTAAAATTGTCGTTTTGCGCATTCAATTTATGCACAAAGTGTTGGTTAAGTACAAAGAAAAAAGAAAATATATAAATAATTAATTGCATAAATTTTCTTACCCGGTGTCAATCGATTACGCATTCCAGAACTATCTTTATCGTTGAATTTGTCCAAATTTTGAAATGCCAACAAATAGGACCACAAAGCTGATTTACCCTGAACAAATAAATATAAATTTTAAAATAATTTTTAAAAAATGTCAAATTTTTTAAGTTACTTTTTTACGTTTACAACCGTGGTGCCATATTCGTTCGATCATATCGCAAAGACTGGTCACTAGTGTGTTCTCTTCGACACCACCGATGCCGGAATTGTCGTGACCAAGTTGTACAGCCTCTTTGCCGAGCTTTTCGAGCAGAAGACGTTTGGTTTTCGTCTTGGCCAACAGGAGCAATTTTTCGACAACTTTTGAATTTTTCTGAGTAAAATCGTCAACTTTCAATTCAACACCAGGATGAATAATAATTTGATAAGCTGGATCTGAAGAATCGGTACGTTGAGAAATCTACAAACAACAGTAAAAATCAATTTCAAAAAATGCCATTATTCTCATTATTAGAGGTCACTTACACCAATATCGTTAGCAATAAAATGCCTGTATCGTTGTTTCCAAGGATTTTTATTCTGTTGTCTGAAATTCAAATAAATTCAAATTCAAATTCGAATTCGAATAAAATTCACCAATACCTAGGTTGAGGTTCGAGCAAATCAGCATTAAGTAGTGGAAATGTACCAGGTTCGGCAAGGGAAAAGCACTGATTTTTCGAATTGGTCAACAAATGCGGTGCCGGTATAACGTAATCGACATTCCGTTCACGATTTTCAATTTCCATATCTGTAAAAACAACGATTATAAAAGCAAATTTGAAAAAAAAAACCAAAAAAGAAAAAACAACCAGCTAGCAGAAGATGGGGATCGAATTCACAGTTCGGAGTTCGAACGATAGTATCGTCATTTTTTCGCCTATAATCGGCCAAACAGTTGTCGAAAAGTTTGACAAATGGATCCGGTTGATCCCATTCGGCCAAGATTTTAGCGTCGATAAAGCTGGTGAACATTTGAGTTTCTAAAAATGCCGCCAAAAATGGCATCCTCGACTGGGGTTGGTCGGATAAAAAGGTCGATTTGTCGAAATTTTGCATCGAATCTCGACTACTGACAAAACTATCCCGGTCGGGACAACAGTTGACGATGAAATGATCATAAGAATACATAGTTGACATGAAACGATTCAAAAATACCGCCCGAATTAAACTGTTCAATTTCATATGGTCGAAATAATACCGACAACTGGGTGACAATTGATACAGACTAGTGGATACGAGTTCTTTTTTCACCAAATCCAACGAAATATCCACGTGCACTTTTCTGGCTATGGCGGTCAATTTGGCCAACGATTCACTTTCGTTCAACACGTTCAACGGTAGAGCAATGTGCTGTTCGGACGCAGGATCGCCCCTACTATCACGCACGTACAAACTGTCGTCGTCGAAACTGCGTGATATACGTTTCAACTGAAACTTACTTTACTTGTATGTAAAGAATACAATTTAAACCAACAATTAATTAATTAATTAATTATTCAATTACCGCCGATGTTGAAGATGATGATAATGTCGATGATGTTGTCGTTGGTATTGTTGCGGTCGATGTTGTGAATGACGACGAAGATTCGGACCGATGATCAGTAGTGTGCTCTGAAATGGACAAATTACGACCAGTGTGTCCATTCCAAATTTCCACACTGAGATGCAATTGTTGAATCAATTCAGCTCGATCCGGCAACATTGGCACACCTTCTGGCAAGACGACATGCTTATTGTCGATATCGACAACGCAAACGTTCAACTAAAATAATAATAATAATAATAAATATTATTATTTGTACAACTTTAAACAAAAAAAGAATTTTTGTCTACTTCGAAAATATTTTCCGGTATTGTCTCTTCGTACCACAAGCCCATGATGAATGGAAGAGGAGCTTCCAAAAAAACAAACTGAGAACAAGGCAAAATTGGTACGTAGACATGCTGCCATCGAAATGGAAAAAGTAATATTTGAAATGTTTCGGCAAAAAGCATCAATAAGTATAATTCTGAAACAAAATTTAAAAAAAATCCATCATCACAAATTCAAAATTATTATATACGAAGTGAAAAATACCTTTAGAGCAAAACAAAACCTGACGTTCCAAAAGTACGCACGTATAAATTTTCACAAACAATTCAACTGTTATTATTGAAAGTGCGTTGCCAATGGGATAGTCGAAAAAAGGCAACTCTTTCGTGCCTTAAAATAGAAAAAAATATATATATACATATTAAATTTTCAAAATTCCAAATATTATCATTTTTTACTTGGGCACTGGAAAACAATATCTCGATCCAAGAGCGTCAACTTCAAACTCAGACCGGGAGGAGGTAGTGGCAATTCATACAAAAGCCAGTACACGTACGACTCGAGTGGTAGTTGGAGTTCAGATTCCTTGGTCAGACTGTAGATGGCAGTTAGCAACGATTCGCAGGCACTTACAACAGGCAATTTTGTTATCAAAGCGATACATTTGCAAACGTAAAGTTTGTCGTGGTTGGAATCGTAAAACGAATAACGCTTTTTCGAGCTCGATTTACCTCGACGAGGAAGTGTATGTGCGCTGTTACCGCCGGCATTTTCTTCCTAAACAACCACAACAAATTCGAAATAAAATAAAAATTAAACACCTTTGCCACATTTGTTTTGCAAATGTTTCACGCAACAACTAATTTTTCATACAATCGTCGAAATAACAAAGTTAACTGTACCACTTAAAAAAATGTACAACTTACAAAACACATCTTTTTTCCATCTCCACTAAATGTAAACTATTCTATACTGTATTCAAGAAAAATCAAATCAAATCAATATGCACTTCACTACCATCACGTTACATGATACAAAAATGCAAAGCAAAAAACTCATAATAAAATATTTTAAATTAAATTCATTAAAAAACCAACCCGTATTCTTCAACAAAAAAAACGGCCATTTTTTCACACTATCAGCATAAAACAAACTACAGCCAATACAGTAACACTGAAGAAAACTAAGATTAAAATTGTCAAAAACAACACTCGACGAATACTTTGAAATTACCTATTCAAAAACTTTATTTTTCACGCAAATACGTAAAATGTGAAAATATTTTATTTTTTTTAAATATATTATAGAAAAATCAGCAAAAACAAATAAATCTACTAAAAGTTCGTCTACGATGCTAGAAGAGATGATTGATTAGTTTCCGAGAAACAAATTCAACACAATACCGATGCGAAAATTAGCGCCAACCAACCCAGCTGTCTCTATTTAAATGAGCATTTGCAAAGCTTAAACGTCTGAAACTCTGTTGCATGGAACAATTTTAAAAGCTTCACATCAAGTATCGACTGAACACCCCTGTGCACTGATCAATAATAAACAGAAGTGATCATCATTGAATTGCATAAAAACATCAATTAATCGAATAAGAAACACACAGATAAATAAATGAACTGCTTATTACAACTGAAAACAGAGAATCCAAAGAATGTTACATGATAAAAGAAAAAAAAAGAATCATCCGCCATTTGTAAAACCCTGACGTAAAACTGATTGCACAATTAGAAAAAAAATTACCATCAATTTGGCACGAGACGGAGTGTCCTCCACGTTGGCTGTTGAATCGGACGCTTTTCCTGCCGTCAGTTCTCTAAGGTAGGTGTTGTGCAATGCTTGCATCTTTTGCATCACTTTCTCGTCCTTCACTTTCTCGTAAAATGTTAACGCACATCCGTCCAACCGTGACCCGTCCATGCGAATGCAAACAAACGTGTGAAAGCTCGGCTTGTTCGTCAAATTTTTCTGCGTGCAAAACCGAAGACCCCGAGGTAAACATAACTTAAAAACATTAATGACAACAACAGCGACAAGCAAATCCAAAAAATACATGTTCATTTATTTACCGACAGTATTTCTTGGGCAAATGGCCGATCCGGGCGATGCTTCGGATAGTGTGCAAGTACAGCTGGAAGGTAAGACCGATCTAAAGGAGGTTTGCTCGAAATGGAACAATCATCTGAAAATGCAAAATAAACAAAATGATCATCACCAAGCAAAAATTTAAAAAAGACAGTGAAACCCACTCAGTCGTTCTTCTACAAGCTCTTGGTCGACATTCAGGCCACAGATTGAAAAATAGTCGACAAAATTGGCGTCCATTTTCCACTGGTTACATGCCGCGGCAAAATTCCCACGTACGTTAGATTGGAAAGCAACGCGAACAAATTCATCAGCCCAGAAACGGGCCGACACACCACCGCAACGTGCTAGGCAAGAAAAGCAAACTCACAGGAAAATTTCAACAAGCTAAATTCCAAAACATGACGTCAACGTTTCCGGAAGGCGACGATGCATCGTTGAAATAGCAATGCCTGATCAACGATTAAAACAGGATTCAATCGACTAAATTGCGCAGTTTCAAACATGAATCATATCTAAATGAAATATCGTCAAACGCACACTCAATAATCACTAACCATGTTTACGAGAATTACATTCCGACAAATACCAATAATTATCTACTGTAGACAATTAAGTACAAAATCAAAACTTGTAATATGAATTCGATAAACTGTAAATGTATATCCCATACAGCATACGAAAAATATTACAAGACAAGGTAAACGTAATGTGCATGCAAAGTCAAACATACAGCAGAAGTTGATCATTTGAAAAAATTTAAACAAAAAACAATCAATATGAAATTATTTATTCAATAAATTTAATAGTTTCAGGTAGAAACATTAATTTGGCATTTTTATTTCATTTCATGAAATAAATGAAAAAAATAAAACAACTACGCTATAGCTTATATTAGTAAAAACGCCAAACGTGATTCGAATACAGTATTTTATTTTTAAAATTGAACTTGCAAATCAACCATTACAGTATAGTAGTTGTTTATTGTCGTAGTAGCTTTAGTATCCCGTGCGTGGACGTTCGGATGGGATCCTATGTTATGTAGACGTGTGTTGCCGATTGTCTCTGCACTGTAGGTCATTCGTTTATTGGTGTTATCGAATGAAATAATTTATCGATACCAATTGATCGATGTGCAGAACCCAGTTCCATTCGCTGATCTACAGAGAATGTGATTTCTGTTCTTCGTGAAACGAGAGAACCGATATGAGTCAAAGAACTTGGTCAACGACGATCAACTGATCATTCATTACAGCAGCGAAATAGAAGATTTTGAAAGAAATTTCGTGCCACGGGCCGGCAACCACGACTGACTTATAGAACGAAGGTGGAAAATTCGAAGACGAAACCCATCACTGCAACGATTCAATAAGAAAGTTGGATATTCTCTGGTTCTCTAGAGATATTTCTAAATAGGAATGGGGCGCTTCCTAACAACTGAAGAATGCAAATGCCAAATACAGCCGTCGCATAGAACAGAAAAAGCCATTCAAAGTCGTGATGCGCACCTGAACCGCAGACTCGTCGAGGTCGTACCAATTCAGCATGTATCTGAATTTCTGAGACGATCTGATACGAGCTGGAAAACATCCTAACGATGTTTATCTGGGTGTTGTGCTACATCGGCAGAGAACTTTATGCGGAACGACATATCTGTTATTCTACTGGCTCACCGCTGGTTATGCGCTATACAGAGATCTATCAAACAGATTGCCAAAATTACCAATCCCATACTAGAAGTCTCCGTACATCCAATATACATTACATTTGCGCCTGTCAGCAAGGCCCTACGGAACTAGGAGTAGGAGAATGGCACGTCAAATCAAGCAGCGTCAGAATGGAAGAGTTTTCAGGCGCTAACGTCCATTTGAAGAAAATCGTTAAAATGTTGAAATACAAAGAACCGTAGCGATTCACTCACTACGTTGAGGGCATGGTGAAGAAGTAAGGATCTATGGAGGAAAATATGGTTTCAAAACCATTGCAGAAAACTCTTGTGCATCGAATGAACATGACACGATTGAATGAAGAGTTACCGATTAGTGGAAACAAATTTCACTGCCACACAGAACACATATTTGTTCTCTAAGCAGATCTGTTGTGGACAGCTTACTAGTTTGGAGGACAGTTCACCACGCAACGACGCGATAGAGACGTGTGTTGGCGATTGGATGTATCTCTTCATACGTGAATACGCTGAAGTGAAGATTTCTCTTCCTAGTTCAATGAAAGAGAAAACCTATCAATCTCAGAACCAAAGGGTCAGTCAACTTGCTGCCAAACAACGACGTGTTTGCGATTTACCTGAGCATCGAATTGGAAGGATCTCTGGCAATATATTTGCTGTGTTGCAAATGCTTTAATGATGTGTTGTTTCTGTGATTATCTGTGTTGATTGTCTGTTGTTTCTTCTAAGATTTGTTAAAATCAGTTGTCGATTAATAAACTGTTTACTACTGGATTATAAATTGTTTTGAATTTATTGGATAATGTAAAAAGACGCTTACCAATCCGTTCTCATAATTTGAAAATTTCCCTTGCAAAACGATGAAACTACTGTGAGCGATAGAAGTTCTTGCTGAGACCCAGTACTGTGAATAACTAATCAAAAGTGAAGGTGACTTCAATCGCTGGAAAGTTTTGATTTAGACAATTAGCAACTGCTAATGTGTTTTCATTTTTCACTTTTATATTTATTTTTGAAGCAAAGCAATAGCATAAGTTTGTTGTTGATAATTTTCATTACTTTACATCTTGACTTAGGCGTCGTGGTAGCTTCCAGTTTTGCTGCTAGTTCGATTTCTCGTAGTGAGTCTATTGCATGGCCTGTATTCTGTGCCTTACGAGATATAACAACAGTCACAACTCCACTATGACAGTTTTACTCAATCTAGACCACTTTATTCAAGCAGACGGTGGCTAGAACGCAATTCCTTTGTTTCGCAACAAGTGGAATACAGCTCATACAGAAGAAACAAAATTCTTTTCAAATGGTTCAGTGTACTCAATATACAGCAGACGGGTTGCCATTCCAATGAGCAGCAGAGTCTGTCAGTTGTTCGTGTTTCTCCACCAAACTAATGGTCGACTGGATGTCTGATCTTCTCTGTTTATTTTACAAATTTAATCAATAAAATAACTATCTCTGTAATTTACAATATACCTGGTTGCATGTCCCATACTGTTGTTGTTACGGATGAACGAAATGATTTTGTTTATAGCGTTCGATAATCTGCAAATGTGCTAAACGTATATCAAATTAAGCAAAGCCATTCAGCGAGTGTAGTTTAAAAATTTAGTATATAACTTTGTTGCATTTTATAATCTGTTTCTGTTTTTCTTGCATCTACGCTTATAAATTAATATAAGCATTATGTTTAAAAATTAAACTTAATTTTAATTGTTACTGTACTTTTCTACAGTATGAAATGTTTGAGGACGAAGCGAACTTTGTTGTTTTAGTATATTTACTTGTTTTTTCGCTTTGTAATTAACAATTTGTTAATTTTAATGTTATATTTTTGAAATTATTCGCATTTCAGCTTTTTATGGAACCTGTAACTTTTGTTGAAGAAGAATTGTTCGATCGGAATGATGAAGACGGACCTGTAGAATTACCGATAATTCGAAAAAGTCGCCGTTCTCAGAAAGTTGATATCAACAACGTACCATTGATTAAGAGAAGGGATCCTCGGTTTGATCCGAACTGTGGCGTTTACAACCGTGCCCATTTTAAGCAACAGTACGGTTTCGTGGATGAATTAAGAGAACGTGATTTGAAAATGCTTGGAAAATTGTTGAAAAGATGCCAAAGTTCAGAAGAAAAGTTGCGCCTCAGTCGTGAATACAATCGATTGAAAAGTCAGATATGTTCGGAGAAAGATTTGGAAGAAAGACGAAAATTAATCTCTCTAGAGCGAAAGAAAGTACTGGATGCCTTGAATAAAGGAAAAAGGCCTTATTTTTTGAAGAAGTCAGTACTTAAATTGAAAATTGCAAATGAAAAGCAGAAAAAGCTTGCCGCAGAGGGAAAACTGGCAGCTTATGAACAGCGCAAAGAACGAAAATTAGCAAAGAAGCCACGTCCTTTCATTGTATGAAAACAGCAAATTCGTTGGTAATTTTCTTGAATTGTTGAACTGAAAAACACTACTTTCGTGCATTGTTTCGTGTCAGATTACAATTTTTCAAAATTAAATCACTCGTGGCAATATAAAGAAGTTGAATATTTTAACTACAGAATATATATATATATATATATACGTGGGTGTGTGAGTGTATCTATATACATGTGTCTGGGGTGCATGCTTGTGTTTGTAAGGGGGTAAATGGAGAATACTGAAAATAACTTAAAATAGTCGTAAATGATAAGCATATAAATAATAAATGTCAGATTTATCATTTCCGTGATGTCAGGTCATCATAGTTTCCGTGAGCTCGGGAAGGCAATGAAAAAATGAACTTTTATGCATTCTTTTCTTGGGAAGCTTTGTTTTTCACCGCATTTTCAATGTGATTCAACGTTGTAAGTGTGGCATTCAAAGCTGCATTCAACGGCTTCAGCCCTGGGTAGCCGAGAATGGATAGGCCAGCCAAGCTTAAATATGTGTGCATTAAATCGGCATGCGCTTCTCCTGTTTTTCCAAATCCTCCATCATCGTCCTGCGTTGAAAGTGTAAAATCACATGCACGTTTACAATCGATAAAATTTTTCGCCTGAAGAATCTAAATTAAAAAATAAATACATAAATAATTTAACGTTGAAAAATTCAGAATGAAAAAAAAATCATTGAAATGTACCTCAACCACTGCACCAACCCAAAATGAATAGCATGAATCATCATCTTTGTGTGGACGACCATGAAAGCCCACATTTTGTCGATGAATAATCCAATGCGTCAGCTTTTGAAGACTTTTGTTTTCAATAGTATTTTCATCGAAGAGTTTATCAAGCAAGTAAAGACTAGCAACGGCACAAAATGTTGAACCGCCTGAAAATTACTTTTGTGAAGCAATAAATTACCAGTTTTCAAATTCTTATTTTTTCCAACATACCATGAGATTCACACCCAACAACACTTCCAAATGCCCCATCGTAATTCTGAAAAATAAATAATGGATAGAAAAAAAATATTTCAATAAGCATTCAGCTTTAATAATTTTACCCGACATTGTTTTATATAGGAAGTCGCTTTCGAAACATCTATATAACTGAAATCATTCAGCAACTTGCATATAGCGACGCCACAAAATAAGAATCGCATATCTTGTTCATCCCCTATTTTATCGGAACGAAAACTGAAATATAAAAATCGAGTCATATTTTGTAAAACATAATAAATTTAATTTAAATACGGCATAATCTTAATCGATTATTTGAATTTTTAACTATGTTATCTATTCTCTTTCTTGTAATATTCGTCCTCTGTTGTCACAATAATATATAATAATTTTAAATGTATTGCTTTCAGTTTCACTTCCAATTTGACAACAATTGAAAAGATCGAATAATTAATGCAAATTTTCCATCTCACCATCCACTTTCCATTTGACATCCTTTCACAAATTTTTTGATCAAGTTGAAATCCAAACGTTCAAAATTGTCGCCCAAAATGCCCAAACACAAAATCGCAAAATATGTCATCACCAAATGGCCTGTATTGAGTTCAGGGAGATCTTCGTTGCTATAAATTCAAAAAGTGAATAGAAAAGCGACAGAAAAAAATCGGATAACATATTCTTACCCTGACGGATCTCTCATATTGACATGCGCAGGCAAAAATCCGCAATCGTCACTACTGGCAGCTAAAATTTATTTCATTTATGGAGAAAGACAATTTTATAATTTAAAATGAACAAATGAACTAAAATGAATGAAATCTTACCTTGTTTAACTGGAACTTGAAGTGAATATATCCAATCAATAATTTTCCTCTTTTCATCTGCAGAAATGCTATCCATAGCATCCAATATGTCCAGACCAGATAGAACAAAGTACAATAACGTCAAACTACAATAAAAAGAAATGTAATTTTTTTTCATATGCAAAAAATAGACTTGCCGATTAGAATACTGATCCAAGTAGATGTCCGGTAATTCGTGCAGATGAGACAATAAATACTGAACATGATCGGCCCTGTTCATCCTAGAAAAGTGACTACACTCGCTTGTTATGCCACATGTTGGTTATGTTAAGTAAAATAGAAAATAAAACTATTTTATAAAACAATCTGATCGGTGACTTTTCAATTAAATCATAAATGGCACATTTAAATTTCACTCATTTAGAAAACTGAAAATTAATCAAATCATCAAGATTGCACTACGTATATATGCAAAAAACAAAAGCACACGCAATTCACAATAACAGATAAACAAAACATGTTTTACAGTAAAAAAATGAAATAATATTAAAAGAACAGAATAGTTTAGCAAAAATTAACGAATCAATAAGAAAATCAAAATCAAACCAATTTTAAGTCAATGTTGAACAAAGTTGAAAAAAAGATGAATCATCATATAAAACATGCATTAATTCGTTATTCAGTGACGGATGAGAAATATCGTATAAAAGAAATGTAATTTACTGATTTAAAAAATTCTTATTAATTTAAACAACCGACTAACATTTTAAAATAATTTCACGTTCGATAATTTATGATTCAAGCGTAACCGTATTACTGTAATATAAAACAATCAAGTTTTAAAAACATATCTGGAAAGTAATGGAATTTTATATAGAATAAGAAATTCTTACTAAAAGAATCGAAATTTCTATACAGATATTTTAAATAAATGTTTATTCTTTCAAATTTATACGTAAATAAGTTAAATAATTTTGGTATCATTTAAAAAAATATGTAAACTTATTTATAGATATATTGCGATTTGAATAATAACTTTTAATTTAACGGAAAAGAATACATGCATGCAGTTCATTGCTATTGTAAATATCGAAGAAGTTCACAGTAAGAATAATGTTGAACAGAAATCAACCAGTACAAGAATGCCAGTCTAGATTGTACTTTTAAATATGACAATTTTGTATATATTCTTTACTAATGCATCAATGAATTCGATCGTTCACGTTTCCTAATGCGCACATTAGACGCGAACGTTGCAGAGCAATTAAGTGAAGCAGTATTGGAGGGGGAAAAAAAAGGAAAATTGGAACGTAAAATTGTGACAGTGACAAAATTGGGAATCAAAAATCGCACAATGATGCTTGTGTCAACAACAGATGTGGCCTTCATGAAAACAGAACAAACGAAACAGTGAAGCAACATGTTTGTTCGAGCAGTGAGTTGTTGAAAGTGAACAGTTTCAAGTGAAAGCTTATTATTGAAATGCACTTTAAAAAAATTGTTTTTTTTTGGCACAAAAAATAAATTTACATTATAACGACAACACTGGCAATGATAAACAAAATATCATTAATTAACCATGTAGACGTGAAGGAAGAAAAAAAACTATTAAATTCAGTGAAAAGTAGAATGGTATGTGTCGGTTCAATTCCTATTAATTACAAATCAGTAATAGGATTTGCCGTTCCACCAGTTTGAGTCCAATAAAAGTGACATCTGCGACAAAGTAGATGACCGTCCAATGGATAGCAACGCCGGTCTGGTTCGTCGGTCAACTGTTCACCACAGCCCTAAAAATCACCAACACATTCATCTCTGTTCAAATTTATCCAATAAACTGCAGTTTGAAACATGTTAGAAAAAACATCAATAAAAAAACATTACTAACTTCAAAATCAGCATTACAGTATGCCGTGTTTGAACATGTTTCACAGGCATGTAGTAATAATTTAAAAAAAAAGTGTCAAAAATAATTGAAAAAAAAACATTGCCCTCCAAACAGCGTTTTACGTATTTGCACACAGTGTGAAATGTCGCTGATTGACTGGGCATCAGTTAAAAGTACGATAATTGAACTTGATTATTGCGATAATATAAAAGTTGGTACAAGGATGTGTAAATCCTGCCTCACCTCGCAAACATAACAATCAACATGGTAATCTTGCTCTAAAGCAACCACGCGTACAGTCTCCTTGGCATTCTAAAATAAATAAAATAATAAATAAATTTGACAAAATGAAATGAAATGAAATGAAATGACAGAAAAAAACATACACCATCAGGGATGATAGGATGACCACATTTGGCGCATTTCGGTGCAAAGAGCATGTGATAATCTTCAACACAATAAAACCGGCCTTCGTTATCTATCGTGAAAGGTACACCATCCAAGCATGTTTGACAATGCTCGCATCGGAAACAGAGTGGATGAAATGATTTTCCGGCTGCTTGTAAAATCTGCAAATTTACGAGTATGCTCGTCGTTTGATTTTTTAAAAGAGCACTGTTTATTTATTTCGAAAAATTTACCATTTCCAAAATAAGCTGTCCGCAGGAGTGACATTTTTCAGCCATCTGTTGAAAGCCGGAGTGCTGTAATAGAATTAATTAATTATTCATTTGCCAAAGTGGCATTCACCATTTACAAAATAGTCTTCTTCGCAATAGATACGTCCACGGGTTTGGTAGAATTTTTTTTCCTTCAACAGGCGACCTAACAATGTGCAACAATTTTAATAATGAATAAATAAGTGGAACAATAATCATGCAATTACCGCAAACACAACAACAGAAACATTCCGAATGATAAAGGAAACCCAACGCGTGCGTTAAATCCATCGATCGAGCTACTGGCTCGTTGCATTGTTTGCAAGTGCCTGAAAAAAGGTAGGTATATTTTAAAAATATGCAACATTTCAAAAGACGCTGGTTGTCGGTGTTTATACCGTAAACGATGTCGTTTTGTTTCAATTCTTTTTCAACTTCTTGTTCCAGTTGAAGATACTTCAACCGTTGATTGTTCAATGCATCCAAGCCGCATAGCGGAGACATCTTCCCAATACCAAGTTCGTTGGAAATTTCTACAGTAAAATTAAAAAAACAAAATTTTATTTTTTTTCTGTTTAAATTAATGTGAATGAATAAAATTTACTGCCGGTAGAAGTTTTGTTCCATGTCGGCGTTTCTTGTCGAGAAGCAGTAAGTGGACCGTATGCTAGAAAAAGAAATTGAAAAGCGAATGAAAAACCAACTCCACTATTCCCGCAGGTTAAGCAAGAGTAGAGAGAAAAAAAATGATCGACGACGTACAGGTCGACTGAACGTGATCTCGAACGCCTTCGGTTGAATATTTGCAAAGTGTTGGAGAAACGGCAACGGACTTTTTGAAACGGCCATTTTCAGACGGCGAACGGCTCTGGTCGACGGAACTGAAAATGCGGCTCACTTCCTTGTCGGCCATCAGCGTCTGGTGTCCATCGTAGGTGGTATTGTGGCTGGATTTCACCGGAAGTGAACCGTGGTGGTTCGATACGGAAACTGGCGACGCACTGGACGCTGTCGGCGAGCCACTGCTACTCAAGCTGGGCGATTTCGAAGATACAGTACGCGATGATGAACTGCTGTACGGATTCACCGGTCGAGAAAGTTTGCAGACCATTTCGCGCAAATTCGCCGACTCCTCTTTGGTTATAATACGCTGTCTGCGGTTCACATCGGCGGCCAAGCTGAGCATGCCGGTTGGACCGCCGCCGGTGGCCAGCTTTTTCGAAGCTTCAATCCGACCGTGACCAGCGTACGGATGCGAGTCGGACAGTTGAAATTTTCGCAACGTGGCCACGAAATCCGAACCGCCGGCCGCGTCTTTGGACAAGTCTGTACTGATGTCGCCGGTGTCGGTGAGCTTTTTCACGGGCGGCGGTCGTCGGAAGCTTTCGATGTCGTCGAGAAATTTTCTCGCCTCCAAATCCGTGCCCAACAGTTCGTCCATTGTGGTCAGTGTCCTTTTTCACAGCTTGCTCACAGTTGGTGACAACTGGAAACAATGACAAAAGTTTACAACGAAAACCCAAGCAGGAAAAGAAGGAGAATTTTGAAAAAAAACAGTTTGAGAGAGAGAGAGACAGAAAAAGCGACGTGTCGTTCCAGTTGACGCACGTCCTGTATGATGAAATCGACAAGAGCGCGATACTGGGCGAAGCAAACAACAAAAGCTGAGTCACGCTAACGATAGAAACGTGTCATTTTTCTTATATTTATTATTTTTCTCCAAGCTCAACAGTGCCAGCGAGCAAAGTGCTGACAACACTGACCAATGAAGCAGGTCACCAGTCGGGACAAATATTTGCCAACACATTCTTCGAATTCCATCTTACCATAAAAGATAATCAAGTTCCCTTAAACAGTTGTATTATAGAAACTGAACTGTATTATAGCTGCAGTCGCGTTGAATAAACCCGAGTAAAATTGAATTTACCCGTAGATGATAAATTTCATTTTTCACGATAATTCGTTTCAGAGACAGTTGATAACGCTTTTTCAACTGTTCAAAATATACTTTTTGGCTATTATTTGGAAATATTGGATAGTTTTAGATTTGTTGCAATGCTGATTCGCGTATTTTTGTCATTCTTTCATATCACCTATCTTAACGTAATTTCTAAAGTATTCATTCTGATAAATTTCTCTTTAATAAAATGAAATGTTTCGAAAAAATTCATACTAACAACGAAACGAAACAAAAATACAGAAATTAGAAGGAAATGCACTTCAAACCGGTTGAATTCTTTTCTACGCGTATTGCTTGTACTTTGAAAAAAAAAGGATTTTTCATTTTAAATAAAATTTTTGCGTAAAACAAACGTTTTTTTAAAGATAGAACAGTTTTTTGCTTATTATAGAAACTTGATAACAAATATTCAGTAATGTTGAAAAATAAAGTATATATATATGTATATAGAACGTTTTAAAAATGATAAATTTTCACTATTTATTGTTTTCCAAAAGACAAAAACAATTGTTTCGACAAAATAAAAACATTTTTGAGTATCTAATCTCCATTTCTTATTTTTCCATCCTGCATTCTTTCATACGGTAAATAAATTTTTGTTAACAATTCGATTCAGTTAACATTTATTACAACGCTCGGATGTTGTAGATTGTACGAACTGTGAATGTGGAACAAATTAGGATACTTGAAAATTGTTCAAATTGAAATTTAACGGTACAAGTTGAAAATTGAACTATCCACCAAACAAAGGATGAAATTATTTGACAAAACGTTACAATTAAGCAATAATAGTGGGAAAACAGCGTAATTTACAAACTAGTAAAAGGCAGGCCATAAAATGAGCGATAAAAATTGAAAAAGTGTGTAAAATATTAGTTGTTTTTCAGTGTTTCGAATAAAATTTTGCTCACCAATGCATTCAATTGTCAACAATAACGTTCGAAGAACAGACAATTTTGTATATTAATAGTCCCAATAGGAGACGAATTTTTCAACTGTCTAATAATCTAGAAAAACTATAAAAGAGGAAATGAAAAATCTAGATTCAATAACTAATTGAAATGTCCAATTTAAACTGCGCTGCGTAAATGATCGTAATACAACACTGATTCACCGCGGTGAGTGCTTTTTACAGGCATATCAGCAACGAGCCCGCCGGCTGCTTATTGGCAATGCGCGTCATTTTCCCACTTCCTGTTGGATATTCTTCAATTTTACGAACACAATCAACACTCTAAATGGTGAATAAAATATGAGATGATGAAAATTTGAGAAAAGAAAAAGAATATTGTGCTGCTATGTTGTATAAATGAATGAAAAACTGCAAGCTGCTGCAATCGAACTTTGCCCGGATATTCTGGCAAATACTGGCCAACGTTCTCTAAAGCTGAATCATCATCGTCGTCTTGATCATTAATCCAACTGGCGGGAAGTGTTTTTATTGTTAAATTAATTAAAATATTTCTATCGTTTATGAGTGAATCATTAGCATTGGAAAAACCTGTTGACAGTGTGACTATTATATTGAACGGTTTTTGATTTGTCATCGACGAATTTTTCGACCTCGAGATGACGCAAGGCTAGCCGAAAAATAATACGACATTTTCAGCCCATATCAGTTGAACGTGCGAAAAAAATTGATATGATAATTCAAGAAAGTACTATTTTAAAAACGTTCGATTCCGGTATGTAAATTATTTTATGTATATTTTTTTCTGAAAAAACAGAAATTACAATTTTTACGTGAATTTAATCGAAGTTGAATTGTCGGGAATGAATCATTGTTTGTATGTGTGTTTCAAAATGACACTAAAACAAATAAATAAACAAGGAAAGATTTATTGAATAAAACTTCCGTTAGAGATTTGATCAATTTTAACGAAAAAGAAAAAAGAATTTACCTTCGATGCGGATAAGGATCTTTTTTTTTTGATTGCATCAGGAAATTTTGACGTATAAAATATTGCATTTTGTAAAAATTTTCCTTTTCGCTCTGTTGATCACTTGGTGCAAATTGATGAAGAAATTATTCAAATTTACCCAAGTTGATTTTTGATACATCAGAATTGTAGTTAAATTTGTATTTTTAATTTTGAAAAAAAAATAAGCAAAACAAATGAAAAATGTAATAAAATATTGTATGCAACAGTTGTGAATTTTCAAATACATCATGCATGGAAGTTTCCAGTTGAATAATAATTTGACACATTGATGGAGATGAAATGTTGCAATTGAATTGAATTGAATCGATTCAATTTTTATCACATTCCACGAGTTTATTCATGTTTCTTCACATCAGCATGGAAATGAATGACGTCGTCAACGTGACGAATCGTCGATTATTAATAATTTTATGCAAATTATAAAATATTATTTTTTATTGATTCGATTTAGCACAAATTTGCACTTTTGAATGAATATTTTTGTTTTTACCGGTGTACATTTGATTTTTGAATTGTTCGACTCGTTTGATCAGTTAAACGATGAGTGAAGGAAATGTTTCGATAAATTGTGAACAAAAATCAATTTGCCTTATTTTCTTCACCTTGAAAATTTCGCCATCACAATCGACATTTTCAAAGCAAATAAATAAATAAATTGCACAGACGAATTTATTTATTCGATTTTAATGTGGAAAATTATTTTCAAATTTCTATTGCATAATTAATATTTTTCAATTTCAATGAAGTTTATAAAAATTGTTCAGTTTGGTCGTGAGAAAGAGAGAGAGAATGTGTGTGAATGTTTATTATTACATTTTCAATTCCTTGATTATAAACAAGATTAAATAGAATAAATTTGCATATTTATCGAATCATGATCGTTTTTGAATGGTCGAATTGGAGAAGGAAAAAAAAATGACAATAGCGAATGAATGGTAGAAAGTGAAAAATTATCATAATCTATCGCCGCCGTTAGCTGATGCTTCTTCAGCTTTCCGATTGGACGACGGACGTTGAGCTGGTTGCTTAACAAGCGGTGGCAGGTCGATCGATTTGGTGAATCGCTTTTCATCAACAGCAGTCGGCCATGTTACCATAGAATCGACCGACCATTGTCGAATAAACAACCACTAAGGTGTTGTTGTTTGTGGTCGAAGGGGAAATTTTTGTTCTCTTGGAACAAATATCCATCCCACTATTTATTCCACATTTTCATTCAGATTTTCCCCTAACTCTCCCGTTCTACTCCATTACAAGCAGTTAGCATTAATTTCGTCATTCGGTGACTCACCGGCAATCTTGGCCGGCTTCTGGAAAATTTTCAACTGACCAATTGGCATTTTATTTTCCCATTGAACATTTGCTGCGGTCGAACGTCGGTCAAGGGTGCAGTGTTTAAAATTTGTCCACCAAATCAAGCAAATAAGCGGCTTTTACGTCCGCTTCTTCTATTATTCTTCATTATCAATTTGGTTGAATAAAAACGATGCTTCCAATCCAACGAACAACAACAGCAACACCTGACCGTATGACGTTGGATTTAGATTTCGAAGAACCACCGAAAAAACGTTTAGATCGACCCTGTAAGTGACATTTTTCTCTTTTCCTCCTCATACTTTGTATATTTATTGAAATTTATCAAATTGTTTTTGTGAATGAATTGATTTCGAATGTGAAAAATTGATTTCTCTCTCTCCCTCGTCTTGGTGGTGCTTTAACAAAGTGTTCCGTTTTGAGAAAGCTTCCACAAAGCGCATTGTTATATATCGTTTTGGAATGAAATCCAATCATTGACAAAATGCACCACTTGAAAAGCATCCGGCTTTTTCCGTTTCGGGGTTTTTCTGTCCATGCAAATTGATCGAAATCCTATTCTCGTTCGAAATTGGGATGATTGTATTTTTTTTTCCGCACCATTCCTACTGTAGAAAATGTTGTACACGTGTCAAGTGGGATTTTTTTTCCTCGTTCAAAGAGAAAAAACAAAACACAACTAGTTTTCAAACCGAGGCAGAAATAAAAAAAAACGCTCGAACCAAGAAGCGCCGCGTTCGATTTCGAATCCGATTATTAATTTGAAGTTGGTGAAAAAAAAATTTTTTTTTTAAATCTCGACCAAAAATGAATCAAATAGGCGACCGTTTGGTTGTTATTTATTTATTTTTGTTCAATTTGCTGTGCAAATCTCGAACGGGCGGTGGAAGAATGCAAATTTTTCAATCTGACACGCGGCGTATTTATCGGATCAAACGCGAACTGAGAGAGAGTGGAGCGATTCGATTTGGCCGGTCGTTTGTGAAATCTATTTTATCATTGTTCTTCGTTCAATGGAAACTTTTCAAAATTTACCCATTCAACAACCACCGCTTATAGACTACTTGTTTATTTATTTATTTATTTATTTGTGCATTTTTTTAGTATATTAAATTTCACTCAACTTTTGTAAATAAAAAAGAAAATCACGTAAAATAATTCTGCTATATTCAAAATAAAACTTTTCACGTATACTGTAAATAACTGGTTTTTTAAACAATACACATTTGGTGTATAGTGGAATTTGTTAAGATTAAAGAATTGTTGTTGTTGTTGATGATGTTTTGTTGAAGTTGATTGTTTCAAATGGTTAAAAAAATTTGCATGCAATCTTTGATCTTTTCGCTCGCAGACAAACAACATCTATTTTTGACGATTGCAAATTCGGTCGATTAATATACTATATCATTTAATCCAGTTGGTTACGTGTTCGTTAGAATTAGTGCAGGCAGTTTGTTTGTTTGTTTGTTTTTATTCGACTTCATCAGTTGGATTTGTGTCAAATTCGATTCTTGATCTTATAATATTTGTGTTTAATAATAATGCGACCATTTGAAATAATTAAATAATGGTGCTAATTGTGGTAAATTTTCAATTTGTCCATACAAATTTTCACAGCATCACTTAATTGGTAAAATGTTTGATTAATGGATGAGTGGGGTTTGATTTTTGTCAACTCATCACGTTCGATTATTATTTACTCAAATCTCCTCCATTTGGTCCACTATGCAAGCGGGCGATCGCATAAAATTTGATAACGGTCGGTATTGTGATCCAGATGCGTTGAACGATATGATCGTTGATAGTCGGCCATTGGAAATGAAAATTCTATATTGACATCTGGTTGGGATCAAAATAGCAATACTTGCGAGGATATAGCACGTGAAATATATAAATAGATGGCTATCCATCTTAAACGAAGATGACGATCTTGGCTTGATAATCATCAACAAAAACAATCAACTGAACAATTGAATGCACAACAATAAGAATCGTATAAGATAAAGTGAAAAAAAAAATTTTCTTTTCTTCACTCCTATATTATTCATAGCACGAATATGATGAGGAAATTAAAATTTAAAATGACGTGTAATTTATGTATAAACAAGAAAAAAAAAACAAATGGTAATAATTTAATGATGCTTATTCATGGACAGAAAGTGGCAAATAATCATTTCAGACGACGAGTGTTCTTTGAAAACGAATGCAAATATTTTATTGGATTATTTGGTCGACGCTGTGCGTTTGTATTGTTTCAAAATTGATTTCGATTTCACAATGGATGAACAACAATAATTTCGTTCGTTCGAGGTTGAATTGTTTTAACAATTTTACAATAATACAATTGATTTATTTTTTTTTCAAATAAATATAATTTATGAAAAATAATAAGAAATATTTATGAATTTTTATTTAATAAAAAAAAAATATGATTGCAGTTGGTGGTCGTTTAATGAAATGCCAGTGTATGTTGTTTGTTCGACGGATGGTCGTCGTTTTTACAAATTGTTTTTCTTTTCACGTTTCCTTTTTCATGTTCGGTCACAGTCGGTGAGGTGAAAATTCGAATCTACAGTATCCAAATGACAATTGCCACGTCGAAAATTTATCGACCATTTTCTTTTTTTCGACTGTTCAAAATTTTTCGACAACTTTCCCTCCTAACGCATGGGTAGTTTTTCAATATTCGCAGGATTAATTTTTTTGTTTTATTTAAATTTGTTCTCATCGAATTAATTGTACAAATGATTGATGCGGTTGGAAAGTAAAAGTTAAAGGTGGTCGACGATTTGTATTAATTTTAAATTGAATTAATTTTTTCTTTTTTTCTTTTTTTTGATATAAAATGTAGATATTTGTGAAATGGGACGACATTTGGTCGTCTATTTCGGCGAGCCTCATTCGGCTTATTCAATGTTTGGCTTGATTTTCCAATCAGACAGTTGTGTCAACAATGCACTGGATGATGGATGATGAGTCATCGTATTTTTCTTTCTTTCTTTTTTTTTTGCTTGAAAACCCATCTTCCTCTCTCTCTCTCTTTTCTCGCTCACTCAATTTGCAATCGATTTCCATTTGTACAATATTTTTCTCTGTTTGTTTTGGTTTTTTTTCCGATCACAGAAATTGTCCTTGAATTTGTAATGCAAAGCTGAAAAATGAGTCATTCGTCATTTTTATTTTATTTTTTTCATCAGATGAGATTTTTTGTTCAAATAAGCATTTTAGCTTTTTTTTTTAATTTGTAGAAAATTTTAATAATATATTTTACAAGCATGTGTAGAGAAAAAGAGATACGCTCTCACAAATGGGACGACGCGACGACTGGGTCGTGCTGTAAGTGAAAACCAGTTGCTTGTTAGGCGAAGCGAAATTTTTGTCCACCGTTTCGTCTGAATCACGCTGCACAGCACAGTCGCACAGCACACACGAGCACACAGGGGCGTTGTTTTTTGTTTTTAGAATTATTATTCATGCATTTTTATTTCTATTGTAAATTATGAAAAATTATTATTATTATTATTATTCATATTCGTCGGTTGTCGTCTAGCCAAAAAAAAAAGAAATGTAAGAATCTATTGATTTCCAATTGTGTATGACGAATGACTAATGACGATCGATTAGTAGTATTTTTGCATAATGATTTTTCGTTGAAGGCGGTCTGATAAAATCCGTTGGTCCAGACCATATTATCCGAACATTCGAACACAACGATGACAGCATGACCGGTGGACAAGAGCAAAATTGCAAATCCAACGCCCAAGACGTCGTCGGACCATCGTGGACAACTCTTTCGAGCTTTTCACAGCCCTGCTTGTCGCAAGCTTCGAACAGCGGACCGACCAAAATATTGCCCTTTTTGTATTTGGGTAGTCAGAAGGACGCGATGGATGAACAACTGCTCAAAGTGAGTAAAATTTAAATTTGCCACTTTTTTTTAAAAAAAACAACAACAAACTTATCCCATTTCATCTTTGGTGCAGAAATACGGTATTAATTACGTTTTGAATATCAGCGTTGCAAGTCCCAAACCTGAATTTCTCCAAGAAGAGAACTTTCTCCGCATTCCGGTCAACGATTCTTACAACGACAAACTGCTTCCATACTTTGACCAGACGTTTCGTTTTGTCGGTAAGTGCAACAACAACAACAACGACAACTTGTGCTTTTCGTCGTTTTGCAAATGCAAATTTTCTTTCCAAAACAAACAGACCTCTTTCTTCAACAATTATTCTCTCTTTTTTTTCCCTCTTCTGGATCATTTTCGATTACATCTATTTCTGTCTGTTTGTCTGGATTAGTGCCAAATTTACCACCGACTATTTGCATCCCATTTGCCCACTTTACTCATATTAAAATTCATTATTTCGTGTATTGTGTTTTTTTTATTTATTTTCGTTATTCCAGACAAAGTTCGAGAAACGAACGCGAACGTCTTGGTCCACTGTTTGGCCGGCATATCGCGCAGTCCGACTTTGGCTATCGCGTGCGTGATGCGCTATTTGCACATGACATCCGAAGAAGCTTACAAGTAAGTATGAATTGGTTTTTGATTTCAAATTTATTGGGACCTAGTTATTCGATTATTCTGCAATTCGATTCGAAAATTGTTTCTACAAACCAGCAGCAACAACAACAACCACGTCGAATCGACGATGATTTGATGCCGTTTTGATTTCTATTTATTCAATTTTATTTATCAGCGTGTTCGATTTTCGCCGATCAATCAACCGTTCACAATCATCTGTTGCAGATATGTGAAGGATAAGCGTCCGTCCATATCGCCCAATTTCAATTTTCTCGGCCAGTTGTTGGAATTCGAACGTCGGCTGAAAAATATTCATCCCAACCCAACAGACTTGCCGTGCAACAAAGATCACTCGCTCCAGGCCCAGATCGACGAGAAAATTGCCGACTTGCCCAACCGTACGGACAGTCGGTCCAAAACGCCACCGAAGCAGACAACTGGCATTCCACTGTGCTCGGACACCGCGTTCCGCACTGTCAAGCGACCGGTGTCGTTTTTGACCGGCAAACTGACCGCCGGCGGCAGTGGTAAGTACTACTGGCTTGCACAGTTGGTACAGGCTTGGTTCAATTTTGCAATTTTTCAAGATTCACCCACAACGCCAGCCAACAGCCCGACGACGGTCGCCGCTCCACAACTCAGTCGGGCCAATTTGGCACTGGGAAGCCTGGGCGCGCGCAGAAAGCCTCAACCAACCGAACTGCCTTCACCGAGCACGGAATTGTCCAAGTTGAGCTTCGGCTCGCCGGCGAAAGGGGTCCGTCATCAGTCGCAGAACAGCGTCGCCAACCCGTCCTTTTTCTCCAAAGCACGTCTCCACTTCGGTCGTGGTGAATTGCCGTCGTTCGCCTCGACGAGGCAGTCGTGCGACACGCCCGTGCGCAGATGCTTCCGGTCGAAACAGTCGTCGCAGGCGAACAAGGCGGATCTTTTGTGCGCCGAAAATCCCATGTTCCCCGACGACGACGACCGCTGTTCGCCTCACTCGCAGCAGTACGGTAGCAGTGGAGTACCTGCTTTTCAAAACACGGATACTGTAGTGGTGGAGAAACGGACTTCGGCGTCGAACGCGGCCGCCGAGACGTGGCTTTTCGGCACTTTTAGCACCCGAATGCGACAGTTGATGCGCAAACGGGCCTCTTGGCCGCGCACGGTCTCGTCGACCGTTCGTTCACCGCAGACGCAGAGCAAATCGACCGCTGTGCTGTTCGGTAAAGCGTCGAACATTTCCACTGGCGGTGGAGTATCCGTTCAGTTGGCATGCTGTTCGGCGGACCTGCAACAGCCCGACCACGTGCTTCTCAGACATTCTTGTCACAGCGATACGTCGCTGTCGCTTGCACTGGACCACCGTTCGACCACATCTTCGGACTGTAGTAGTAGACTGTTTGCGGATTCGAAACGAGACAGCCGTGGCTCGTCGTCGAGCTTAGAAATTGCTGTTATCTAGAGAACTAGATGCAACTCCAACCAATTAATTAATCGAGCAATCAGTGATCGATTCCGGACGGCACTGTTTTATTTTCACTTTCTCTTTTCTTTTCTGTTCTTTCACATACATATATATATATATATATATATATACTCTCTCGAAATGCACACACAACATGCACACACACACATAGTTGAATTTCACGAATGCAGAAAACAACCCAGACTTTATTTAAGAAGAAGCCTTTCTCAGGGTTTTTGTTTGCATTATAACGAATCAATCTATCTCGTTTGCTGCTTTTTCATTTCAATTTCCAAACTGTATGATGGACTAAAAATCACTGCTGAACTGAGAGCTTTATGAATAAAATAAAAAACAAAATTACTACAACAAAAGCATAATATGACAATTAATTTAAGAAAAAGAAAAAAAAATTAGGAGCAGCATCTGTTTTTATTTAGATCGTCCGATCGACTAACTAACTGATTGTTCGTTTGTTAGTTAGTTGAACAAAGAATAAAAATTTCAAAATTTATTTCAATCAATCGATAAATTCCATCAAGAAATGATCAAGTGGCAGCTGTTTGCCTGAAAGCATCATAATTAAAATAGCAACGTCGATTTGCTTCAAGAAAAGTTTTTTTCAAAAGAAAAAAAGTATCAAACAATTTTAACAAACAAAATCTACTCCAACAGCAGCAGATGAAGCATAAAAATTTTTGACGGAATCGTGATTTAAATTTAAAAAAATAATAAAACAACAATCTCCTAGATGGGCAGATAAAAAATGGATTAAAATAATGGAACAGAACAAGGAGATAGATAGATAGATAGATAGCAACAGTAACAATATTTAACCTATTTATAGGCAAAAGTGACAATAAAAATAATGAGTCTTAATAATAAATAAATACAAATATATACATATATTGTTAAAAAGATGAATAAAAAATATTATTCGCTAAGGCATTGGCATAGATGTTCGACTGAGTAGAGTAAGTAAAACAATAAAAAAAAACAAAGTGAGTTCAACTTTCGCTAGGTGCGTATGAAGGTTGTACAGATACAAAATAGTCGTCAAAAAAATGATACAAATATTCAAATGTTGGACGGTTTTCTGGCGTAGCATCCCACGTTTGCAGCATCACTTCGTACATTGCTTCGGCGCAATCACGCGGTCGTGGCATTCGATAGCCTCGTTCGACTTGTTCAATAACTTCGCGATTTTGCATCCCTGCGAGATGTAAAAAAAAATTGGAAATCCAACAAACAAACAAACAAACAAACAAATATATAATATGCACAATTTACCAGGATAAGGTGTTTGACCTTTGGTGATCAATTCGTACAAAAGTATCCCGTAAGACCAAACGTCCGATTTGATGGTAAATGTGCCATACAAAGCAGCCTCAGGTGCTGTCCACTTGATGGGAAATTTTGCACCTTGAAAAATAGAACAATGACAACAAATCGCAGATTTGAAAATATAATTAATAAATAAATAAATAAATCCAATACCAGTTCGAGCATTGTACTCGTCATCTTGAATTACCCGAGCTAAACCGAAATCGGCAACTTTTACAGTAGGAACATCGGCAATTTTGTCGCCAACGAGTATATTACGAGCAGCCAGATCTCGATGCACCATTCTGTGCTCTTCCAAATAAGCCATTCCATTGGCAATCTGAAACAAACAAATAATATGCAAATAAAATACAATTCAACAATCTTAAATCTTCTTACTTGAGCACACATATCGACAATGGCGTTCAAATGCAAATGCTTGCCATCGCCAGCGCGTAAGTAATCCAACAAACTTCCGTTGATCATGTATTCTGTTATAATGCACACAGGCTCTTCTTTGGTGCAAACAGCATAAAGCTTCACCAAATTCGGGTGATCGCACTGTTTCATAATGGAAGCTTCTTCGAGAAATGCTTGACAAGACATGGAACCTTGCTTGAGCGTCTTAATCGCTACATCCACCACTCCTCGCCATTTACCTGCAGAATAGAAATTGAATTCATTTTCATACAATAAATCTCGTGAAATTTTATTCCAAAAAATAAAAATAAAAAAAATACATACCATACCAAACCTCGCCAAAATTTCCCTGACCCAATTTATGGCCAAACTGTAATTGACTTCTTGGAATTTCCCAGTTTTTCTGAGTTTCATGACTCAAATCTGGTCTTGTCGGTTTTCTTTTCGGACAAGGCTGTGTCAAATTGCAACACAAACCGTCCGCAGTTTCTGAAATAAAGAATACAATACAATTACAGAATATACCAAATAAAATTGCCTAATATGACTAATTACCGGTATAAAATTTGACAAGATCTTTCAATGTATTAAATTTTTGGCGTGTCGTAATGTAAAAACCGCCATTTTCCAAACGTTTGATTTTGTAATGTTTAACCGTATCGGTTCCAGACGCAACATTGACATCGCGTACTGTAAGTGCAAATTCGCCTGCATGAAAAAAAAATTGTTGAAATAAATTTCAGCATTCGAATAAAAAAAAATACAACAATAGAAACTTATTTAATTTGCAAATCAATTCTGAACATCACAAATCCATAATAGAATTCAACAATACAAGTTGTAATAAATTTTAACAAACCAGTAAAAATGAAAAACTATTTCAAACGTGTACAAATATAATAAACTGAATTGCAAATGGAAAAATTCCAATCTGATATGTTCAACAGTTGATCAGTTTTATTGGAGGAGACAAAATATTTAAATAATGTCACCTAACATAATAATTTTCCGCTTCGGTAAACAAAAAATGCAAATAACGTTTGCAAATTATAAAACATTCAACATCGTTTTGTTGAAAATTGCTTTTAAAAATGAAAAATCCTCCGATACAAATATAATAAATATAACACGTGTGATAAAAACGTAGGCAGGCTAAAACGCGATCTTCACGCAGCTTCAGTTTGTGAATCAAATGTTTTAAATATTTTCCCATTTATACTGCCAGTAAAAAAAAAATATCGCCCACAGAACAACTGCTTTCGCATATTAAAGCATTCTGAATTTAATTATTTTTTTTCTTTTTGATAAAAAGCTGACTCTTCAAAAATCTGGTAAACGCTTGTTCACAGGCACATGTTCACATTCTACAGTAAGCAATTTCTTTGTTTCAACGAACAGCCGTATATTGTCCCATTTTTCGGGTGAACTGAAGCGCAAAAAACCGGCATTCGGCTGACCTAAGTAACCCACCTATTTCTGATCATAAAATAAAATAAAATATACGACAAAATTAAAAACTTATCAAAAAAAATCTCCAAACTGTTTATTTAATTTCAAGGTGCAATTGATGAATAGAGATGGAATTTTCCACTTCTTCTTCAAGTCGGATGGTTTGTTTCTTTTCATGCGCATATCAAATCGAACAAATTTTTCCAAAATATATAAACATATGAATTTTGCATGAAAATATTTATTTATTTACGACATCGACCGAAACACATCAACCACCCTCATGAGTTATAATCAAATCAAAAAAGCGGCCACATTTGGGTCGATCGATGTCTAAACTGAATAAGCTGAGCAACATGTCAATCGATTTCCTCCTACTCCAAGGAAAAACTACTCGAACTAAGCATTGTTTCCTATTTTACGAAATCACAAACTGATTCTGCTATTCCATTGCAAATGGTACTTAGTTTTTTTTTTTGACTAGAAAACTATTTGAAAGCTATTCACATCTTCCTCGAGATATAGCTGAAACATTCGAGAAAAGAAAAAAATATCTCAACTTTCTAAAAACCAATTCTTTAACTTCAAATATTAAAAAATAATGCTTCCTTTAACTGATGACTTGTTAAATAGACCAACAAAAAAAAGAATCCGACAAACCTTTGTCAGCATGTCTTTCACGAATTAGGAATGTACCGCGTGGAAGCCCTGCATTCATAACTAGCTTCTCTGCAATTTGTCTGGGTATAGAACCAGCAAACCATCTACAAGTATGAAAAGAATACGATGAATTAATTTTTCTTCTGAGCAAAATATTTACTCTTCGCTTTCAGGGCCGCCTTGTAATGCAACAAATGTTCTTGGCACATAGCCAGCTTTTTCCGTCGACAAATGTTTCACATACCACCAATCATAATTGCTGCAACATTTCGAGCATTGAAAATATACTTATTCAAAAAAAATCGAACTCAAACATTATTAATCATTTTCTACAAATACCTGTTGTCTAAAAGCATCATTATTTCGCCTTTTTTAAAGCTCAAATCGCCGTCTGCCATGGACTCGTAATTATGCAAGGCGACCAAAAAAACAGGACCTGAAAAGAATAATGTGGGTGTGGCATGGGAAAGTCGACGCTGCATAATTTCACCATTTACCATTTGCAACGGATCGCTTGTTCCGTTTGGACTGCTGCTGAACGGCCGTATTTACAGCTTGCTGGTTAGCCCGAACGGAAACCGGCGTACCATGACCAACCGAAAAAGAACCATTGCTGCACGGATAACGACCAGATGACTCTGCTTGAGCCAAAGGAACCGCGGCACCGGTCGCTGTCGAAGGTTTATTTGGAAAATATTGCTGATTATTAATCCGCTGATGTCTGGACGACATCGACGCTGATGATTCGCAGCAATTTCCCATCCTCGATGAGAAAAATGAAGCAGAACAGTTCCAAAGAATTAGGACAACCAAAAAACAGTTAAAAAATTACAAATATATTCCATAACCGTTAAGGCTGCATATTGGATTATTTTGCTGGAAAATATACTAATATGTCCAATACAGGAAACTAATTCGATAAGCAATGCTTGCAATTCAGCATTTATGTTCTTAAAATATGCTAGACCATTATACAGTAATTCATATTTGGATGATCAAGTTTATATTACTCAAAATTGTTATCTGTAATTCATAAGAAGCAGCATTTAATTTATTTGAAATAAATTATTTCATTTTAATTTTAATTACAATTAATAAAACTTTCGAATTATTTTTAAATTTTTAAAAATATCTCAGCTCCTAATGAATTTATTCTTGAATGAATTTAGAGATGGAGTTTAGTAGTTAGATAACGAGCTTTCCAAAACAGTTCTTTTGCGGCTTACTTAATATTATCTTGACAAATTAAAATTTTGCGCAGTTTTATTTTCTATTTATGATTTTCGAATTATGTACTTGCAAAAATTTTAATATTGCCTTTGAATTCTCAAGATTAAGCAAAGTTTTACGACTGAGCTTGATAATTTATTTGACGCAAACAACACAGATTCTACATGTAGCAAATGGTAAGAAAAGACAATATAATTGAGGGAGAAATATCGTAATAGTTAACGACCATTAAGGATTAATATTACCTACAGTACAATTTTACACAGAGCATTTTGCATTGCTTTGACAAGTTTTCGTTAAACTTTGTTTAGTTTGTTTAGATTGTCATTGTCAAGTTTCTGAAATCAACAGTTGTGCTATGCCGCGTTCCGAAATTTCAAAATATTGTTGCTGAATGAATGCATGTCACAGTCATGTTATCTATCATTTGGCATATTTATGATGCTTCTTTAAATTCTTATAATTATTTGGTGTTGCTTTTTAGCATATTTATTGTTTTCAATTTAATACACTTTAAGTACCCAAATTCTCAAAATATCATTCGTTTAAACTTAACCGGAGGTAGATTTAAATGCGGGACTCAATGTGAAATCGTAGGAAAGGAAAAAATACGTCTCATAATAGCTTATTCACTATTACAGTTAAATTTTTATTTTATTCATTATTCAATTTCACAGATATGAAAAGTCAAATGATAGATAATAAATCTTACGTTGGAAAATCAGTAACAAAATTACTTTTGCAGAAGTTCTTCTTTTCATTGATCTTTAAATTACAATTGTTCGCTGTGACGAGAAATACCGTGAAGAAATTTCTAAAATTACTCGTAAATTGCTTCATGAAGCTCTTAAACCAATTATATACCTGTTTTATAGAATTTCCCGGTGCTTTAAAAATATAATATATGATGTATGATGGTATGAAAATCATGGATGATAATGACATCAGTAAGCCAAGCGTCGATGCCCAATCAGGATAAAGTCTACCATCAGGATAAGTTACAGGACTGTAGAAAATCACGACGTTGATGAACAAAGCCTGAAAATGTTGTTTTTAAATGTCAACGTCTGTTAATCATTAAAACAAAATTCACCAATATCCACATTGGTGTCACATATTGCCAAGTTACTATCCAGAACTTTGAAATTTCAAAACCGAGCATTTCTTTGAAAATAGCTTTAAGTTTCTTTTTGCCTTTAAACAAAAACATTATCAGTTTTAGAATTTTCAAAAGTATTTTTACCAAATCCCCAAGATATAGAAGTCATTTCGAAAAACGCGACAAAAAGCAAAGGAATTCCGCTCACTGCGCAGCTGTCGATTAAAGTTAGCCAATATTGTCCACTCTAAAATGAAATATGTTAACTTTGTGGTATTGAACAAAAAGAACTGTAACCTGTGAAACTAGAGGTATTCCGAGTATAAATTTTGTCAGACATAAAAAGAGGAGAATGATTTTCCTTTTTTTAAAAAATAATAGAGGAAATTGGTCGCTCAACCCTTCCATCACACCATTAACGACGCAAATCTTCAAGGAGAAAAAGTTTCATATATGGCAACAGTTTTATCTTTTATACCTCTAAAATTACCTGTGAATCTATGCCTAAAATGGCAATCATTAAAAAGAACAAAACACTCCAGAGTTGTGGTATGGGAAGGCGACTGACTGCTTCAGGATAAACTTGGAATATGAGCCCAACACCAGATTGAACAACATCATTTAGTGGTACTTGAAGAGTCATTGACAGGTGTCCCAAAATTGAAAATACCGCAATCCCGGCAGTCATGCTGGTTCCAGCATTTATTAAGCACATGATGATAGAATCTCTAAAAGTATTAATGTTGTATTGCAATACAGGGGATGAATAACAACCTGTAAACATTGTGATTAAAGTTATTGTGACTTCCAATAGCAACAAGACTTCCAAAGCCAATACCAGACGAGTAGAATACTTGAGTTCCGGCGTCACGCCACACCTAACCATAAATTGTTATTGTATTAATAAATTACACTAAAAAATAGAAAATTAAACATTACTGTAATATCTGTTAATTTTGTTATATTTGGTGTTAGAAAAGCTTTCAAGCCCATTGATGCACCAGATAATGTGACTCCACGAATAAGTAATACAATCAGCAAGATATAAGGAGCGATGGCACAGAAATAAATCACCTAAATTATAAATAATGAAATATTTGATTAAAAAAAGAAAAGAGACCCTGAATTATTTTTAAAAAGATGGTGTTAAGAAGTGATATAAATAATAGAAAAGCAAACTTATTTAACTATGTTAAATCATATTACAGAACAGTTGTTACAGTTTTTAATTATAATTTATTTATTTTTACAATAATATTTTATTCACAATGCATTTATTACATTATTATATATTTTAAGTACTAGTCTTAATAATTCATTGCAATTATAAATAATCTGCTTCAAAGTATCAATTATACATATTCTAAATTGTTGCAAATTTTTATTCTAAATTTTTTTTAGCTAACATATGCTTGAAATATTTCTGACATGCTGAACTTTACTTTCCGTGCTTCAGTAATTCCTTTCCAAAGAACAAAATAAGTCATTATCCATATTCCTGTTAGTATCAAAAGCAATTCCCACTGAATTATGCCAAAACTATCAATGCCATCACTGGTTTGAAGAACTCGATTGCTAAAACACAACTGCTTACAAAAAAGTAAAGAACAATATAATTATTTATAATTAAAATGAACATAAATGTAAAGATTCTATCACTTAGCTCGACTTACAACCAAAACTGTACAACAGGCGTTTCACGATATCCAGCATTTGTAGCATTGTTAATGATAGATGATTCATTACTAAATTCAGCCATGTGACAGTGCTCATTGTTCCAATAATGATCACATCCTAACCAAGGCAGTGAAAAATTCATTGATGAGAACATGTAAAAAATTGCCCAGCCGGCAATGACACAATAGTAAATATTGCAAATGCACGACAGATAAATGCTTGCCATTCCAACCCCTTTAAAGAATTGTTAAGTAGTATTCTTATGATGTTATAAAAAATTTTTTTTAATATTATACCTTTAAAAATTGGACATAGCTTCCAAATGCCAATTGATCCCTGTTGCAAATACTGCCCTAAACTTACTTCTGCCATAAATATAGGCAGTGCCAGACAAATCCAGGACGCAAAATATGGAATTAAAAATGCTCCTAAACATTATTTCATTGTAAAAATGATAGTTTTATAATTTATAAAGATTATAAAGATATATATAATTTTATAAAGTTAAAAGAGAATGATTTTCAACTTGCCACCGCCGTGCTTAAAACACAAATAAGGAAAGCGCCACACATTTCCAAGACCAATTGCATATGCTATAAGTGTCATAAGGAAGTCGATGTTTTCTTTCCATTGTCTATCTTTAGCAGAGTTGGATGGAACTTCCGCTTTCATCTCAACTGGCGTATTTAATTCGGCAAGCTGCAAATTTTCCATGGGATCCGGTTCTAGGGTAGTTTCATTTTCTTTCGCAATCTTCATTCTTCAAACAATCAAATAATTTAAAAGTAAAAGTAACACTAATATAAATAATTTAATAATAAATATCTTGAAAATTCATTTGTGTTTTTTAAAGCAATTTACAGACTTCAAACAGTAAAGAAGGTTGGCAAAATAACGACTGATTGCCATTTCCTCTACAATGTGTCATATTTGAATGTCATGAAGATGAGTGTAGTATATGATTCATTCTAAACTGACGTTCACCTAATTAATTCTATTGTTACAGTAATTGTTACAACTTATAACTAATAAGGTTGAATATTTTGCATGATTTTTAAATATATGCTAAATATTACAAACATTTAGTAAAAATTATATATACAAGTGTATATATAACATACACATATTTATGTGATTGTATATTTATTTATTTATATCTGCATATCTGTAGGGTTATTTAACTGGTAGAAGATGGAAATTTTTTCCGCATTTTTCTTCAAAATGTTATCATGAGAAAATGATTTTAATTTTATATACAGGAAATTTGCTTTGAAATAAAGCAACATGAAATATTCCGTATATTCACTGTACAGATTATGTGTTTTATTTATAAAACATAGCACAACACTGATGTAAAATTTTTTTATCAAAGTATATTTTAAAACACAATTTACTGGGATTTCATGAGTGCAAGTTTCGGATTCAGAACAGTAATAATATAAAGCAAGCATCATCTTTCACTGGTTGATTTTGAAAATTTACGACACATTGAAGACAATGTAGTGGAAATTCGGTCGTTATATTTCAAAATCAAAACCAATCGCAGATATTTCTTGCTTTTTGATATTTCCGTTCTGAATGTAGCATATTTTTATAAACTGTCAGTAATATGTATATTATTTGCAACAATTTCATAAGAATTTAATATTTTATAAAGGGTTTAGAATTTATTTTTAAAAGAAAATTGCATTTTTGCAAACTAAATGGAAATACTTACCTTGTAACAAATTGTGGCAAAATCTACTGCTTGAACTTGCGAAAATAAACAATGCATTAACAGAGAGTGTCTTAATCAAATCATGTGATCACTGTTGTTGCAAATAAAACATGCAATAGATTAGTTTTTATAAGATTACAGATAAAGCATGCGTAAAATTAAAGAATTTTAATATTTTTTTCAAATAAAATAAAACAAAATTACTGTAAGATTTTTTATAGATCAAAAAATTTAGGTATGAAATGAAAGTCTGTTGAACGATTCAGCGAACAATATTTTAATGTAGCATTTCATTGATAATTAAAATTAAAAATAGCTTAACTAGTTTTCAAATTCAAAAAAGAGAAAAAGCATGTGAATTTGATTATGTAATCCTTGTGATGCTGTGTCTGGTGCAACTTGGAAAAAGGCAAAATGGAATGCACTAGCCGTGTAACCAGATTTTATCTATTTTAATTACAGTTAGAGCAGAGAATTATATATTAATCAAATTATATTTCTGACAACTTAAATAACATAAATAGCACAGCAATCAAAAATAATTATTAAAAATATGCTGATGAACAGTTTATGAATAACTCAAAGGGTTTAAAAGTAAATTATAGTAAATTTATTCTGCACATAAAATGATGCAAACGAAGAAGCATTTGCGCATCAAGTGCATACTTTGTCCTTGTCAAATGCAAAGTTCAAAGTTCTGAATAGAGAAAATAAGTAAATTATTCTGCTTGTCAATACAATAAGCTGTTTACCATATGATTCATATGATAGCTATGATATTAAATGCTGCTTTAACTGTTAAAACATGCAAGTTGAGTTTTTTATGCAATTTACATTGCAAACTGATTCAGATCCCAGTCTTGAAATGTGAAAATACCAGATTTAAAAAGCAATTTCTTTATTAAAAATTTTTATTACTGTAGTTGTAAACAGTGTTCATATTTTGAATATAATACACGTTTACATCAAAGCAAGAATACATGGAGTCTGAACAAACATGGAATTCAATTTCGGGTATTCACATATGCAGTAAACGAAATGGAAAAACAAGAGGCTGCTCGTACGTTGTTTGTCTTTGAAATACAGATCCAATAGGCAGTGGAAATACTGGCAATCGTATTCTTTGTTGTGAATTTTTAAAAATTGGATAAGCATTTCGCTTAAAAATGCTGTCTATTCTTGCTTTGATGTTAGCTGAAATGCAATTAAACAAACAATCGGCATAATTGTTCGAAAAAGTGGAATAAAATTTGAAATCTGCATCAAACCTTCTCCATTTTTTACAATTTGAAAAGAAACAACATGCGTGAAAAGTAAAAAAATCAGAAATAAATGAATAGTTGAAATGTGCATGACCGCTGACAATGCTTGCAAAGTCTATGAATGGTGACTGTATTTTTCTCCTTATCAACATTTATTTCATTTGGCCAATTATAACTTTAGTCAATGGAGACGACGGATATCATCTCGACCTAGAAGTGGGCACTTCTGAATTTGACAACAATGCTAGCATTTCGATTATTGCATCTTTTCAATATTAATATCATTTTGGCCGCTTCAGCAAAAAGTAGCATACAAAATTATGTTAGCTTTTTCATTTTGATAAACAAAAAAGTTCAAAGTAAAAAATATTTTTCATTTACAAACAGACTACTTTTACTGCACGCGATGCTTCTGCAATTTGCAAATAATTTTCATTCATTAATTTACAAAAGCTGTCAATTATTATTTAGCATTGCATATAAAATAAGTTGCAATGTTTGTGTCTGATTTTAGCTGGAAAAGCAGACAGCAAAAAAATGCATGTACTAATAATTAGATGTTTCCGTTTTGCACAATTCAATTGACTCTCTTTTGACAATACTCATTTATCCTTCGTTGATTTTCTGTATTGCTTATAAAGTAGCAACGTATCGATCAAAAAATCATTATTACTTCAACAAATTGTAAATATGCAAATGAAATAATGCTTTGTATACGCAAGTTGATGTATTTTGAAGCTGAAAATAAACGTAAAATAACCAAAAGCATAATATCGCAGTGCAAATATTATATTACGCAGCTTACTCTATTCTGCAAAAGTCGAGTGCCTGGGGGCAACATTGTTAAACTAGATATTAAGCAATCCAGTTCTTGTTTGTCTGCTTGCTCAACGTATCTTTTCAATTAATGTGAATTATAAAAATTTTCGTTTAGAAAATGGCAAATTTTTAGGAATAAATATGACAGTTCTAGCATTGCCTGTGGAAACAATCAGCTCCATTTTTCAAGATAACATAAAAAGAAAGTGTAGTAAATTAATAGCAGCACCACTTTTCACTAAAATACCTTAATCGCATTCATTTAAAACAAGATACAGTAAGATTTTATGGTAGTGAAAGAAAAAGAAAAAAAAATCAAGAAACCTATACTTGTAAAAATACATACGCACGCATTTATTTATTTATTTGTTTCAAAAAGCTGCATCAGTTTTTTTTTTTGAAAAAATGTAACATTTATTTAAACACTGTAAATTTAATTTGTTATTTTATTTTAATTTCAAAGTAAAATTCATTTGCATTGCAAATATGGAAATTCACTGTTGGCAGCATCATCTGCACTTTAATAGAAAGATGAATTTTAATCAAACGTTGTAAAATGAAAAAATATTTATTTATACAAATGATCTGTTCAAATATTTCTATTTTACATTTTTAATACTGAACAAACCACGTCGGATCGAAGGACAGATAATATTAATATAAGAATAGAATAAAAAAAGAAAACAAAACAAAAGCACATTATTTGTGCTGTGCATGAAGAAGGTTGTTGTACGTATGCAAGCTGTATAAGCAATAGAGATATTGTTTTGTTTCTCTTTTGATCATGCAAATGGCAGAATGAACCTGTATGGATAGTCTAAAATAAGATTCACATTTTTAATATTTGAATATAGAGTAGAGAAGTTTTATCAATAATTACTTTCAATTATTAACTAAGTCGACAACAGCAACGTTTTGCTGTTGGTTGTGATACTGCGTTGACATCCATAGTTAGTGAAAGACGACGTTGTTTTTCCATTGTAAGCAACTCTTGAAACAGTTCTTTGATATTATAATTGTTTTTTGCAGACGTTTCAATGTAACCACATTTCCAAGTTGCGGCAAGACGTACACCTGATTCTGTAGGTACTTCTCGATGATGACTTTCATCCACTTTATTACCAACAACCATCACTGGAAGTTCAGCAATATCTTCTGGTCGTACATCTTTGATCATGTCATAAATTTGAGTCAGCTCTTGAAATGACTGTTGGCTTGTAATTGCATAAACCAAAATGAAAGCATTGCCTTTGGAAATGGACAGCCGCTGCATTGCTGGAAATTGGTGACTTCCTGTGCTATCAGTGATATGCAATGTGCAGACATTGTTCTTATTGCAACTAATAACTTGTCTGTAAGTATCTTCTATTGTGGGAATGTAGCTGTCACAAAAGGTGCCATTTACGAAGCGTAAAATGATCGAACTTTTGCCGACACCACCGGCACCAAACACAGCTACTCTATAGTCATTGCTTTGTTCTGGCATATCATTCACCAAAATACTGAGTCAGCTATTGAATGATTAAGCGAATATTTTCAAATATATTATGCTTGTCTATAAAATAAAAAATAAAAAATTTTAATTCATACGTGTTAAAATGCTATGATTGGCTTTTTTTGTTGCGCAGAATTTAGTTCAGTTCAGTTCAGTAGACAGACAAGTAATGAATATTATGAACGTCAGCTTTGAGCAAATTGATCGAAAATGCATGAACATTGGTTAATCTAAACGGAAACTATTTTCAAGAACTTTCAGGCAATTTCTGTCAAGTGGCTAAGGTTGAAGTAGGACTCGAAAAAGGCAGCAATATAGAAAAAACTGTAATGAATGTGGATAAATGTAGAGTTTCAGCAGTCGCTTTTTGAATTCGAACACAATCAAATTCAAGAGCAGCGCGATTTAAGATGACTGAAGTGAAATGCTAATCAACCGAGGAGAGACTTAAGCAGTCGACACGGATCAATCCCGCCCGGGCAATGCAGTGGTGAAAAGTGAAAAGCTTGCAATTGCAAAATCATTCACTTTCTCTGCTGGAACAAATTTTGGTAACGCTCAAAGCCCATCACAAACCGACCTAACACTACTTGCCATTAATTCGCATAAATTACTTCTTCCTCATAATACAGATGCTGTTTTTCAAATCTAGCTAAAATAAAAATATCTGAAAGTAATTTTGAAAGCTTTTACAATAACAAACAGTAATTTTATATATTTGTTGAGAGTTTGATATGAACTTTGTAGAAAAATCATTTTACAATGCCTAAATACATTATTATAACAAGATTTTAAAATAAAATGTGTCATAGTGATTTGATAAAGCTTCTTCTAACATATGGATGTATTAAAGCATGGAATGCTTAACTGTTGAAATGAAAAATCTTTGGTCTGTTGCTATCCTGGCATTTCAGATATTTTGTAATAGATGATTTTTATGTTTGAAAAAGTCTAAAAGTAAAAATAAAATATATATTAACCCTAAACTTTGAATCAACTTGTTCACTTTTCCTACTATGAAACATAAGAAAATTAACATACTGAGATTCATTGAAAATCTTAAAAATATGCATCATATAATGCACGTTCACTTTATATCTATATCAGAAATTTGAGAACATTTTAAAAAGAATAAAGTTGAAAAATAATTTTTTTTTCTTACTTTTTACAGATTATACATTAAAATTTTACGGGAATAAAATATTCACTTGACTTACCGCAAACAGCTATATTTGCAAAACAATGAAGTTGGAAGAATATTGTCAAAAGTATCTAATATATGTATATATAATGCGAAAACTATCCATTTTATTTATATACTGATGTTTGGACTTCTCTATCAATGATACGCGATTAAAGCATTTTGAAGTCAATTGCATCACCGACGTTTAATTTGAAAGCTTTTAACGTTTTTCAATAATAAAAAAACAAGAATAATAGCAGCAGTAAAGCGCACGTTCGTGAGTTTAATTTTTTAGATGACATCCAACTATTGAGTCATTTGTCACTGTAATTACTTTATTAGTAAATAACTTTTTAATTTTTTCCTTTTACTTCAATCGTGAAAGTCAAGAAAAAAGAATAAAATTGCAGCTAATAATATGAATGATTGAAATATCTATTTCTGCTTTTAAATATATTAGAATTGTAATAATTTTGAAAAATAAGAAACAAATTTAAAAATAATTTTTTCAATTTCACTTCATAAAAATTTTCAGACATTTCAGACTCCCAAATAAAATTTTTTAACATTTAATGTTACAATCGAAAATGTTTATAGTAAGCAGGAAAATGAGCAACAACAATCAAAAAGAGTCGAAACAGTTGCTTGGAATATAGAGTGAAGCATTTCAGTAAATTTATTTAAATTTTACAAAGAATTAACTATTAATATTAATTATGCTAATATTATGTGGGATTGGCAATTTGCCTATCGGGCAATCTATATTAAATGAGAACAACAACAGTTGTCGTGTCTGAATTTGACACCTGCTAGCGAAGTGCAAGCAGAGGGGATAAATTCAATGTAAAAATAAAATTTGATTTTCGATGCAAAGTTAAATTCATTTTCAGAAGCTTAATTATTTCAGGCACCAACTCATCGAAGGCTAAATTTAAGTAAATTAAAAGCTCATGAACATTTTGTACATGTAAATTAATGCCAAATTAATACACTCATCATTCGACCTAGCTGCGTAAAAACTAACGCAATATATATATATGTACATTTTTGTTGACACTGTCTATTTGAACTTACAACAAAATTATTGTTGAAAATAATTAGCATTTTCAATGATTACTAAATGAACTTTAAAATTTTCAAAAGTCGAACAGTGGAAAACCAAAAGTATAATATTATAAAGTGCCATTGAGTATAATATAAAATATGAAAAAATGCATCTTTGCGTTTTACGTATTTTCAATATTATTCATAAGTATGACAATGCAAAATTCTGTTGGGCTTCATTTCTGGCTGCAAATTTTATCACTCTGACATGCTGTCACACAATGATTGACTAAATAGCTTATTTTTTTTCCTATCGTGACGCAAGTTTTATAATTACAATGTCATTTTGCATTGTTAATTTTTAATGAAAAGCGTTAATGAAGAAAGAGTATTCTTTTCGAATAAATTCACTAATATGCAAATAATAATAGATAACAGTGAAAGGGTCACATAGAAATTTGCCCATTTCGAGAATAAGTGCGGAACCTGAGCATCGGACCATGCAGATGAGGGTATGATTCATTGCATTTGGTAAGTGTTTTTCTCATTTCTTTTTATTTGTGCATGTAGCATTGGAATGCCGCAAAAAAATAAATTAACATAATTTCAATTATTGACCATAATTATGATATTGCAATATTGAAAGTAAAATGAGGATAATAAGAATAATAGTAATAAGTAGTAAGTAGATGAGAAACCAAAATTCTTATTTCAACATGCAATGATATATTAAATTAATTTAAATATCTATTTGAAATATTTATGATTCGAAAAGTTTTAAATTGAATATTTATTCCCACTTCTATTGAATTAGAGGTCACGAGATGATCAAAGTTCAGTAATAAATCAATTTTAGCAAAGAAAGTCGACATTTCCATACAATAGGACTGTTTCAAATGAATATAAATTTTCAAAAAATTCAAAGCAGACCAACGCGATCCAGAAATGCATTCATAAAATTTGAATTATATATTACTATAGCAATTTTGCCAGTAGTTGATTATGAATGGCTTTTTAATTTCGCTCGAAAGTCATTTGAAAAACAATATGTCAAGTTCATTTTAATAATTTTGAAGATTGCAAAAAGCTTTTTTTTTGCTTTCAGTTAATTCAATTTTTATTTTCACAATACACACAGACGCGGAGAAGCAGAATTGAAATTCAATATTTGTGGACTTTCAAAGAAAATTGAAATCAGATCGCTTCATCTTATCAAATTAAATTGCAAAAAAATATCTATTATGGCTTCGAAATGATTCATATGATGGCTTAATTTTCTTTTTTTCAAAATATCATTGAGAAAACATAGAAAATTAAAGAAATAATTTAAAATAAAATTACTTCTCTAAATCTACTTTTGATATGGTTATTCATGTGTTCAAAAAATAAGACCATGACACAAGTGCTTCATCAATTAATAATAATTGTCTGCTTAATTTACAATTTGATTTTGTTATGAATGTTGACATCATTCTATTATCACTTTACAACTGAGTAGTGGGTGATTAACAAAAGCTACTTGACAAATTTTAAACAACAGCACAGAGTATTTTACTTTAATGATTTTTTATTAAACAAAAAAGCAAACATTTTTTAACATTACTAACTTAACAAAAAATATATATTTGTTGCTAAGTATTAAAATTTTATGATATTTGAACTGTGAAAAACACTGATATGGTGATTTTTATTTTTCTTGTTCATTTGCGCAGAAAAATATTCCAGTACAGTCGGACGTTTTAATAGCCAGTGAGTAAGACATTAAGAATCCATGTGATAATGCAACTTTTAATAATCTGCTTTTTCTTCGATAGCAATGATGCATATGGAAAATGTTGTAATTTATTGTTTGTAAAAGTTCAATATTTATCCCTACTCTCTAATTCACTTTTGTGGCTTTACTTATGCTTTATTATATTTGAGACAATTTGTAATAATAAGTAATTAACAGTTAATTATGAATTGAATTTGTAACTTACAATAACATTCCAAATAAATATTTGTTGATGAGAATTATTTGAAAAATAAATATAATAATTGTTCAATGGTAGTAAAATAAGTAATGAATACTGAACTTGAAAATCAAAATTCATTTCACCAATATGAATAATACATTAAAAACATAAAATTATAATGAATTATTAAGTAAAAATAAAGTAAAGAAATTTTTTTATTTATGCTGCAGTATTTCTTTTTTGATATTGAATTAAAATATTGACTTTTGAATTCAATCAATAAAATAAAAGCGAATATGCATACAGAAAGAATTGAACGGTCATAACAAATATTGTTTATTATGCAATTTTATATTTAAATTCATAAGCATGTAATATTTTATATTCATTTTTTATAGTACATTAATAATTGCAAATTAAACGGTAAGCTAAATTATATGATAAACATTACAATATACCTTACTTCTAATCTGCATTAAAATGAATATTTACATTTGTATAAGCTTTTAGTTTTAATGTGCCATTTTAACATAATCAATATGTTCAATGGGAAAGTTTGCAAAATTTGAAACAGCATGAACATTACATTACGTTAGTATTGATGTAACCACTAGAACACATGGACATGTTTTGAAATAGAATTGTAACGTGAAAAATGAATCATACAATTTCAATTGAATTTTCATTGATATAGATAAAAAATGTCTTTTGCAATATAGTAAATACAATTAAGCAATTAGTTTTCAGTGCGTTACCATGTAAATTGATAAATCTTAAGATTTCACCTATCAACATGTGATTTCAAATTGAATTGAATATCAACAATTGAAATAACATATTGTATCATATCATATCACATGCAGACATTTATGCAGACAAATTATTATTACTATTGGCATGTTTATTCCATGTTTCATTTTTCTATCTATCATGCTAATTGAATATTTCGATTTTTATCAATACATACTGCATCAATATATTTTATAAATTTTTATAATTGATATTTTGAACAATCATGTCACGCTAGGAAAAAAGTTAAATACTGAAATGTTTAATATTAAAAATCAATGTGTTTAATCATATTAAAAAAAGTTACTTCCTTATTATTTATTTCTATTTAGAAAAATTATTTTATCAATTAAAACAGCTTTATGCTTTCTAAACAACAATGCAATGACTTTATTTAATTTAAACTGATATGAAAATCGATTATAAAGCATTTTAAAATGTCCTACTAACTGGACTTCTAACGCTGATTATCATAAAATTTCAAAAGGTGAGAAATAAATATATATTAAACGACTTTTAATCATTTTTTGGGACTTTACAAAATAAAAAATGTTTCATCAATCGGCACTTTTATGTAAAATAAAAAGTCAATTTCGATTTGAGAGAAATGTCAACAACGTTAATGGAAAGTATGTAAACGGGAAGAAGAAAGTTAGCTTCTAACTCAGCTAATCATTTATTTACAAGCCAATCAGTTTTAATGGAATAATGTAATTTTAAGTAAAAAATTATTTACAATTCATTTTTATAATGTGCTGCTACTTTACACTCAATAATTTTTGACAACTTAAAGTAAAATTCTCAGGCTTAATGTAATAAAATGAAATATAATATATAATATATAATATATAATATAATATATATAATATAATATAATATAATATATCTATAATATAATATAATATAATATAATATAATATAATATAATATAATATAATATAATATAATATAATATAATATAATGAAATCAAGTAGTAAACAAGAGGATTACTTATGTAATTAAATATTACATTAGAGTATCTAGAATAGCTTTACCATTTCAATAATGAATGCTCATGTCATATTTAATTAGATATAATTCAAAAATTGACAAAACGAAGTAAACAAATTTAAATGTATGGATTTACTATAAATATTTTGCCATGTTAAAAAGGTCACTTTTTTAATTTAAAAATTTTGGTTAAAGCATCGTTGTTTTAAAACTATGGCCATATCAAAATATTTGAGTCACATTTTCATCAGTAATGTAAAATGAAATAAGAAAGTAAAAATTTAATCTAGCTTGATAAATTCAAATTCAACATTTTAACTTCCTTTTAATTAATAATTTATGCCTTTTGTAATTAAAATTTGAATTTAATTCATCAAAGTTTAATTGAATAGAATAATATGAATTGACGTGCATCATTTATATTAGCAAATTCAGTAAAACCATGCTGTGCTACTTAACTTTAAAACCATTGAGGAATAACAAATGTTGTGCACGTAATTGTACCTCAAATTAATTGTTGCATTTTACGAAACTTTTTGTTTTAAACTGCTTCATCATTCATTCATTCAATTATAAACTTATAAAATAATGTAAAAACTTTCATGATTGCTCGTTCATAAAAATTTTTAACAAAAATGTATGTATATATACATCTATATGAATTGTAATGCACCTACTTTGTGGAATTTTTTAATTTAGTAGAGAATTTCAAAAATTGACTTTTACTAAGAAGCTTTGTCTATAGATACATAGAAGCTTGTGTAGAAAAAAAGCACTTCTATTTGTGCTGATAAAGCTACGCATGTGCAGCACCGCAAGCAATTAACTAACATTAATTGGCATAACAAGGACAATAAATCCATAATTTACTTGTGTAATGATAAATTAAAACGTAAACAAATCTACATTAAAGCTGTGAATAATTTTTGACATTCATTTTTCGAGAAAAGTTTATCAAATTGTTCAGCACTTTTATTATATTAAAACATTTCTTTTCATGCAAGCATGGAATTTTTATTCTTTTCTATTGCTTGCTTTTTAATTTGCAAAATCACAAATCTGATTAATCATAATCAAATTCGATTTACATGAACATTTATTTAATTTTTCTACAAGTATGTTACAGAAAGGTTAATAAGAGAAAAAAATGTGCTTTTTAAACGTATCTGTGAAACAAAGAAATGTCAAAGGGTAAAATTAGGAGTATTTATCAAAATTTATAAAATATACCATGACAAAATATTTAGAATGATTCATGTTCAACTAAAGAGACCTATCTTTGATTTCCCATTTGAACGACACTATTACAATCAATCTTACCTTGGTATGATAAGTGAAAACAACTGGCATAATGTCTGTCTGTCATGAGATTAACGACACTTGGCAATGTATAAAATACTAAGTGGTACTTAAAGATAAAACTTTTTGTGAAGTGTGAGAACTCGTTGGCGTAGGCAGAAGCAGCATTTCCGCTATCGAATAAGCTAAACTTGAGAAACGACCTTCGAAAGCTGAACAACCGACGTTTTTAATCGATAACTTTCTCGAAAATGAAACGTGAATGTTGCTGAACTCCCAATTGTTTCGTCAAATCAATTCAAGCTGCTTTATTGGGGAGGGTCAATATTTGTTATATAACGCACCTTACTTTATATCTTAATTGAATGAATAGTCGACAAAAAATGCTTCTTAAAAAAATTAAACTATCACAAAAAAAGCATATTGACATTTTATGTAAATTTTGCAAAATTAAATTAGTAGTATATTTGCTTGTTAACACTATTTTGCTTTGTAAAATGTATTCTCTGTTAAAACATTATAAGACACAAGAAAAGCTTATGATGCAAAACAGTTTTCAAATGTATTAACGATAAAATTGAAAAGCTCTACTCATTACAAAAGCTTGAAATTTGCAACACTTTTGTGATTTAATTTTAGAAATAAGGTGTGCACTTGAAATGTAAATTGCATTGAATCCAAAGATCTTACTTAAATTTATATGAGCTAAGGAAACTTTTCAAACGTTGTCATTAAAATTAAACCATGTAGCAATATGAACAACAAATTACTGTTCGTTTCTTTTTCTCCTTTGCTTTTTAATAATTTAACTGAAATGCTTTATTCCATCAATTTTGTACAGTTGCCTTTTTGATTTGCTTTTAATTTTGAATGTTCTTTAACTTTAAATCACTTCTCCATTCCTAAAGTTCCAGCTAGCATGTAGCACTTTGAACACTTTATGCTTGAAAATAAGCCTAAAATTGCAAAAGCGCCAGTGTAGTCAGAGCAGTTACATAGATTAGGCTGTGATTAAATTTCTATAAAATAAAATATGCACAACAATATTTTATGAAAAATATGCTTCGTAAAATATTCTCGCTGATTTATTTACAAATTTTAAAATGATAGCAATTGTTAAATGGTTTTAAGTTTTATTATAATGTTAAATGACGCAGAAAGAAAAGTATTTCGTTTGCTTCTGAAATGAATTTAAATAAAATTTTGCAGTTGAAAACTGTATATTTTAAGGAGAATTATGAATTGTTGAGTACGTAAGCATGAAGATGGTATACATATGTCCATGTTCAAAATGCATTCGTGCATACTTAAAAATAAAAAGAAGCACCTTTATATACAAATTAAAATAAAAGTTTAAAAAATATTAGACGTTATATGTAGTAATTAAGTTTTTTCATTTAATTTAAATTAATAAGTTTAAAACTTTTTATGAGTTTGCAATTTATAAGTGCTGCAATTCTTTTAGATAAGAAAGTGAAATAGCTTCAAAAATTAAAGTGCATTGATTAAGTAGAAGCCATTCTCTTATTTATTAAAAGGTAAGAGTGATTTATAATAAAGCGAAGAAAAGCTTGTATATTGTGCGTCCAAAAATTTAAGATTATTACAGTAATTTAGAAATAAAAATGTTACGTTTGTTAGCAATGAATAGACACAGTTGGCAAGTATTTATTAATTTTTTATTCACTTATGGCATTTAATTGCATGAACATGCGCATTTGACTACGAAAAATACATTTGCAATTAGCAACTAAAGATAACTTTATTATTCATTATTAAATTTGTTGCATTTTATAAATAAATTATGTTTGCTTTATATTTCTAAAATTTGCATGATACAAAATGTAAAAAATGTTCTTTTCTGTGTTTTAAAATAAATTTGCGCAATTCAAATTCACACTAATTATTTAGCACATTGATAGATGAGAAATGTATAAGAAATCAAATAAAAAAATTTACAAAAACCAACTGCTTTACATATGTGCCAAAAAAATTTTAAGCATTATTTTTATTTTATTAGATTGCACATTAACTGGTTAAAAATATTTCAATCAATTAAGAATTTTCAATTACATCAATCAGAAAGAATTATAAAACATTAAGCGATACTGCTAAAAGGCAACAATAATGTAATATAGTTTATTGCACAATAAATAAAATGACAATTGCAATGCACATTCACATAGTTTTTTTAACATGAGTTCATTTCAATGCAAAATAGCTTTATCATCTAATGTGGCTTCATTACTATATTCTGCTTTGATTGTCTTTTAAAAATTCAAATTTATGAAAGACTGCGCGGGCATTTTGTACTTATTATACTTTTAATAATATGATTTTTGCATACGCTTGCCTTATTTGCAAATTCACTGTTTGCTGAACGATCATTCAAAACTGCTATGAATTTTAATTTCCACTTCATTGTTTTTGCAAACTGTGAATGCCGAACAGAATGAATGCCCAAAATATGCCTCTGGCGCTTCTTCAACGACGAGCATTGAAGAAATGGTGCGTTCACTTCCTGCAAACTGAACTACAAATGCTGCGAGCTCATTCAAAACGGTAAGTTATAGAATTACATTTTATTTATCTATTTACCGAGGATATACAAATTACGCTGACTATAGTTACGATATTATGATGCTTTTTTAAATGACTACATGCATCACTTATTGCGTTGGGCCAAAGAATACAAGGCCTTTTAGGCGTTGTGCGACAGTGGTAACTGTTACACACAAGAATCAGTAATTGAACAAGGCATTCTTGCTTTAATGTATCTTCTTAATTCTTAATTCTGTATTCTTCTTTAATGTATAATCTGTGAAAAGTGAAAAGTAATCATACTGTATGATGAAACTCAGGTAGAATTATATCCTCTCACAACTAGTACTGATAGCGGCTATTTAAATATATTGGAGCGTCTCAGCATAACTGAAGGCGACAATTAATATGGCTCGAGCTCACGTTAAATGTTTCATTAGTTTTGTTGAAGAAATGTTGGAAATGACAAGTTTTGATGATATGAAGGGCATAGAATGAATAGAAAATGCAATCATATTTAGAATTTTACAAGTAGTTTCAGGATATGTCATGGTTCTGTTACGCATTTGAAAAAATTATCATAAAATTTCAATATTTGTTTCGTAATGAGCTCAAAGCTGATTTTGCTAAAGCCTTATGTAAAGATTAGCCAAAACATTTATATGAATGACATTATAACTGCTGAGTTATAATTTCTGCTCATCTAACGCAATACTAGCAGTTGTGTATTGTTAGAGAAGTTTCCGGGGAAAAGGTGTATTGGGTTTTGTAATCAATGCACTTAACTGCCCTGTACATATTTACACTCTTAATCATTTTTACTATCTTCAAATTTATTTGCTAGATGTTTTATATGCCTCATAAATCGGATTTGAAAAGTGACAACAGGTCTGATTTGCTCTGCGGGAAGAGTGAGCCTCAGCGCAAATATAAGAACGCTTGAAAGTTATGACTCAGATAAAATATGTCTTCTAAAATTTGCCTAATTAAATTTACATAAGCTAAAAGATAAAGTAAGAAAAAAGTAAGCTTAAATAGAAGTACTCAAAATAATATAATGAATTTTTATTAGATAAATTACGTGATGATTATTTTTTTAATATATTTCTGTCACTGACGCTTTTATACAGTTTGTTTTACAAGTTAGAATCTTATGCTGCTATAATATAGACCAAACCAGAAACAAAAATCAGGGCAATGAGAATGAATCCAATGACTGTTGCGAGTTGAACTCTCTAAATATATTAAGTATAGACAGTACTGTTTATAAGAAATGCAGTGATTTTACGTACTTGCAGATAGTTATATTTTGCATTTGTATTGTATAGTTTTAATTGATTCTTGAGGATGGATAATGTTTCCAATGTGATTGCAGTTATAACTATGATCACCCAAAAGATGATTATGAGTGATCTCGGGACAATTCCATAGTCTTCATTCACACCTAGCTTGTAGCTGAAAGGGGGATAGGTAACGCACCAAATTGATGCTGCTGAAAACATTACTTTTGCAGAATTTAGACTGAGAAAATAAAATATGCTATTCAAAACATGTCAGACGTTACCTGCACAGATAAAAGAACCATATCCTAAAATAGCATGGGCGCAGTTGAACAAGATTCTTAATTTATGCTTTGGAGTGCAGCGGTAAATTCCCATGATCGGTTGCAAAAATGCGCCTATAGATGCTGTCATCCCAAGAATAGCGTGTGTTCCTTTTGGAAAATTCTAAAACAAATGTTTCAGCATTTTGTGAATAGGGGGTACCTCCGCAAACTTTTCCAGTCCATTTTCCATTTTCGGCTATAAAAACACATATGAAAGAAACTGCGATCAGGAGACTACCAGTTGTATTTAATGTCATGTGCATCTAAAATAAGGCACAATGTTATCATTTATGTATTTCTTCAGATATTTCATTGCATTACTCAGTTGTAACCAAAATTAAAAACAAAAAAAGTTATAAATATTTTAACTTCGTGTATTATTAAATTTATGCAAATACGAATATATGTTTATTAAATATATTTTAAACATTGTAGATTAACTTATACCAGAAACCATATTTTTTTTCCATAAATTAGCTGTGCTGGTAAAAGGTATTTCAAGTATCGCGCAAACAAGATTCCAGAAGGAAGAAAAATCCACCAGCCAATAACCATAAGGCATCCTAAATAGCGAATGTTATTTTAAATATCAATCATAAATTTCATAACCATGTGCTTTAATAATATTGCGCTTGAGGGGATTTGAAGGCTTTCTTGGTATTATTCCAGAATGCATGTTTGTAAATGGTTTATGCGTTGTTGCAATAATAATTTTTTCTGGTGAAATGTATGGATACATGTCTGAATCAGGTGATGTGGAATGAATTTGAAAATTTCCACCTGAAGCATGTTACTTTAAAAATTATCTTTCCATTGCTGCTTATCATATGTTTAATACTTTGTTCGTCAATTAAACCATTAACAAGAAATATGTAGTGAGGAATGTACAGAGATTTCATATGCAATTCTGGATTTTCGTTCCATATTTTTTGTAAAAATCGGCATGTCATTGTGCCATTGATGATTTCAGTTTCTAGATTTTGTAACATTTTTTTAACCTAAATTTTCTCTTAAGATTTAAAGATAAACATTTGTTTATGTTTTTACAGTTATAACATCTTCAATTTTCTTAAAAGTTTTTGTTGTTGTATAGCCAAGTCCAATTTCAGGATCCATGTTTCTAGATGTTTGACAGTATATGACGCTGTCATTTCCCTAATCATATATGATATATATTATGCAAGAAATGCACTATATTACATATGCATATACTTTAAGTATTATTTTCAGCGTATTTAATTTGTAACTTGACAATAAAAATTGTTACCATTTCTTGATCGTCAGAAAACCCAATGGCAATGTATCTATTTGGCAGATTTTCCTTCAGAAAACTGCTAATTTCATATTCAATTACTTCACCAGTGAAGTTGTACGTGAGAGCCAGCAGACATTTTGGCGGTTTACAGCCATCTGGGTGAAATATACAGCCTTTTTTAATGCCACACTCATCCAAAGCTTTCTGTTGGAATTCATAGCTTACCTGTAAATAGCTGTTATGAGCACAAATTTGCATATCAATGTAATAATTTAAACGAATGTTTATTTACTGCACAGTTTTAATCTTATTCTAACTTTATATTCTTTGCAGATTTTTATGCCATTCACTATATCTAATTTTTACGTATTATTGAACATGTGTAAACTTCATACCGCACTATGAAACGTGAATATTGTAATAATAATTTGTAATATAGTGGAGATATTTAAAAACATATATTTATGTGCGTAATGTATTTCTGTTATAACTAACTGTTATAACTATGACAGCTACGGCATGTAATAGATATGACATATATGAAACTTTGTTTAATTGATGCTATTTATCCTTTTATTTTATGTTGATAATCAATAACTGAAGTTATTAATGTTAAAACACTTACAACATTTGATCCAAATGAGATTACAGCAATAAAAACATGAAGAAGTAAAAACATATCTACAGTACGCAGTAAGATGTCAAACTTTAAAAGATTTAGGATGCACAACAGTATAATAAAGTATATTTAAAGTTGTTCTGAATTTAATTCGTACTGCACTGGTTCATAATTTAAAAAGCGCTCCTGATATTGGAAAAAAGAAAGAGTTTAAATAATTCAATTCAGGTCAGATTTTGTCTAGATCATCAAACCTGCTTATGATTAACTGATGCCTAGATTGAACGTTACTACTAGTTTTTTGCTTTACTGGCACTATTGCAGTTTAAATTTTTAGAAAAAATAGAAAAAAGGCCATTATTTTTTACTTTGCATTTTTAATAAAGAAAAATGTTGATCAGCTTGATTTGTTCAAAAAAGTTTTGTCCACTGAGCAACGAATGAATTCTGCTTGATTCTTTTACTGATGCTGAACGCAAAACGGTTCTGTTATTTTAATCATTTGCAGCACAAATGCCCACAAACTAGTCACATAATGAACAACCAGCATTCCATGGAAATGCTAATTAGTAGAAATATAAAAAAATTTATTACATTAGTCAGCAATACTGATGGAAGCATCCAAATAATAAAAACTTGTTTTAAAAAATAGCAACCATTAACTTATTTTAAATGATTTCTGAAGAACTAAATTAATTCTGAATCAATGCATCCAGTTGCTTCCAAATAAAATGTTTTTTAAACGTATATTTATTAAGTATATGCAGTAGATGAGAATGTTGCCTTATGCATGTGAATTTTATTTTTAAAATTTTCAAAACGCATGCAAACATGTTTCAAAACCATTCATAATAATTTGTTTCAATTTTTGCTTGCTAAAAACTGTATAATTTTTTAAAATTAAATTTTGCCCAGAAAAATAGAATAATGTTGCAAGTAGGTAGCATTATGTGCAACATATTATTTGAACGGTTTGTTATTATATTAATTAAACACAAAAATATACATTAAATATGCATTTTTATCTTTTTGTATTTATTCTTTATTTATCGTTTATGACGTTGCAACTGTTTATGACATGTTACTGAGCGTTACTCAACAATTTGCATAAAGTGCTATTCATGAAGCATTTTTGCATATAGTACAATACATTTCTGTAGAAGCCATATTATCATTACCTTTTGTTGTATCTGATTTATTGCTGTGCGTTGTTCATATTGAATTTCAATCAAGCTGACGTGATTTTATGGCTACTTTATCAATTGACGTAAAAGCTCTTTCACATTATTGGAAAGCTATGAAATAAAAGTATTGTTATGGAAAGTATATGATTAAGAACACTTTAGTGTGTTTACGAAACTTTTCATTGCAAATATTAAGCTGAACATCGTAAAAGATAAACGCTTAATTGTGTGGGACACAAGTGTTACAAACATATTATTAACTTTGATTAATATTGTTTGCTTTGTTATTTCTTAAAATAATCTGTTTACAGAATTGAAAATGCGGCATTTAATGCTTTTTTAATGTTAATTATGCTTATTTTTAAAGCAGGTTTAAATAGCATTTTGAAAAAATAAAGAAATTTTTGTAGCAACTGTTTATGCAGCAAGCATATATATCTAAGAATATAGAACGTTTATTGAAATAATATAATAATTTACATAAGTATTCTTAACAGTATAATTGACTATGCTAAACATGTTGCGCTTATCACCTGACTTCAATGTCAATGTTTCAAATTTTTAAGCAAAACATTGATTCTTTGCATGCAGTATTTTATTATTTATATCGCGCCGTACATTTATGTCTGAAAGGAGCAGAAGACACCATAACTTTCAGATTTATCAAAAGTGATCGAGCATGTTTTGTAATTTTAATAATACCAGTGAAAATTTTGGATTTGAATTTTGATTTTCATTTTTAAAAATAATGTGATGGTTGCAGTTGTACTCACAAACAATAATACGTTACACGCACTGCTTATAATTAAGATTTTTGAAAAATTTAAAAACCTTTTTGCATTCATTTATTTCAGAGTAGCGTATGTTTCCTTTTTATTTTTTGTATTATGAAAGTTCTCAGATAGAATTTGTATTTTATTCAAATGCAGTATATTCTGCAGCTACACGGTCTTTCCATTGAAAGTACAGTCGGCCCTCAACATTCGTAGAATTCAAAACCACCAAAAAGATGAATCCTATTTTTAAACCCTAGTGTGCATGTATGCAGTGGATCTGCAGATTCAGTGCAAGGTTGTTTTCGCTTGTGAGGTTCCACACCATAACAGCAGTGGTAACGACTTAGCCAAACTGAGAGGCTAAATAATCGCTACTGATGCTACGATGAAAAATAAAAGCGTTAGGGTGAACGGAAAGGAGACGTTGCGAACGGGAGATTAGCTTACGGCAGCACCGGTTCCTCGATTCCAGACACTTGCTCCAGACTTAACAACCGGTCCAGGCATGTCTGGAAGGGCAGAATTTCCGCTTTCATGCTAGCATAGTCCAACACAAAATTTCAGTAAACACGTAGTGCAAGAAGTAAATACTATAGTCACAATGTTTTTTAAAAAAAGATGCACCGGACAGTCCATTCACTTCTGTTAAGCTTGCATGCAAGAACACACTGATGATTTTAACTATTATACACTCAATCAAACGAATAAAAAATAAATACGGGATAACTGTTTAAAATAAAAATCAGTCAACGGTTCGCAATATTATTCCTTTGCAGCTTTTAGACAATTGCGTAGGATTAAAAAGCATCAGCGGGTTGTATGAATAGAAGCGGCAAGTATTCGTGGAAATTCGACATTCGCCGGAACGCACATATCGGTAATGTTGAATACCGACTGTATTTTGACATTCATTTTGCAAATTTCTGTTCTGTTCTGCAGCATGTTTAAACAACTTTAACAAGATGATTTTAAACACGCGCAAGATATCAATTTCAAACGTTAATGTGTCTTATTGAGAAGTTTAATTTGCAGAAATTAAATACTCTAATATAAATTCAACTTTTTTATGTGAATAAAAATTATATACTGCGATCACTAAAATTATGTATTCTTGATGTATTAATTGTTTAAAATTCTTTAATGATTGCAAAAGCATTACTGATAAGCCAAAAAACTTGTTATTCAAATTAAAAAAATATAGATGCTGAAACAGCAGAGATAAATAGACAACTCAGACATGCCTTACAAAGTAGTATCATTGGATCAACCAGTAAATTAGCAGTTTCTGCAGATAGAGCTGCCCAGTTTGCTCGAGTCTACAGACAGACTGTTTGCAAACTAATTTTTTTTGAAATACACATGTTGCACATTGTACAAATGTGGATATCATTTTTACTAAATGCATGACCCTTGTGAGCAATATCAAATCAGGGTGGATGCATTTCAAAGCAGAGGTACATAAAAAAATAAAAATTCAGTAGAATGGTTCTTTTTTTAGTTTTGAAAGCTTTTGATTTGAAGAAGCAGGTCACACAGGTGCAAGTCACTTGATCGCTGTGCCCAGTGAGCGCAGACCTCTTGCACTGATTAGAACTGCCGCCATACGGGGTCGGTGCCAACAATCGACCCACGGCCATTTCGCAGCTGCCGAGCTGGCCAGGACAATAGCCAACCATTCGGTCCATTTCCAAATAGATAGGCTTTGTCACTTTTCTAATTAACACGTGTAACTAAATGTTTGCTTTGTTAAGGGCTATTCTGACGAGTTAAGCGCACCGATTAGCTCACCGGGGGTCAGAAGGGTCTGGTGGCGAGATATTTTGACCCGACCTCAGCTACTTTTACTTCTACGTCCAGGCATCCCGCAGCTGCACTACTGTACTGATATTTTTATTTGATAGACATATCGTGACTGATAAAAGCATAAAATGTGCATAGCACTGGAAATGCTGGCCTTCGAGTAACGCTTCGCAAAATGGCACGCTACACAACAAATTCAATAAATTCAATTAGCACAAGTAAACGCCAGCGATTGACATGGAGTTTGATTACCGTTTTAGTCATGTGAAGTGTAGCAAGACTGGTGTTGATTTATTGAGAGTCGAAAAGCTTCCTCTATTTGTAACCAATAAGCTCCTCCCCAACTCATTAAGAACATTTTCATGCCTGTCGGATACAACCATATTGATCCGCCCTCTTAGCAAAAAGAAAAAGATGGTAAGAGCCGTTGCGCAACGACCCCAAAATTGACTCAGCCGTAGCTGTTACTTGTTTAAAAAGGCAACAGTTCATCTGAAGATATGCATCTTTCTTGAAACAACTTGAAACCATCTAGATAAAGTATTTTTGTTTGTTTCATCTGTTAAATTCATTAGGTCGCAAACTAATTCATCAAAATTTATTTCATCTAATTTAATACTTGCATTTTTAAAAGGATTAATTCCCCATTGAGCATCTCATTTGTAACCTGATACTGACATCCTATTTTGCGTTGTTTCAAAGTGCTATAAATACTAATTTCGCCACCGCTATTAAATTTGTTGTCTGAATTTATTTATTTAATGTAAAAATGCAAATTTATTTGTACTGCGAGTATATATTGTATATTGAAATAAATAAAACCAAGTAAAATACATTTGAAGGCATATGAAAACAGGCAAATGATATTGTATCGAACATTTCAATTTCCTATTAAATTTCACTATTGTAGTTTGATTATGTTTGAAAAAATAGAAAAGTTCGATGATACCCAGTTTTACAGCTTTGCAATTTTTTGTTCAGCTGTATATAGATTGTAAAATTTTCCATTCTGATTTTCATCTTGTTCCTTCATCATATGCTTGAATTGCTTTTTCAACTTGAACACAAATTTAAATAAGCGTGCAATTGGAGAGAAAAATTAAGGCATCGACGAACAATAGCAAGTGATTTTAGAAATGAAGCTTGACTACCTCTGAATGAAGCTGATCTAACAGATGAACCGCATATAACTAACTAGCTTGTCTGAAAAAACAATGGATTGATGGACAAAAAGTTCTTTTCAAAAAATAGACGACACCAAGGATTGCCATCTGACAGCAGGTTTGACAGAAAAAATAAATTTCCCTCGTGTGTTCTTTGTAGGCAATTATTTTTTCTTTTTTGCTCGCGCTTTGAAGAGCACTGTGATCGGCTGGTATGCGGTATTTGAAAACAAAAGCTTTCATTTTGCAGTTTATTATGTAAAATAAGTTAATAAATAAAAGCAGACAAACTTTCAATTCGATCACATCAAGTAAAAATTATCAGATATCGTATTATAATATGCAGAGCATATTTAATTTCTGCGGAATGTTGCATAATTGTATAAGCTGAGTTTTTCTGAAGTGCATTTGATAAACCGTCTGTATTCAAATCATGTACTATATTTAATTTGCTTTTATTCACACCCTTTGAATGGTTTTTTTTGCACCAACACATTATTCATTCAGTCAAAAATATATACAATGCAATTTAGATTTTACTTATATTTGTAATTATGAAATATTGTTCAACTGATGTGATTATTCTTATATTTATTTTTATTTCTATTGCTTCTTTGGATAGCTTATTAATTTTTAAAACTGATTTGACATAAAAAACTGTGATGCAAAATGAAAAAAATTAAAAATTATATTTTTTGCGTTGAGAAAAGCTTTTTCTGATCATTCACGAAAGATGATAACTTTTTCAAAAATAATATACGATAACCTTGATGATGATGATGACGGTGATCGATCATTGCATGAAGAAATAATAAGAGAAAAGAGAAGTAATGTTGCATAAAATGAACGATTGGCACCGCTGGTACTTTCTCTGTTTGAACTGTTCGACGAAAGGGGGAAAAGTTGGAGAAATTTGATATCTTTCACTTATTCAAACAATTTGCCATGTTCACACGAACAGTTACCATGAAAAACGGGTCGAACAAACAGAACTATTACTTCAGCTTTTTCAACTAACAAAAAAAAAAGAAAAAGTAAAAAGCAAATGCATACACACCCTTGAATTTCAGCTGCAACTTTTTTCCATTCATTTTCTTCACTAAGCAACAAACAAATTTCATTCTAACAATTGCAAATGACAAGAGAAAAAGCATTATCAACTATTTTGAATTGTTCAATTTATTCAAATGACATTTTTCATGTTGGTGAAAAATTTCTTTTTTCTTTTAATACTAAACTTTGAAATTTCAGTATATCATTGAAATATTTGAGATGTGAAATTTGTATCATTTAGACAAAAATATTTGGGAGGTTTTTCTTTTTAATTCATAAATTATTAATTATTATCATTATTATTCATTTGAAAAGCAATATGAATGGAATTGAAATTTTCATCTTGCTTCTGCTAACTGAAATGACTGGATAAAACCGGTGAGAAAGTTTGCCAACTGAATTCTCCTAGCCGGATGGTTTGTTTGTCAGGCGGGCATGGATTACAACCCTCTTTGGGCACTTGATCGATATAAAGAAATGCCGCTCAGTTTGGAACTTGAAACGGAACACTAATTAAGCCATGTAAATGCACGCACGCGATTTTCACCGACCATCATTTATTTTGGATAATAATAAGCGAGATCAATCGATAGCAAGGAGAAAATGAATGAGAGGTGAAGCTTGTTGAAGTGCAAAATGTGCACATGGGAACAGAGTTTAATTGCTCGTTACAAGAAACAGATAAGTATACCATCAATCTCTTTATCCAGTTTCATTTGACTAAAACTGCTTCATTCATCTCTTCCAGCACATTTCATATCGCCATTGTTTGTTTGTTCATAAATAATCAGTCTGGTAAATTTTTGTCAAAAATTACATCACCATCATATCGACCCCTTTTACTTTTGACAAACGAATAATTTATTCGCTAAATATTTATTTAAGCTGATTCAGCTAATTTTAACATAGCTGAGCAAATAAAATGCTTCATAGCTAATTTCATTTACTTTACAACTAACTTAATATTCTACTTTTTTTAAATTCTACATTCAAAGTTTTTCCAATAGTTTTTATGTGTTTGTTTCATTTTACAAATGTCAGCTAATTCAGTTAAGACTTAGCATATATATATATATGTATGTATGGCATGTGTTTATCATGTGTTATAGTTTCATTTTCTATTTTGCTCTTTTCACTAATGTAGCCTGCAAATTTTTCCCTGCCAAGGGGAGAGGGAGAGCATTTGGTCTACTTTTCCTGCCTCGGATGGTTTCATTACTATGATCTCGCATTTGCGCACAAGTTGAATGAAAGCGCTCGTTGACATTGCTTACGGCTATAAGTACCTTCATCAACACACACACACACACACGCGAAGCAGAGCAAAGTGCAAAAATTAAAAAAAAAGTAAGAAAATCAGACAACTGCTTGCACGTGATTTTCGCTGACAATTCAAACAGACACACGACGTCCACGTTGATATGTTGCTGTAACAAGCAACATTGTGCATTGTTAGCTTGCATTTTTTTTGAATTTTCCATCTGCTAACTGATAACAGTTGTCAGTTGAAATGTAAATTCATTGAAATATGAAACAAGAATAGTTCACCGTTCTTATTTCTTTTTTTCGAACACTGAAAATAATAATGAAATTTCAACCAGTTCAAATTTGAATTTTCTATGTAAACAAGGGTAAAATTCGCCATCTCAATTCAGTCTGTTGAACGGCTAAACGGAACTGCAAAATATGCATTTATCAATTATTTAAAGAAATTGCAAATTTTATTTGCTGGTGCATTTTTGAAAAGAATTTTCAAATTTTGATTTAATTCATTATTATTGATTTTATTATTGTACTGAGAATATATAAGAACAATAAAAATGCTTGCACTTAATTAAATAAATGTGTATACATGCTTGAAAAGTAATCAAGCTGTGTAATATATATTTTTTGTATTATTTTATTAAATTTGTTTCAAAAGATTTACCTGTAACATTAAGTATGTAGAATTTTTAACATAACACAATGCTTTTCAATTTATTTTATCGAGAAAAAAATCAGTAAACAAAATTACAAAAAAGCTTCACTGTTAGCTGAAGCGTTTCAAATAGCATGCGCGTATTATTTTGGTAAAACCGTGTTGTTTATTTTAATGATGGAAAATGCGAGCTCAGAAACTAGCTTTTCGAAGAAGCAGACATTCAAGCATGAAAATATTCTATGGATCCTGCTTATCACCATTTCTATTTCCTTCACCACTGTCATTTTGCTTATTGTCTATGTGTGCAAGATTTTCTCCAGAGGCAATTAGCTGAGCGAAAGTGAACCAGCCGTACAAAATAACACCGGCAAACAAGCATAAAGCATATGTGGAAATATGTATATTTGTATTTTTGTTATTGTTAATTTTTTTTTGTTTATTTTTTAAATTAATAATACAGCAGTGCAAATTTGTGTTGACGTATAGTTTGTTATTAGTAGCAAAAGTGAGCGTGAGAAAGAGACAGCTCATCGAACGTTGACGATGATTCATGTCCTAGCGCAACGCTCACTGGCTGATCATTGCTTTAAGCGCTTTGGTCGTTTGCAAGCATTGGTCAAACGGTTTTTAGTCAGTTTGTTGGCAAAAGAAATAGAATGTGCGCGATGAAGCGCATTCACTTCACTTTAGCCAGTTTCTACGGTTGGTTGTGTCTTTTGGGAGCTAACTGCTTTGACGACGTTGTCAAGTTTGCTTGTGAAAGGCGTGCTAATGAGAACCTTTTCGATCTAACATCGCCTGCACGAGTTCGGCTTTAATCAAATCACCGTCATTTGAAGTCGATTCTTCCGGTACCATCAACATTGTCATTCGTTGCTCCACTGAAATGTTAGCTTGCTCAGCGATCTAGATTGCCATTTCGGAAGTTGGTTGCAATTCTGGCGCCTGGTGTCGACCTTGTCCGAACGCCCCGGGAGGCCAATGGTCAGCCGGTGCTTTTCATCTGAGCGCCGTTGCAGACAGCGCTTGTCAGACTCATCAGACTCAGGTCAGAGGCGGTCCGTGTGATTGGTCAACGGTTGAGCCTCCACCTTCGCCTTCTGTTGTTGGTCCAGTTCGACCAAAGCTAGCCGGTCATCAGCTTGGCAAGCTAATTTGCGTCGGGGTCGGAGATCACAATCGTCGGCCCGCGTTGTTCTACTTCTCGAAACTTATACTGCCCCATGATGATGATGATGATCATATTCGGCGCCAGAAGCCGCTTTTTTTTTCATAGCGCGCCTTGTTTACATTCTTTTACTTGTAGCTTTCAACATCAAAATTTGCCTTGCTGTATATCTTATATTTTATATATATATTTTTTTTTCTTCTTTTTGCAGAAGAACATTTGACGAAGCAAAGTACTCGCTTCATTTTGTCATCAAATTTCAACCTATTCGATCGTTATCAATATGCGGATTTGCATATTTTTCTTTGCATTCGGTAAGTGTTAATTGACAGTAATTTTATTTCCGTTTTAAACATTTTCTGAACAGTATAATTTTGCATCAGTAGCCGTTGCGATGTGCATGCATGCATTCTTTCTTTCTGCTTTTCTTCCACTGCACACGTCATCGGGATGTTTGTGCAAACAAAACATTCTCTGTCTGCTTTCTCTCTCTCTGCTGTCTCTAAATTTGAGCTTAACACTTTTCAACGTGCATCCAAAACTCGTCCATTGTCAACGAATGGAAAAATTCACGTTGTCAAACTGTTGAATTGAAATGAAATTTGTTCTTTTCTTCAATACTAGCTTCGTTCAGTGTACTTTTTGACAATAGCTGGAGGCTAAGGAAATTTTCAAGCAAAAGCAACAAACAAGCTGGCTTATTTTTCCATTGTCAATCTGAGAAAAGGATCGTTGTTGAATTTGAGATGAAGAAATTGTTTTCTTCAAAACTGATGATTAATCATTTGTCTACAGACGAGAATGACAATGTCAAGTGATTGATCATTTATTATTTTAAAATAAGAAATTTGTCAGAAACTTGAGTGAAAATCCTCTTCTAAGAAAATGTATTCAGAAAAGTTCAATGAAAAGATTAAAAATTAGGTTGATTGGGGTTTTTCTTTTTTTCAATCTCCATTCAGCTTCTTGAATTATGACGATAAATTTGATGATCTGAAATAACAGTTCATTCATTCATTCATTCATTCATTTATTTTTCTTTCTTTCTTTTTTTTTGGCCATTCTCCCGGGAGTGGGCAAATTGTTGATGTCGAATGATTGAATGAGTCAGAAGCTCATCCACAGCCTGTTACAGGCCATCGGTCATTTGACGGTTTGAAAACAGACAGGACGGCGTCAATTATCAATCTGATGGAGATGAACCATGACTATGTTGACAAAAGTTGGACAGGTGGGAATGGGTTGAGCCGGTCAAGGGCCTGTCCTGTGTTTGTTCGTAACATATCAGACTAAACGGCGGCTTGATATTGACTCGAACTCTGCACTGTGGAAGTGGACAGCAGCAACTGTACGTACTGTGGTGCAGCTGTATTTATCAGGCCAATCTTGGTGGTCTTGTTTGAAGAACGAACGCCTGGGCAGACAGGACGTCGCGTTCGGACGTCGTTTGAGCTTCGATGTTGATCAACAAGCAAACTATTGTCCGTTAAGCCAATGTCCATTCACCGAAAATCCTACTCGATGGTCCGCGTGGAGCCCGGTCGATCGATGTTTGGACACGGGTCCGCTTTTCTTCTCAACAAGCGCGCCAATCAACCCATCTTATAGACGACCACGTTGACAATCACTCTTCATTAAATGGACGCCAAAAAGATATAAATTTTTGAATAATCACTCCCCGCCTTGTAATTGCTGATAGCAGCTGGCAGCATGGCGGGGTTCTTTGATTCAGTTTTCGTCTGAACGTTGAACGTCGTCAGGGAAAACGTTCCCCAAAACACTTCGCCTTTGTTTATCCGTTTATGTTTCATTTTTATAATACCATCAAGTCCAATAGGCCCAATCTAACCAAGTGTTTAAGCGAGCATAAACAAATTATTACATATCAATGTTTTTGCTTTAAATTGATTGAGAAGAAAAACACACAGCTAGCTGATATAGACTAAAAAAAGTCAAGTTGTATATTATTTTAATGTGAGGGTTATTTTTCAGTTTTTATGATAATTTACGTTTCTACATAATTGGCTAGTTTGAAATTTCTGTCAATATTTGCAAATGTCATAGGCAAGCAGTTTCAGTTCGGATTTATTTATGGAAGCTTACAGTTTTGGAAGAAATTCGAAATAAGATAAACACTTTTTGATGTTAGCAATTTTAAAAATACTTTTATAGTTTTATTAATTGAATCATGCAATTGGTTGCTGTTAAAGAGTTTGGAGTTTAATTTAGGAATCTTCTGTTCTGGATTAGAAAAGCAGGAATGAATTAATCGACCGTCTGGAACATTAATTCAGCTTGCACAATCAAATACAATAGTTATTGAATACGATGCGATAAAAACAGTGCATTTTTCTCTGAAATGAACATTGAAAAGTTGCAATTGAAATAATAGATGAAGTGAAATGATAACAGTGATCGATTTTGATTGCAAAATGTGTTTGTTAGTTGTTTTCGATTTTATTTTGTGTTACGAAAAAAATAGCAGTAAAAAAAGGTGAAATAAAATTTCACTTCGCTGTGAAAAAATTATCTGCAGTAAAGATTATTTTTCGATGATGAAAGTTTTCATTTCAGGCCTGGTGGCAATGGTACAGACGACGAAACAGCTAACGCAGTACGCCTGCGAAGGGGACATGCTGACGTTGTCTTGTCCCCCGATGCAGCTTATTCGAATTGTCCGCGCGAACTACGGACGTTTTTCGTTGAACGTTTGCAATGAAGATGGTCACGACTGGCCGAACACCCAGTGCATGGACCCGAACTCGACCGGTGTCCTTGCTGATCGGTAAGTCAGCTAATCTTCAGCATCCCGCGATTATGGAGTGGGGGCGTGTGAATTCGTTTTGTCGCCATACTTGTCGACGGTGACGGATTAGCATCACTTTTGGCAAATTCCAACTGTCTCTCAAGTTGGTTCCCTGCGGTGCTCGTTCGCGCTTGCCAAATTCAGCGTCTTCGTTGCGCGGTGTGCATCTGCTGCTAATTTGATCGGACAATAGCTTGACCAAATGTCATTGCAACTGTTCGGTCTTTTCAGTAGGCGGAGTAACCTGACCACAGTGTCACCGGTAGTAAACTGGTGCTTATTGGGGGTTGAAAAATTTTTGTCCACTTATTCAGCGAACAGATCATAAATTAGCGATTGCATATCCAAGGCCGATTATGGTGGACCTGGAGGCGCCGGTAAGTAACTGAAGCTTTCTTGTGCGCCGTTGACCGAAATTAGCACCGCTAATGCGCTTGTAAAGCTTGATTAAGCGACCGCCAATTGCTTGGCCAAGTTGGCGTCCCGTTGTCGACTGGCTGTGGCGCGTGCTAACACGTTTTGTCGCCCTTTCCGGGTCTGCGGTTCCATTTGCCTTTTCAGGGCACAAATCGATCGACCCGGGCGTTAACTAATTGTTCCGTAAACCGGCTGGCGATGAAATCAATTTTCCCAAATTAAGCTACCTTCCAACTAGCGCGAGTTGCTTTGTAATTAGATTCCACGTGCTATGTTTTCCAATGTGAGATCTGATTAGGCGCTTTTGTTTATGAAGAACGTCTACTTTTTGCCTCTGTTCGGTCGGTATCTCAGTTCAAGAACACTTCTTCTATTGGAATTAATGTACATTTGTCATTGCGACGATTTTTAATTTGTTGACCATGAAGCGGCACCCCTGCCGTGTTGAAGACAATTTTCTGTTTCCGAAACTAATCGTTCTGTCATACCATCAGCTTGAATGACCAGATGCCAAATAAAATTGTTTTTAATTTACAACAATCGATCCAAGCCAAGGTGACCATTGGTTCCGCTATGACTGGCGGCCTTTTCATCCATGAATTTTAAATGGACGCGCATTAATGAACGTCGCGACCCAACGTATACAGGGTCAAAAATATACGCTAACTGAGGAAGGTCAAGTTGTTTTTCTATTGTATTCTTCGTTCAAGAAACTTGGCAATAAATCTGGATCCCATGTGCTTCACAAACGCTATTGAACAGTAACGACCTCGTAAAAATCGGCGAAAATCTCTCACCTTTGCTTTTGTTATAAGATCAAATTCGGTCGGCCAATTCAATTCCATTTTTATTCTTTGTTTCTTGGTCAATTTGAATTGAATCCAAATGTTAGCGGTAACTAAGATGACAAAAGAAAAACAATTACCCACTTCAAGAGGAATATTTTGTCATTGAAATTTTATCTACTTTAAAATAAATTTCATGCTGTCGATGGCATTTGGAAACAATAAAATAAAATGGTGGAGCAGTGCCCCTGAAGACTTTGGATGGGAGATAATATTGCTGCCATTTGTCGAATAATATTATTTTGGAAACTTTCTGGAATGAAAATAAATCAAAGCAAAAAGTAAAACTTGCAGATGCAATTCGATGGATGTGAACGCTTTGTTGTCAATCAAATTCAGTCTCTTTTAGATATATGCGTTGTATAAAATGCACGAAAATGGCATACGATTTTGATATTGAAAATAAAATTGGGAATGACCATGACAATGAACACAACTTTTGTGCATTGATCAACGTTTATTGCACAATGAAATGGATCAAAAAAAGAGTCCATTCAGTCGATTATTCTGATCATTCCTATTCATTCATCTCTGGCCAATACTTCAATCTTAACTGTGCAAATGTTTACTGCATGCTAACTTTGCACCGCCGTTTTGGCAACAATGACTGTTAACTTTTCTGAATGAACACTGGAGTTCCTCCAGTAAATACGATGCGCTTGAAAATTTATAGGGATATATATATATATTCGATATTTGCCTTTAGGAAAATTTTCAAAAATGAGTTAGTTAATGTTAACTTTTATGAAAAACTTTTCATTTGCAGACGTGTGAAAAGGGGGTTTTGTTTGCAGTTTTATGAAAGTGATATATATAACTAACTGTAAGGGTTGTAATCAATGCTGAAGCGGAAACTGTTCTGATTTCTCTAAAGCAGTTGCAGTTGTAAATTGAAATAATATTAAATTATTATGCAAAGAGTGATTTCAGGTCGAATTTTATTTCATTAACAGTGCTGCTGGTGCGCTAGTGGAAAAAGTATACTGGAAAAAATTCTTCCCTCAACTCTCTCTCTGCTCCTTTTTGTGTGCTTGCCAGCTTTTCATTTCTTGTTTTGCACTTTGCTTTCAATCAGCTAGCTCTTCTTATTGTTTGTGTTGGTTGTCTTGATTTTGATTCTGGTTTTCACGAGTGTCATTTTTGTGTAATTTTGAGGATTGCATGTTACTGACTGTTTGTCAAAGTGCATCGCTTTCATTTCGCATTTTCTCAGTTGAAAATGCACATGCTAGAGGGTCACCTTAGAAAGCATTTAGGGAAGTCATCATTTCCTGCAGCGATGCTTGAAGTGATTTCTGTTTTTGTTTACATTACTTTTGCCAATTCAAATTGTGAAGCAAAGCTTGAATAGAATCACCGTTACTATCTATAACTGCAAGTATCATTCAACAGCAAGCTTGACTGAATTTACTTGAATTGTTTCTTTTCGAAACGCTTTCAATTTTATATGAGTTGTTATTTTTTAATAGATAGAAAGTAAATGAGCCATACTTTATGCAACTGGATCATTATTCGTGACAACTGTAAAATAGAATAGCATTGTGACAAATGTAGCTGTTTAACACGCAAGAGCAATTTTGAGACAAGTGAAAAGCACTGTCTGTCTTGTGCAACTGAGAAATTAGATTTACCTTTGTTTGCCTCCTGTAGTTCATTTGGTCATGTAAAAATTCTATCCAGCTAATTGATTGGTATTTTTAGTTGCAATGAAAAAAGAAACTGCTCTGTATCGGCAAATGGCCGTATCTTCAAGGACAGGTGCCCTGACACCAGCAAATATTTGGAAGTAATATATGAATGCTCGCCTGAGGCAGATTCTGAGATGACACATGAAGGTAATATTTATTGCAATAATACTTATTTGCTCGCAAAATTGCATCATTCATCCGATCACGCGAGCAGTTAATTAATTAATTAATTAATTGATAACTTTCATGTTTATTACACTTTTAAATTTTAAATGATACATCTGGTAAATTTCAAATAATATTTTAATAACAATTTAACAAATGAAGTATGAATTTATTTATTTAATAATTTTTTGAAGAAAAGATAAATTTTATCATTTATTATTTTAACTGTTTTTATTAATTCAAACGTTTTTGTAGCAGAACTTCTGAAAACAACAGAAATCATCGATGAACAAAAAAAATTCAAGCCGCTGCTGCCTACAGCAATTCCAAAACCATGGCCAGATTTTGTAGACGATAATACTATTCTGACGGAAGCAGACCAATCGATAAATTTGGAGCGCCGATTTTGCACCACTTTTAGAGATCGTGGTATTGAATGGCCGAAAACTCTGGCAGGCAATTTTGTGCGCGTGCCATGTCCAAGCAACATGGAAGGTAGTTGTGTTTCTGTTGCACTGGGAAAATCAGGGGGAAATAAATAAGTTGCTCATTTTGCAGAATATGCTGAAATGCGGTGTGATCTTAACGGCTTTTGGGTATTTAGCAAAGCTGATTTGAGTAAATGTACTTCATCTTGGACAAAGCCAATCAAGCTGGCACTCACTGATTTAGTATGTTCTTTTGGTCTATTCATATTGTGATTTTTTATTTTAATTAATCTCCTATGCATATAGACCAGAGCTAATGAATCTTTTATGGAAGTACAACGGGCCTTAAGACGAGGCACTCGGCATCACGATTTGTTTGGAGGTGATTTAATTGAAGTTGGAACGTTTCTTACCGGTATGGTGGAAGGTGCATCGAAGCTGTATAGAAAAAATCCACTGCATCAGCAACGCCGCATTTATACGGACTTAGTTAAAGTATGAATGTTTTCATATGCTTATTGCAATTTTTTTTATTTAGTTTTTCTCTTTTAGACTGTTGTTGACACTGTCAGTAACGTTTTACAAAATGGGCAAACAGCTGCTTGGAATGATTTAAATGAACGAAAGTGCAAGCAAGTCAGCAATAAACTGATCGAAGGTGTAGAAAAAAGCGCCATGTTGCTTGCTACTACAATGAGTCCCAGATCAGGCATCGAAGCAATCTCTTCACCCCATATTAGTAATAATTGGTCTTGGTTTTGCCTTTTAATCCTGTATTTATATTTTCAATTTTAGTGATCGAAATTAGCATTGTGTCTGTGCAAAATTACATTCAATTTCCATCGCGAAGTTTATACGATCCCAAGACAGACAGTGTTCAATTGCCTCGCTCAGCACTCCAGGGACGCGCTGATGATGGTTGGAGAGCAGTGTTTTTTCTATTAAGGTGGATTTCATGATTCATTCACTGATCTATTTCAGATTGGTCCAAAGTTATATTTGTAACTTACGATGCTATTGGTAAACGCATGAAACCTGATGCCAGACTTGATCGACCAGAAATTCAGCGTGTCGTAGCTTCTAAAGTTGTTTCAACTGTGGTAAACATGGATACAGCAATTCGTGGCCTTCGAGAGCCTGTTATTATAACTTTTTGGGTTCCAAATGTATGTCTGCCGAAATCAAATCGAAATCGAATTATTGTTGATACCCCTGTTTTTTAGCAAGAAAACATGTCCAATCCTTCCTGTGTTTTTTGGGATAAAAGTGTTATTATGAACGGTGTCATTGGTGAATGGTCAACGCAAGGTTGCAGTTTGTTGCATCACAACAAGTCGCACATTGTTTGTCGTTGCAATCATTTGACATCTTTTGCGGTCTTAATGGATGTTCACGGAGTGGACGTTCCTGCTGAAGATTTGGCCACATTGAGTATTATCACGTACATTGGCTGTGCCGTATCGGTTATTTGCTTATTTGCAACGCTGATTTCGTTTTTCATGTTCAGGTAAGCACTTCTTATAGTTGTTCGTTATAGCAACATTTTTACAGTTTGATAAATGGCTTTCAAATTAATTTTTCTGAAATGAGCAGTACTGGGAGGAAAACATTAGCATAAATTGATTTATTCGACTTCTCTATTTAACGCTAAAAGATAACGATTTTTATTTCACGGATTTATTATCACACTTTAACAACGATACTTTTTATCCACGTAATAACTAGTATTTATTTGCATTTTTTGTATACCAGTTATTTTTTTGTTGATAATGGATAGATAGTGCTTAGCTGATGTCTGATCTCGATGCCTGATTATGATATCAGCCTAACGATTATGTCCATTTTTTAAACATGATTTGTTTTAAAATATTTTCATAATTTATGTGCGTATTCTAAAAAATATTAACAGACGCCAAATGAAAGTTTAATGAGGCTGCATTTTTACAAAAGCAAAAATGCAAAAGAAACATTGCATATATTAAAAGTTTGCTCTTTTTCACTTTATTACAGATCATTACAATGCGAACGAATTACCATTCACAAAAATCTTTGCCTTTGCCTTTTGATAGCAGAGGTAGTGTTCTTGTTTGGCATTCGCCAAACAAGTAATCCTTTGACTTGTGGAATAATCGCCGTCGTGCTGCATTTCTTTTTCTTGGCTGCATTTGCATGGATGCTACTCGAAGGTTTCCAACTGTACTCTTTGCTAGTGGATGTTTTTCAGCCTGAAAGAAATCGTGGAAAATTTTACTATGCATTTGCATATGGACTGCCACTGGTTATAGTAGCGGTCTCACTGGGGGTTGACTATAGCAAATACGGAACTGAAGAATACTGTTGGCTTAGCACTGAAGAATATTTCATTCTGAGCTTTGTTGGCCCTGTTGCTTTTGTTCTCTGTGTATGTCCATTGCATAAATAAATGTGTATTGTATAATTTTCAAAAAAGTGCTTATTTTAGATGAATTTTGTTTTTCTTTTGGTCTCCATACTGATTGTCTTTCGACATTCGCCTTATTCAAAATCACAATCTCCTCGTCACGGTCAGACAATGGCAGTCAATACGCGATTCAAGTAAAGTGTTAAAAGTTTATACTTGAAACTTGGAATGTTTATTTTATCTATCAGTTGCATTTTAAGGATGTGGTTGAAAGGATCTGTTATGCTTGTCATCTTGCTTGGACTCACTTGGTCACTGGGATTCTTATTTGTCAATCATTCGACATTGTTCATTGCATACGCATTTACAGTGCTGAACTCACTCCAGGGTGTTTTCATCTTTGTTTTCCAAGTTTTGATGCATAAAAAAGTAAATTGTTTTATCATTTTACCCACTGCTAACACTGGCATTAGACGTTAGGCATCCACAAATCATGAAATTAATTATACTGTGCTATAATTGTATTATTTAGGTACGCAAAGAATGGAATAACTGGGCACGAAAACATTTTCTTTCCAAAAGATGGTCTGCCACGCGTCGTGATTATGGTTACAATCCGGTGGGATCGGTCAATACTTCCAAAATGATAAAGGCTTACGTTGATATTTATCCCCGTTCAACTGGTTTTCTAACTACTGCACCAAATATGTATAGTCAGAATACCAGTCGCAGTCCGGTGCTGGTAAAATATTCATTCCTGTTGCTTCTCTTATCTGTGCTACTTTTTATTCAATGTTGATTTGATTTCAGTACAGTTCACGACATCTGACATCGGAGAGTCACTTGGAATATGCGTCAGCTATAGCTCCGGATTTAATCGTACCTGCCGAAAGTAGTTCAGGTGATTATCGTATTTTTTGATGAAGATGGTAAATTTATTATCAGTACATCAATTTATTTTTTTTTTCAGGAAAATGCCACTATGCAGTCTACACTCCTAAGTACGCAATGGGAACAACTTATCTGCCCAGTCATTCCAGGTTGACTACACAAGAACCATCGCACAAACCTCCTCCTCGATTTCCACCTCCGATACCTCCCGTTGAGTATTGTTCCAATTCAATATGCACCGACAACACTTATCTGTGCACATTTGGAATTCCACGACGAAGAGAAGAGTTGGACTCTGGCTACGGTGAAAGCGACGCCACAGTATCCAAGCAGATCAGCTCAAAATCGCAGACGGGTGAGGGAGATCGCCCAGTAAGTCCGGTTGATTCACCTTGCATGGCCTGTTCATCGAAAAGTGCGTCAGAATGGAGTTATGAAATTCCTATCAGCTCCCCTCAACGAACATCATTTCCCGGTTGTCAGTGCAGTGGAATGGCTACGCCTTACCAAACGACCGCAATTAGTGCGATATTGAAAAAGCCGTAACTGGCGTTTCTTTTACGTCCACTTAACTTTTTTCTATTCTTTTGGAAATGTATTAACACTTTTTGGCCTTATTTTTTTCCAGCTTTAACATTTTCTGAAGGGTCTATTTTTCCTAAATGTTAAAGCTCTTTTTTTTAATTAAAACTGACAATCATATCATTATATCTTTTTGCAACAGTGAATATTTTTATATAGTTCTTATGTAATAAAATTTGTTCATTCATATTTGAAGATTTCAAATTGCGGTACGTATTCGAAACATTTGTACCAATGAAATAAAAAATACTGTAACTGATCAAAACAGAATAATTTGAACCAATGAAAAGTTTGATGAGAGAACCAATATTATGGCGCCACAAGTATGCAATGAGAACCTAGGCCATTATCATCCAATGGGAAAACGACTTCTAACAACCAATTGGAAAATGGAAGCAAAAATTCCCCCCGTTTGGACCATCCCATATCAATTGATGATCGCTGAATGCTTGAATTCAAAAGATTAATAATAAAAGTCGACATTGCGTTTACTTGTTTGACTTTATTCGGCTTTTGATAAACAAACAACCAGAACGCTCTAAAATAAATAACACGGCAAATTGCTTCCACTGACTGAATGAATATGCAAATTTCCGGTTTGACTTGCTGCTAACAAAGAGTTAATAAAGAAGATTTACTTTAGCACCGAGGTTATTTATATTTCATCACTTTATTCACTCTGTACAGCCAACCAAGGTAATGGCAATTTTTCGAGAAAATTGCAATAATTAAAGCTATTTCATTGTAACTTTGGCACGAATGTTTTTTACCTTTAGCGGGTAAAAACCTTTAACATTGTAAAGCATGTTTGTTTTTATTTGAAATTCATTTCAGTTATTATTTCTTTTGAAATGTGTAATGGTTTATGAGTGAAGTTTAAATAAATTGTTCACCTGATCCAGTCAGTAGTGAATGAATATCACAGAACTGTAAAATTATAATTTTCGAAGTTGATTCAGCTGTATAACTTCACTTGATTAAAACTAATCCTCGTCAAATTAAAGAATCATATGATCTGATGTTTTATTTTTATGTTTTACTTATACTTTATGCAGATTTTCTCGTATTACATAATTATATCTTTAGGTGATTGATTTACGTAAAACGAAATGTGTTAATCAAACTACTATTAACATGCATGGCGGCTATGTCGACATCATACCAGTATTCAGCGACTTTGCTTGTTTTCAGGTAAGCCATATTTTATTCCAATTTTTGTTGCATGGGTTCCACTGTTTTTTAAATAACCAATCGCGATATGTGTTATTTCGTAAATCCAATGTTCCATGTTATCGTAAGTAATTTATAAATTTAAATATAAAATATATTTGTTGCTTATATAATAATAAATAGAATATAAATTGAATGTGATTGAATGGAACGAATAAAGCGAAATTTCATTCTGAAGGTTAAATGGAAATTTTTACAAGTGCAATAATACATGTCCTCGTATTTACTTTTTTTTATTACAATTAACGTGTGTGATTTGACTAACGGTACGTGAGTAGTGAAAGGCAAGTTAAAAGGCAATGCAATTATCGAATTTATTCATGCAGTATCAATTCTATCAAACATCAGCGCAAAAAGCATTTCTTTACTTTACTTTTTATCAGCTTCACGTTCAGAGCTGTTAACAACTAAAGTGATTCAGTATAAAAAGCAAAACAATGGATCTATGAATGAACCCATTTTTATTGCTAATATATTCAAAAGTAATTCTATCACCAGTGACACGCTATTAGTACAAATGTATATGTGGTGAAAACCATCATTTAATTTTTAACACAAATAAATGATCATCGTATACTACTACTACTACTATGTCAAGTAAAATTTTCAAATGAATTTTAACATTCGTTTTCTGATACTTTAGAATAACCGAATGTATTGCTGAAATTGCGAAGCAAATTTGAGTTTTTGTCATTTTTCTTACTTCCATTTCCACGAATAACTTTGGTGAAAATGTTATTTTGAACTGGACATTCTTTTTGAAACTGATTTTCAAAGCATACTCTTGCATTTCCCATTTCCACTCTGTCAGACATTGCTAAGTCATCACCTCCAAAATCGGACTGTATAAATTGTCGTTGCGTTTCTTCCATTCGCTTTGCGTCAAAAATGCGTCTCAGTTTGTTGTAAATGATAAGTGCCAGAAATACAGAAATGATTATCACCAAGCTAACAATAGATATCTGCTGTATGACTGACATTTGAAAATCTAAATGATAAATTTGCTAATTTATAATTAATTATTTATCCATAAATAATTAATTACTATTTTTCTTTGTTGCATCAACGTAAGCTTCATGAAATACTTCATTGTAATATGTCTTCTCTAAATCTTTTTCCATATGACTGTTTTTGATTTCCATATTTTCGAATGTAATCGGGATATTTACGTTTAGCGTTATGTCAGAAGCAGTCATATTTTCAGTAGCCACGAACGCTGTATTTGCTTCTTCATTTGCGTATGCTTTTTCAATGGAAATATTCCTTGATTCCAGTTTTTTCTTAAACTGCATTAAATTCTGTTTAAAAAAGTAATTCATTAAAGCACTGAATTATTTCTACACAAATTGTGTTATCTACTACCTCTTTAGAAAAGCAGTAAATATTTTCATTTACGCATTTGCAAATTTCACCGATTTCATTTTCCCATTCTTCATTGTTTGAAATTTGTTTGTTCTTATGATAGCAAGAGGTAACTTTGCTTCCATTTGAATGTAAATCTTAAAAAAATCCCTTTTAATGTCCGTTGTTAAGATACGCATATAAACTTTTATTACGGATCTCACAATTTTTCCCTGCATAGCCATTTTCACAAACGCAAAGATAGCTATGTTTCCTCCCTTTGCAATAGTAGAATTATGGATCATGGATTAGCTATGTCGCAGATATTGTTAACTAAATTATCGATTTTGTTTACTTATAAAGAAAACTGTGACCTAACGTACCTATATTACACAATGGTCCAGTCCATCCAAAATTGCACAAACACTGGCCAGATGTTTTACAAAAGCCATTTTTGCAACCAATTCGAGGTATACAAGTTTTGTTTTCATTTTCAGTAGTTAGTGAACAGGAGTTGCACGTTTCTGGTTCATTGCAACACTCAGTACAGTTCTCCAGACATTTTGCTAGAATAATTTTTTTTAAATTATTTTGCACAGTGCATTTTGCATCGTAAAACTGTACGTATTAGGCAGCCATCTCCTTCCCATCCTTTAGGACAAAGCAAATTGGCTTTGGAACAAATAGAAGCTACATTTGGATGACAAACAGTAGCGCAATCAATTCCTTTATACTTTGGACCACATTGAACTCTGATATGGAGTTGAAAAGTTTTCATCACATTTCTAATTGCTACATGTACAGTTTTTTTATTCCATATTTTGCTTTCTGGAGACAAAGTAAATAGCAAAACGTTCTGATAAATGAATCCTTTATCAGCTAAAACGAAAGATATTAATATGGATTTTAATTTTTGTTTGACTGTATACTTGAACTACTTTCTCCAATAAAGTACTTGAAATGAATAGCCAAGGTGCCCTATAAATTTCAGTGTTTTCACATCAATTTAAAATTTTAATTTCTATTTTAACCGGTTATTCATTTATTTCCTCGCATAAAGTAAAATGATAAAAAAATTCAAAACTATGTTTTGTAGTTTTGTTTAAAAATACCTAGTTGAATCAAGTGTAGGAAACATGGAAAACGATTCAACCGAAAATAATAATGCTTTCTAATTCAGTAACTCCAGTGTAATCATTCAATAAATAATGGAAAATTAACCTTAACTAGAAAAAAAAATATAAACCTTGTTTTTTTAAACAACTGAATGATGTGAAATTGCTTGCTTTATTAGCCGTGTATGAAAAGCTTACTGTCTAAAAGTAATCTGTAATTGCGTAATTGTGCATTATTGATTAGATATTATGCACATTCGATAGTTTAATTAATTATTTCCAGATAAGACATACTTTTGCATACTATTTGTCAAAAAAAGAGCAAAGTACTTTACACTAAACTTGCTTAAATTATTTTCAAAAGCATATGAAACTTTGATGCTTTTTCAGTAATGTTTACATAGTACAAAGTTGACCAATATTATGCTTCTTGCGCTTAACTATTACAAGTTGCAACTGTTATTAGTTTAAAATGAAACAAATTATTGTTACCGGCCACTTTGTCAGAAATGGAATTTGCACAAAGCGTCGAGCAAACTGAGCATTGCTTATTAACTTTTGTGCGTCTGTCATTATCAGTACGTTGCTAAACCAAAATTTTCCAAACGTGCACTGAAAAGGTTCCTTGGATAATCGTCCCGGTAACAGAGGGTTGTAATCCAAACATGCCCAGATAGTCAGTGGACATGATTTATTTTCTTGCAGCGAAGTATTTGAATTCGAAATGCTTTTGCAATACTCCATATCAACAATGCTTTGGTTTTCAGTATCATTGCTTCCTTCCACGTATAATTCTACAAACCCAGTAGAGTGTATGCTATTCTAAAGAAAAAAGCAGTTAATAAAAAATTACAAGAAATTATGGCCAAATAATTTATATTACCGGACAAAATATGCAGAAAATAATTACAAAAGGCAACATTGGTATTGATGAGGATTTGCAATGATTTGCAATTTGTCGAAGTTGTGCGACGATGATCACCGCTTTCTAAAGTGCAAAAGGCAGGCTGCAATGAAGTTGATGGTGAAAGTCACTTTATAAAGAGCGATAAGAAAACAAGAGCGTTGCGTCACAAGAGAAACCTGCTGACCCAAACACAGAGTTATTTTTGTAGTTGTTATCAATTTCCAATCTATTCAGCAAATGGCGTAGCAGAAAAATTATTTTTGCACGTTTAAAATCAAAATTTATGAAGCTTTACAAGTAGCGCACTAAACTCCCACTCAACTCATTTATTAAGTTAGCAAACTTCTTTCAAGAAAAATCTTCTTCAGTTTTTTTTTGTTTATTTCATTTCAATTCAATAAAATAAGAATACTTCTAATCCATTATTACTGGTCTATTATAAGCGTATTATAGTGCAACGTAAAATCAGTATCAGCTTTTTAACAGAACACTCAAAATTGTATAATCATCAATTTCTCATTTTATTTACAAAAAGTTACATTTAGTTAAATGCATTTAGCATTCGTTTAGTTTTTTGAAGATTATCTTCGGTAAATTTGCTGCCATGTAAAATTTATGATTTGTGCTGAATTATAATGTTCTGATTATTAAGCTCTAACGTCATGCTACCTTTCTTGCTATAGTCACAATATCAAGTATGTAAACAAAGCTGCCTTAGTTACCTATTTAAATTTACTTAACGGTAGGAAGCACTACGCTGTTTTTCTTTTTACTTATTTCTTTAAATAAAACATTCCAGAATCAGTTACAATAATAATAATAATAATAATAATAATAATAATAATAATAATAATAATAATAATAATAATAATATGAATCAGTATAGCATATTTATAATTACAGACAAATGGGCATTTAAAGTGAAAAGCAGTGACGCTTATTTAAATTTCCTTTTAGTTTTGCTGGGAAAATTTTAAATATTACATATATTTATTAAATCCACTGTATTTATAATATTATATTACATATATGAACTGCTTTCTATTTGATGTTTATGTTCTCTGCAATAATCTCTGCATTTACATGGATGCTTGTCACAAAAATGACCATTGTGCTGAAGTTTGATAATGCCGACATTTCGGATTGTCAAATGAACTGCAATCAGCCGACCTTGATAAGATTATAAGAAAGAAAAAGTGCTGCGCTAATTTCATAATGCAGGTTCATGAAAATATTACTGAATGATTAATATTTTTTGAAAATTTATGATTTTAAGAACTGTCAAGTGCACTTCATCTGATAAAATTTTTATTTATGATTAATTTCAGATTTTACAGTTGTGACCTCCTTGTATTTTATATACTTGTTTTTATTTTTTTAATACGTATCTACATACATATCTATATATAATTTTAGTTTATTTTATTCTTCTATGCTTGCTCTGCTAAAGCAAGAACGGAAAAAAATTATTTTATACAAAAAGATCTTGCTGCTGTTTTATATTATTTTAAATGATGCTTTAAAAAATGTTCTCCAAATATTATAAATTTTATTCATTTAATGATTATTTGTTGGTTGGTATTTAAAAAATTGTGCGTCGTAAATTAAAATCAAAAAGCATAATGCACCTAACATTACTGCAGTTTTATGAATTAAAGTTGATTTTTAAATTCCAAAAGGTCTTTCAAAAATCATTTGTACATCATTTAATACTGGCACTAATAGTATCTAAACATAAATGTAACATTCTGACTTTATTTATTTAACAGTGCTAGTGCTATATAAGTGACATATCTGAATGCAGAGCATTTTATACAATGAACTCAGCATTTATTATGCCTTTGCAAATTTTTTTATTTAACAATAAAATACAATTTATAAGACAATCTTTCAAATATAGCTTATTCAACAGCAGCAATCAAATAAGTAAAATAAGATAAGCAAAAAAGAAACATCATAATCTAGTAATAAAAATAAATTTTATTTGACATGCATGTAGCAAACTTAAAGCAGTCAAATATTTGGAAATCAGAGCATATGTAAAAATGTGAAACAGCTGCTACTTTTCTTGTCGAACTAAAACTTTAATAAAAAGGTTCTAGTTTTGCGTTTCTATGCTCAATTCAAATAAATTATTAGTTAGTGTTAAGTACGCTGCGCCTCTTCATATTAAAAAACTCAGCAATGAGGAATTTTCAAATGATAAGCATAGTTTTTGTCATTTGCTACAAAATCTTGTGCTGTTATCAAGCATTTGCCAAATTTTAGCAAATTAATACAGAATTATTGTACTGACATTAACATATGCATATTAAATATCACATTCGTATTTTTTCACAAGCGATTATTTTACAAAGCTCTTACAAATGCCTTATTTCTTAAAAATAATGTAAATTGTGAGGAAAATCTTTTTAGTATTCATAATTTTTTAATCAGAGTCAAATGTAATGCATAATAAAAATCGTTGCTTGAAAAATTCAAATTTGTTGAATTCTTACATTGGAAATGTTAGTTAAATTTTTACAAAATAAGATGCTGCTAAACTCTGCTATTTACTTCATTTTCATTTTTAAATGGTAGTGAATAAATGTTGAGTAGACAAAATTTATGCTATTTTAAAATGATGAACGATGATTATTAATCGCTGGCTAATCGAACAGATTTTAAATCATAGCTTTTTATTCTTATGTAGTGAATGCATTTTTGATAATTTGATAATGCTACGCTTTCACTGTTGTGAGGCGCCCATTTATGTGATTTAATGTTAAATTATTCTGTTTTTCATAAAAATACCAATTGTTATACATGAATTCAAGAAAGCTGTCATCATACATAGGGGTGAAAATAAGAAAATAATTAAACTACTGTTCAAAATATCTTCGACAGATGATTTTACAGTGTAAATATGAAGTTTGATGATTTAATATTTAATAAATTACATTTATTAAATTGAATTGAATTAAAAATGAAAATTTTGACAAAGTCAAATGACATATAATATAAAGTAATAAGTTATATATAATTCGTCGAATCATAGCATTGTGTGTAAATGAATATATGAATAGAAAATTTATGCTTTATTTAGCACAAAACTGCTTGAAATACTCAAGTTAAGCTATTTATTGGTAAGATTGATCGAAAAAATTATTTCATTTTATTAATTTTCTTTTACTTTTCGGAATGTGATTGATATTTTAGCATTTTTGGTAAAAAAATTATGAATCAAAAACGTATTTTATAACATACAGTTATTCATAAAAAACAAGATTGTTACCACAGTTTATAGTATTGAAATTTATTGTAATATTTAATCATCAAGCATGCAATTAAGAAAACTTAGAAATATTTAAATGGAATATTTGTTGATCACGTTGATATGATGGATTTCATACTGCTTACAATAAAACTTTTGAAAAGTGGCTAAATGTTTACAACTGGTTTGGAATTTTAAAAATAATTTTTATTTTCGATTTTATCTTATTAACTGAACCGACACATTTCAAGCGTAACAGATGGATTACTTTTCATCAATCAACTGCAGTAATCAGCAAGGCACGGAATCACATAAGTTATTACCACTATTATTTTACCATTTTGAAGTAACCTTGACATTTCAAAATTGGATTGGATAATTTTTACGCTATATTGTTTTGTTGCGTTAAATGTTAGTTTCAATATTTACTAATAAAGATACTACTATTGCACGGCTAAACAAAAACATTCATTACTTCTGTTCAATTCTATTCTTCAGTAAAACAGCTTTGAATTAAAATATGCCGAATACATTTTTTAATGAATCTATAACAAGGTAGAAGCTTATTAAAAATTCATTATGTATAATTCTGCAAGTTATGTTGTTTTGACATTTGTAGATACTCTATCTACGTAAAATATTATTACATTTTATAATTGAAACAACATTCAAGACAGACAATATTGCTTGCCTTTGAAATTGATATAATTTTTGACAAAAAGAGTGAAATGTATAGAACGATTAAATAAATAAATAAATAAATAAATATATATATATATATATATAGCCAAAACACTGTAGATATATATAATGTAAATAACCAACCAGTAGTAAGTATATATATATAATAAATGTTTTACATATATAATATTTTGGAAACTTGAATATATGCAAATAACACACCCACCAACACACCCACACACACACACACATATATGTATATATTTCAACTACTTCCAAAAATAATTTCTTAAAAGTCTTTTTAAATTCAGTTGCATTTCAACGTTACTGCTTTACAACGCTACTATAAGAAGGTGGTAAATCATTTTCACTCATGCTTTCATAAAGGCTCAGTTTCATAAATCCAGTATTGGTCTGAGGTTCAGATGTTTGTGGTAAAAGATTATCATCATTTTCAGCTGAGTAAAAACCCTGATTTTCCATCTGTATACTGACATGGTCTTCTGCTGCAGAATACATTACTGCTGAAAAAACCTCGTCATGCCACACTGCCTGCGTATGCTTTAGCTTTATATAAATACTAGAAGCGCAGATAATTGTCAAGAACAGACAATAGAAAATTACAGGCACATAATATCCAGCCCCTAAAAGAAAAAATTACACATGGGATATTGCAGTATCCAGCAAATAAACGTACCAAATTTAATTGAATCAGCGTTTTCTTCTGAATGTGCAATTTTTGTACTATTTTCAACTGATCCATTTACTCCTGTTGTAATTGGTGGTTCAACTAAATTTTAATCTGTTAAATGGAAATTTTGAATTTTACTGTTCTCTTACTTTTCTTCTCTTCTTCCCCTGCTAATACATTCTGTATCCCGTGCAACTGCTAAATCAGATTTAAATTATTAGACAAAAATAGGTTTATTAGACAATGGAATTTAATGGAAATTTAGTAAAAAAGTGACTGAAAAATATTATAACAATATCTTAGGGATTGAGTAAATTTAAAGAACAAAGTTTTAATAGAAAATTATAATATGCATTTAAAAAATATAAACAAATCAAAATCGATTGATTTGTTGACTTACGGTAATTCACAGATTAAATAATGCTCACCTTAATTTTCTTTAAATAAATTTCTACAATACTTAACTGCGTTAATATTATACATATTGCATGAACAAAAATAACATCTAATTCATATGTCAGCAATTCGGTTATTTGAAATAGCATTACTTTCTTGGAAAAGCATGCGACATCGCCCATTTCACATAGACAAATTTCATCATCCGCATTAAGCCAGTTGCTGTTTGAATACAATGTTCCGTTGTGAAAGCAAGGATATACGACACCCCCTTTGATCTCTTAAAAATATTTTACATTATGCTAATCGTATGATAATAATATATAATTGTGCTTTTCATTACTAGTTTCACAGCGTTCTCCTGTGTAACCGATGAGGCATATGCATTTATAACTGTCATCTTCATTTACACATACGCCACCATTGAAGCACGCATTGTCCGTGTTGCATATCACATCCACTAAAACAGCCTCATAAAAGTGATGTACAAGAAGAAGAATTCTATTTACGTATATCACAGAACGGTCCAGTCCAGCCTGGATGACATATGCATTGTCCAGGAAGTCTGCAATATCCATTTATACAATCAGGATGCGGAACGCAATGAGAACAATCTTCTGCATTGGAATCCAATGAACAATCTAAGCATATGTCAGGTTCAATGCAACCTGCAGTGCAACTGCTTGCACAAATAGCTGAAAAATATAAATTTCAAAGCATTTTAACATTGCCGCTAAATTCATAATTACGTGTGTTGCAGTGTTTTCCTGTCCAACCCATAGTGCATGGCAATTCTTTTGACTGGCAAGACAAAGATGAAGTTGCATTACAAAGCATGCTGCAGTCATCACCATAGTAGTGTTCACTACAACGTGTTTGAATTCGAAAGGTAAAAATTTTTGCTGCACTTATAAATTTTGCGCCTATCAGTTTCATCATTCCTTTTTTGGGGCCTTGCCATAAATTAACAGGAATAGCACTTTTATAGATGTAATTCTTTTTATCTGTAAATATGAAAGTAAATATCAATATATATATATATATATATATAATTCTCAGTAGTCAGTCTAGTAATTCTTACCTGAATTTGCATATCCATAAAAAATATGGAAATGAATTGTCAACATAGGCTGAAATTTAAATTGTCAAATTAAGAAAAATGCCGTACAATATAATATAATATAATATAATATAAAATGAATAATTTTTATTGAAATTTTTAAAATACAAAATTTAATGTTTATCAGAATAGCTAATAATGTCATTACAAAAACAATATTTTTCTCCTTTCTCTGAAATACAGTCTGTCCTCTTCATTCGCGACACGTGTGTTTCGGCCGCGAATGTCGAATTTTTGCTCCTAATCATACACTCCGCTCCCCCCTCCCCCCGATGCGCTTTATAATCCTACGCAATTGTCTGAAAGCTGCAAAGGAATAATATTGCGAACCGTTGACTGATTTTTATTTTAAACAGTTATCCCGTATTTATTTTTTTATTCGTTTGATTGAGTGTATAATAGTCGAAAATCATCAATGTGTTCTTGCATGCAAGCTTAACAGAGAAGTGAATAGACTGTCCGGTGCATCTTTTTTTAAAAAACATTCTAACTATAGTATTTAATTCCTGCATTACGTGTTTACTCAAATTCTGCCTTATTCACACGCTGTGTTGGACTATGCTAGCATGAAAGCAAAAATACTGCGCTTCCAGACATGCCTGGACTAGTTGAACCGTCTGTGGAGCAAGCGTCAATTGTGGGACCGCTGCTGACGTAAGCTAACCTCCCGTTCGCAGCGCGCTTCCTTTTCGTTCACCGTAATGTTCTTATCTCTTTCATCTAAGCATTAGTAGCGGTTATTTCGCTTCGGGGTTTGGTTAAGTCGTTATCACTACTGTTATGGTGTGGAACCTCAAGCAGAGACAACGTTGCACTGAATCTGCAGATCCACTGCAAACATGCACACTATGGTCTAAAAATAGGATTCATCTTTTTGGCGATTTTGAATTCCGTGAATATTGAGGGTCGACTGTATAATTCAAAAGCCTACTTTACTTTAATTACTGTATAATTACCAAAAGAAAAAATTATTCACAAGTTAGATAATTGTCAAATCAATTTACTCAGTTATACAATTATTATTCTGATTTCTCTATATAATAAATAATTTATTTACAAATTATCAAACTATTAATTCCGTCTTTAAAGCAAAATTTAAATTGTGATAAAAACTGAAAGCATTAAGCATTTAAAATCAGACTAATTATAATTATGAAGGTATTCAAGTTAGAATTTTTTTAAATAAAATTAATTTTAATAAATTATGGATGACAGAATTAGTTTCAACTGGCATGCAACATGTTAATTAAAAAATTTATAAATATACTGATAATCGTACCGGTAATTTTGTGGAAAATTCACTCTTGATGGCATTTTCTGATGAAAGACGATGAATCACAACACCGTCAGTTTTAATCAGTGAGATTTTAATGGGAATAACAATCTCTCCAAAAGAGCAACGATAAGGTTCTTTCAGCAACTTTTTCGGACTGAATGGATTGTAAGCCAAGCACAACGACACGGACAACATGCATTCATTTTCCGATGGTAGAGTTGAGTTGTAGTTTGAGATGTTGCTACAAATTGCGAAGTCTTCTGCCAACATTTCAGGATCTGGTATTGCTGCCGTGAAAAACTCCAATTTCCAATCTCCATTAACAGTTATCTTAAAAAGAAAATTTTTTCATCATTTAGGAAAATTTTATCAAAAAAATTTAATGCTACTGCTGCAAATGCTGCCAAAAGAAAAGTCAGCCAAAAAATTCGACGAAACATTTTCTGCAGTTTTCAAAGTAAAATTCGTAATGTCAATTAAAAACGATGGTCAATCTTGAATAGCTTAATCTAAAAAAATAAAACTAAAATCAGTAATTCTGAGATGCAAATTATTTTTTTATTCACTGGAAAGTTTTTTCTTTAAATAGAAAAAAATCGTATCGCTCAAAATCAATATCAACAAAAGAAAGAAAGAAGTTGGTATAATTTAAGGCAGCGTAAAACATGCTCGCACTGTATCTTTGCAAAGCACGCTTCAAGAATAAGCGGCACACTGAAACGAAAAGCTGCAGTGCGAGTAAAATTGTCAGAAGAGAATGAATCATTCTTTCAACCAATTGGCTAGTGCCAGTGTTACACGTGTCAAATGATTGGTCCGCAGTCTGAGGGTAGTGCAAAAGTGCTAAAGGTTCACCAGAATAAACGTCGTGCATGCATGCATGAGAGAATTTTGCATTCATTCTTTATTTATTTCTTAAATTCGAGCACAATTATTGCAATAAATCAAAACCAAAGCGTTGCAGTTTTTAAATGCAACAACTTTACCAAATTTCACCGAAGCGAAACTAAGCATGAAGCTTGCATTTCAACATGAAGCTGATCAAATTTTTATAAACAAAAATTGAAAATTTTCACGTAGTTCATGCTGACAATTAGGCTGAATTGAATTTTAGTTTCTTTAATTATTATTTGTATGTTCAGCTATTGGAAAACAATATCTCTCAGAAGTAACACTTTTTCATCAAGTGGAATAATACTTTATCACACATTAATTTTACTTTAAACTGAAAAAAAAATCAATATTTTGTTTCTTTAACAATAAAAAGGTATACTTCTTTTTATTTTTGCTTTTAAATTAAAAATGCAAAATTGAACCAACTAATTTTTACTGAATCAGTCTTTGAATACTAAACAGCCGAGGTTGGTGTTTTTGCAAGGGGAAAATTTTAGATAAACGATGATCACCGGGATAAAATTTTTTAAAAAAAAGTAAAAATGTGTGTTCACAACATGAGAACGTGCGAAGATTTATTTAACTGATAAAGCTGATTCTTATCGTTTAACATTAGCATTTTGCTTTGAAAACAATAGGCGTGCCTTGAGCTCGCGAGCGGTAGCGAACGACAACGGGCCAGCGATATTTATTTTGCCGACTGCTTTCACAATCATTGTCACACTTGGTTGAATTTATCGTTAGCCATTTCATTTACCGGATAAATTTTATACATTCTGTTTACACGATGAAAGTTGTATTTTTCTTATTTGTACAATATTTTAGCAAATTTAGCATCTCACTAAACGGAACCAATGTTTCAAAGTCTAGATTATTGTTATTTTACTTTTTTTTTAATATGAAAACGTTTTTCAATTATTTATTAAAAAAATAAAATAATAACTACAGTAATGTAGGTTGTTTACTTAAATCAACCAGGGATAGAAGATTCTGATATTTAGCGTTTATCAAAACAGCGGCGATTTATTATTTCTAAAATACTAAGAAAGAGATACTGAAAAATCAGTCAGATTATATAGCTGAATTAGCTGAATGACGCGGTCGATTATTGGTAAAATAGCATTAAAATTTGTATAATAAAAAAACAAAAATAATGAGAGGTGAGAATAGGCATTAAAATTTTTGTATACAAAAAAGGCGTATAAAATAACAAAAAGGCGAAAAGGTTACCGATTTCCACTAGTGGCAGGATTGTAATAAAAATAATTTTTTAACTGTAAAAAATCACCACTGTTGAAAAAATTTAAATAAATTCTTCTCGAAATGAATAAAACGAACGCAATAGCTTTGTTGCAACTGAAGAGAGACAACTGCGGACAGCAGCCGCTCACAGAGACGACAAGAACAGGAATGCTTTGAGCCGCAGCGAATAAAACATCTCCTTTGGTCCAATGCTAGTTCAGCACGTAGCAAAAGCCCATCTTTTCAAACGGCCAATCTGCTATGTTTTCATTTTTATAGATTAAAATTTCATTTTATTATTTATCTTATTTTGATTTTAATAGAATTTTTTTGCTTTTTTAATTAATTTTACTGCTACATTTTGAACTTTTCAATCTGTAATATTTTCTATGAGAATACACAATTTTTTTTATTATATTATTTCTTCAATGATCAAAATAGGCTCAAATATAATTATTTATAATAGAATTACAAAATAACTTTTTTGTTATATATACAGAAGATATAAGTGTAAAGTTCTCTGATTTTCTATTTTGCAACGATAAAGCTGCTGGAGTTGACCTGAATTTGTATCCATTGCTTTTTGCTCAACTAGCAAGTGTTGCTAGTGTTGTCAAAAAGTTCATCTGCATAAAATCACTCGACTGACATGTCAACTATTCTAAAAGCGGAAAAACTTGGTTATCATGTATTGCAGAACGCTTTTTAAATAAAATCGTATCTAGCTTCAGTTCAGCTGCATCAGTTCTTCGTATCTAGATGCTAATCTTTTTTCACGAATTGTCAAATGGAATTGTAAACAATGAAAAATTTGTAACACAAATAATGCTTCCATTATGAAATTGTTGAAGAATATATTATATTTGTTTTATTTTTGTTAAATTTTTTTTAATTTTTACAAAATTCAACTTTGCATACAGACAGACAACATTAGTCAATTATTTGTCACGTTTGTTAACAAAATTCAAATGCATCAAGCGCTGTTCATTTTTATTTCAGTATAAATTTTATTTAATAAAAATTATAATTTCTGTTCAACTTTCATCACACTGTTTTACAATAATACAAATGTAGAAATAGTACAAATTTAAATATTTAAATAAAGCAAATTGATAAGCTTAAATAGAGCAAATTTAGTTTCTGAATTGATGCTTTATTTCAGTCTGGCACAGATAGTAAGTATATAACACTGCGCGCTTTTTATTAATTTAACGTTGCACGAAATATGCCGCAAGAAATGCCTTTCAAAACGCCATCTTCTAAATTAATGGCTTTATTAATTATGGGCTTGGACTTTTTCAAAAGCTAAAAAGTGAAACATTCTTGCTTTGTTGCTGTTGTACTTTTGGTAAGAACTATTTTTTAATTAAGGTTTTGTTCTTAACTGCTGTTCAGTTTAGTCACAATTTATAATCGTCGCCACGTTCGTTACGCTTGCACAGTGTATTTGTTGTCAAGTTGAAAGTAATTCGTAAATTACATAATTTGTTAGCAGTGCAATATATAAATGATTTGAACTTCGTTGCCCTTGACCACGCTCTTATTGAAAAATTAGCATAAATTGCGCATTATAAAAAATACACAAGAAGTACCACGTTATCCGGAAAAAAATATCTCAGAAATTGTTTCAAAGAACATTCGGCCACTGTGTCTCAAGTGCGCACACTAGCAAGTTCACAATTTTCTGCAGATGGAAATGACAGGATAATTAATTAATTTTTGCCTATTTGTTCAGCTTTTTAGAAGAAACAATTTTTCAATGATTTTTCACAACTGCAAGTTTTTGAAAATAACAAAGCACTGTTCAATTTAATTTTTCATATTCAATTCAGCTATATGTTCATTTTTTTGTATCTTCAAGAATGAGGAAATATTATTTCATTTTTTTATCAACTGAATTTATTAGCAAGCATAGAAACTTTTGTCAAATGTTTTCAATACGCTCAAATTACGTGCCCTGAATTTTCTTCAACGCGTTCGCGCTCAAGCCGCTCAAGCTGCTGACATGGGAAAATTTTATCCAATAAAACTATCTTTCATCTCACCGAATAAAATGAAAAATAGAAATAATTCATTTCAAATATATTTTTGCTTAATCTTTAAACATATTGCTTTAACTTTCATGCCATCAATTTTATTTCTTTTACAATTCAACAAGACTGACAGCAATTGTTAAGTGATCTATAACTATTAGACGTGATGGACAGCGGCTTTGTTAGAAACTGTTAACATCTGTTAGCATCATCAAGTGTGGAAAATAAAAAATTGCATTCCGGCTACGTTGTCACTTTCCAAAATTTAATCGAAAATTATAAGTCGTTCGTTTCGAAATGGCAGTAACTTTTCAACATATTCATATTCTGATAAAAAGACAAACGATAATTATTTTACTTTTTTGCGTTCATTTGTACTGTTATGAAATTTTCCGCACACAGTGTGAAAATGCAAATGATCAGTAACAGTTAAGCAAATGATATATTAGAATTATATATATATATATATATATATATATATATACAATATTTTAATCTTATTTTTTGTTTCGTGTAAAAAGAAGCTATTCCTGCAATGCACTGCCATGCATGTATATAGTATTGCTGATATTTGAAATGCTAAATCGCTATAGCAGTGTATTTAGGATTCGTCACGAGTTTTCTAAGTCGAGCTCGTGATGGTTTTCAAGCAGTTACACCTGCATGTCTGTATGCATAGCTATTAATAAGTCAGTTGGTAAGAGTTACACAATAAACGTATTTCAGACGTAGGATAGATAAATGTTACAAATTCTAAACTATAATAAATATAGAAAAACTCTGGTGATACAGAAATATTTAGAAAAATACAACAGCTATGCAACTCGATTTATTTCAATTCGATTCAGCTAATTTAAAGCATTTGTTTAAAACTGCATGCGTTGTTTATTATTTGTAAGCTCCAGTTATCAGTTGAAAGGAATGGAATGAAAATTTGAATGTATTCATGCTTCCGCCGCAATTAATTGCTTTGTAAACATCACGTGAAATAACTTCAAACTAATATGATAAACAGTGGCTACATATTGGCGATATCACTAGTATGCACAAGAAATATTAACAAAGTGCTTTCTTTTTAAATTGTTTATTCCATTTATTGCATTCTATTTATTAAAAATGAAATGTCATTTTTAAAACGATACAACCACAAGATAAATATCAATAATGCGAAAGTAATTTTTGTGAGGTGTATTTTTTGAGTTACATCGCAATTGTACAAATATATAGCTGCATTTGTAATGCACAGAGAATATTTAACTCAGAATACATACAGTTTAAACAAATTATCGGAATTGAAATAATAATTTAACAAACATCATGTTGACAATCTCTGTTACATGTTCATCAGCAATAATGACAATCAAGAAGGAAAAGTTGTGTTATCAGTAGCCGAACCCGTGTTTGCTTGGGTAACGTTCTTTGCCGTGGCCTAAGTGATGATTGTTGAGCAAAATACCGCTAAAGCAATTAATTCTATGTTACACTTGTACGGTCTGTGAAAATTAATTTTTCCATTCGAATGCACGATGGGTGAAAATGAAGAATATATCGTTTTTATCATTCTTTGTTTTTCATATCGTGAAAATGAATAATCACAATTGTAATAATCAGGAAAAGTGGATTGGCTGAGTTGATGTGCTACGTATTTGTTGGTAAGTTGTATTTGTTTTCTTTTATGTTCCCGTTGATTGAAGATTTATCAAAGTGAAATTACACAATGAGTTACTGATTAATATATTTTATGATATTGTTTAAATTTTTTTGTCAGTTTTAAATTCTGTATCAACAAACGCCATTCCAGTAATTATTTGAAAATATCATGCTAATTCAGCACAATAATGAAATACTCATTGGTGTGACATTTTTGAAATTTTCTTCGTTTTCAACATTTAATGTTCAGTTTTCAAAATTTAATGTAAAACTGTTTTCACAAAATGAATGGAATTCAATATTACAATTTCGTGCATTGAGGTATATTAATTTGATGCTACGGTTCAGGTGGTGTTCAAATTAGGGGCTCAAGTGTCTATCTAGCATTAACACCTCTTGCTACCACGGGCGAAAAGAGTGTTTGCGCGGCGAACGTGCGTTGCCGTGGGCTAAGCAACGATATTTGTGCGCTCCTATTCAGTGAATTGTGCGTTAAACGTTTGGGGATGCCTAAAATTCATTTCTCCCAGAAATGTCGCATCAGTGTTCAAGCGGTATACATGCTTTTGTCATTCTTTCCTTTTCATGTTTTTAAAGTAAATAATCGTAATTGTGATAATCAAGAAGAGTAGTTTCACAGCGTCGACGTGCTAGATTTTTATTAGTAAGTTGTATTTTTTTGTATTATATTCCATTTATATAAGTATAATTACACAGTGAAACTCGGTTATAACGATGGGCATTGGGGACAGAGATTTCGATCGTTATAACCGAGTTTGCATACGTGTAGTTAGTTTATTGATAAATATAAACAAATAAAAAAAAAAATATATATATATATTCAATTCTTTATCAGGAAACACCACTTCAGCAGTTATTTGAAAGTATTAAGTTATTACAGCAAAATAATAAAATACTCATTAGCTTGCAACATGATTACTTCACTTTTCAAAATTTTTAATGAAAGTTTCTTTTTAAAATAATTCTAGATTACTGTGCTTTCCTAAAATGAATCTTCGTCATTAGACAGTACCAGAGATTTGATGATAAAATATGCGTATTTATTTTGCAGGTGCAGCTCGTGTTATCAGTGGCGGAAAGCGTGTTTCCTTGGCTAACGTACATTACTAAGTAACGTATCTGCCTGCGCTCCCGTTGATGCAACTGTACTTCATGCGGTCGATGAAAATTAGTACTGCAGTGCTGAGCAGTTACAAATCAAGTGCTTGCACTTGGGATTATTATTTATTTTTCATTTCTTTAAAATAAATTGTCAGAATTGTGATCATCAAAAAGTATTGCTTGGCTGGATTCTTGTAGCACCTTTTTCACTTGCGCTTTTTGTCAGGCGTATAAAAAGTCCATGTTTCATGTTTGCCTTTTATATCTAGAACCAGTTATATCGGTCGCAGAAGAAAGCTGAATCCCTCAGCCAACTGTGATGATGATATTCCTGCTTTTCATTGTCAACGTTTGTATGAAATACGATATTTTGGAGTTGAGTTTGTGATTGACAGTAAAGTGCCCATATGGAGCAACGTGTTGTGATTTGTCGTCCTGCAAACAATAGGCATTGTATGCGCCTATAGCATCATGCATTACGTATGAACCCAAATTCTGCGTAATTCGCACGCTGTGTTGGATTTTGCTATCCTGGGAGCGCACGTTCGGCGCTTTCAGACTTGTCTGGTCCAGTTGCAAGCCAACCTCACCATCGATTCAAAAATCATGCTACAGCAGCTGCCGCCGCAAAACAACTCCCCTTTCGCAGCGCCCTTTTTTGTTTCACCTTAATTTTCCTTTATCTTTTTCATTATTTCAACAGTACCAGTTAGTTATGGCTCTGCGTTTGGTAAAGTCGTCATCGCTATATTCGGGTCTTTGTCTACGTTGTTCACGGCTGTTCGGAAGGAGGCCATTTGTCAATGGTCAGCGATACGCTGGATAAAGAACCAGAGTTTATAGTTGTTCACCAGTCATTTCTGATTGCTACAAATTGATTCTCATAATTTTTGGAGAAAAACATTTTGTCTGAAAATTTCGAAATTTCAAGGGCTATTTTATTTCAAGGACTTGCTTTTTTGGTGAAAAACGGCGAAATTTTTTTTTGAAATTTACACATTTTTTGCTTGTCATACATTCGCATCGATTAGCCATAATCGTAAGCAAAGGTCCATCCGGAAATGTCCACTAGTTTTTGGAATAATGGGTCTCTAAACTTGGCATAATGTCATTCTTAATACAAAAGGCTGCTTCGAACTTTTTCCAGAATATCTCGAGAAACACGCTACTAGGCATTTTGATAATATGTTTACTTTACTATACTTGCCTAATCGTGATTGTCGACTGATTCTCATAAAGTCCATTTTGGGAGTCTAAAGTTTGTTTTGAAACTTGTGAAATTTCATGGGCTATAGACTTGCTTATTTTGCGAAAAACAGCAAAAATTTCTTTTTTCAAAATTTCCACTTTTTTTGCTTCTTACATATTTGCATTGATTATCGATAATTGTATGCAAAGGACCATCCGGAACTGTCTACTAGTTTTGGAATAATGGGACTCTAAATTTGTTTCATTGCTTTTCTAATAAATCACCAAAACACTTGTCTCTTGCTTTCTTGAAAGAAGCCTCATGCAAATTTTCATTTGCTTGTTCAGCGTTCAGTTATTCGTTTAGAGTTGCAATGATTGATTTTGAATGGGATGAGTTGAGTTTGCAATCATATTACCTTTACTGTCTATGATGAAGAATTGCATAGTAGTTTGCTGTTTGCTTATTGTTGTAGGTTTTCTTTCAAGTTACTTCATCTACATTTGTAGAAAATCGTGCAAACATAATGGTCCCAATTTCAGGATTACATTGCACACAGTTTGTAGGTTATCCAAACTTCTCTTTTCTAGCTTTACTCTGAAGTGCACGTTGCCATCAATCAAAATGTTGGCGATAGATCCCTGTCGTTTGAAAATGTGTAAGGGACATTCAAGGCAATCTTCATATTATCATCCAGAAGAAATCATATCAATCTGTTGCTGATACAGATATGAAAATTCAGCATAATCTAATGAAACATAGCCAGGTGTATCATACAAAGACGAGAAACGTTGTATTAAGGTGAATGACGTTTTCGCCTGGAAATGATCCTCGTTAAAGGCTGGTTATACGGTAACAATTTCTGTGATCATGAAAGTGATTTGAATGGTGTTGCCCCTCTCCTCTGTATAAAAATTCTGGCAATATTCATGTCTTAATACATAAAGAAGTTTTATAAGTTTAAACGTATATCTCGAAAACTACTCAAACGATAACGACGTGGATGTCTCTGTTGTATAACCCTAATAATTTCTGATCGATTGCTGCCCATAAAGTCTATTTTTGGATTCCAATGTTCCTCTCAACAATTGCAAATTTCTAAGGTTATAGACTTGGTTGTTTTTGCGAAAATTGGCGAAAGTTCTTTTTTCGAAATTTTTTGACATTCACAATGATTACCGGTAAAGTCATGCAAAGTTCCATTAGAAACTTCCAAATAGTTGTAGAATAAATGCTCTATAAAGTTGTCTACTGCCTATCTTAATACATAGAGCATCAGTAAATCTCTTTCAAGGGCAGCAATGTCTGCCTATTTATGCACATGAGACATATCTGATATCGAGTCTATTGGATTTCTAGTAATTTACCGTTTTTCGCGATCAATTGAAACGAATTGAATTGAATTGAATTTCTGAAATTATTGCTGTTCAATAATCATTAATTGCTGCGAATAAAGACGTGTGCGTTGTATCTGTTTTGTTTGTTGAAATGCAAACATTTTATGGAATGTGATCCTAATTGCCATATTTTTCATTGATTACGTAACTGATTGATATTACATGTGTGGCTATTTGATTGAACTTTCGCTAAGTAACAACGATGCAATGGCGATTTGCATAAGTAGTATAATATGTAGTCGCCCAGGGTGAAACTTCATTACAAATGCTAGGAAAATAAATAAATTCACAATTAACATCAAATTATTGGGCTCATACATGGTATTTGTTCGAATTTTTAGAGGTATGCAGCAATAAGTACAGAAGTACTTATTCAATGCTTGTCATAAACTGCGGCGTATTGTAAAATGATTTTGTGATTACAGCAAGCAATTCTGTGCCATTTAAAGGTATGTAAATTTTCAATAACCCGCAATCGATGATTTTTTGGGTAATTTGATAAAGTTGTCGGTTTGTGCATTTGAAAATTATAGAATAAAAACACTGGCATATTGCACGAAAATACCTTTCCAATATAATAATTTTGGACAATTCATATCTCTGATTTGCAATTAATCTAAAAATTTAGTTAACAAAGTTTTTTAATTTTGAAAGTTACTGTTGTTTAAATGAAAATCAGGAACAATTATTATAAAAATAAATTCCTTTTAATGAATTTAATGAAGCAATTTCATATGCTCAATTACTTAGCTTTCATATTTCATTACTTTTCAATTGCATACTGTTAAAATCTTATCTCAGTTTTGCTTTTGTGTTATATCTCAAAAATGACGCAATCAGGAACTGATTAGATAATTTTATAATAGTTAGCAAATAATTCTCTACCGATATAAATTAATCGCCTGATTTTTGGAGAAAAATAATTTTTTATGAGAATTGCAAAATTTCATGGGCTATAGACTTGGTTGTTTTTGCAAAAATCGGCAAAAATTTTTGTTTTCAAAATTTAGACTTTTTTTCGATTATTATAGTTTTATATTGATGAAGATAGTGTTCTGGAGAGTTTTGCCTTAAACTGCACAGTAGTTTTGGAATAAATGGGTTCTAAAATTGAAGTTCCTCATATTTTAATACATCAGGACGTCGCCCATCAGAAACTCTCTTCAAACGGCCAGAATGACTGCCAATTTCTGCACATGAAACATTTCAGACATCAAACCTGTTAGATGTTTACCAATGTATATTTTTTTACTATCAGTTGAATTAAATTTCTGAAATTACTGCATTTAAATTGATCATTAATTGCTGCGAATCAAAATGAAAGCATGGTAACGTTTACTTTGATAAAAAGTAAACATTTCATTGCATCCATTCCCGTTCACCATCTTTGTCATTGATTAAACTCCTTGTATATGCCACATACGTGGCTATTTGAATTTATTATCGTCAAGTAACGACGATGCAACGTGATTTCCATAATTAGAACAATATGTAGTCGCCCAGGGTAAACCTTCATTACAAATGCTATGAAATTAAATAAATTCACAATTCATTTCAAACTATTGGGCTCATGCATGGTATAAATTCGAATCTTTAGAGGTATCCACCAGTTTGTACGGTGAAACTTCTTCCATGCTTCTCAGAACTACGGCATATTGTAAAATAATTTTATGATTATTGCAAGCAATTGTGTGCCAATTATAGGTATGTAAATTTTTTATAATCCGCAATTGATGATTTTTTGAGAAATTTAATAAAGCTTTCGGTTTGATCATTTGAAATTTATAGAATAAAATCACAGGCATATTGCACAAAAATAGGCTTCTAATGTGATAATTTGGAAAATTCTTATCTGTGAATTGTCATAATTCAGTAAAATTCTGTGAACAAGGTTTTTAATTTTGAATGTTCCTGTAGATGAAATTCTTTTAGCAATGCTCGGAGAACAGTCTTACACTAAATGATGGGCATTTGAGAAACTGTCAAGAATGATTCAAATGTTTCTTGCCTTAGGTTTTCCATTACTCTTAGGCCATTACGCTCTTACTACACCAGAGTCAATGTGATATTCTTTTTATATTGTTTACCTAGTCTTGTACATCTCTTCAAAATGGGCTCTCTGTGGTTAGCAATTCATTATATTAGTGTGATATGACCATCAGTGAAGCAGCATTTTGAATTTTACTCGCCCAAATCATCTATGACTCAAAAATAAGTTATGTTTTATATGTTATGATTATAGGACTTCAACAATAGGCCAGCTGGAAACTAGCAGGTTTCTATTTTCTGTTACTGACATTCATTCTATGCTTGGATGTCAGAGCCAAATTAATAATTTCCAGTAATGAGAATGAAAAATGGAATTTCTTTTATGGATCCTTTAGAGAAGGTATGTAATAAAATTGCATTGTCCATTACTTAACTAGTCCTTCCTCTTTTCTTATAAAGTTATTTTCCGCCTAAATATTTGATAATAATGTAAAATATTTTGCATGGCGTGCAGTCAGTATCAGGAATAGCAATTTCAATTTTTTCACAACAAATTGTAGATTCTAATATGCCATATGAACTTGATGAAATGAATTTTCATACTATTTGCATTGCTCATCACATTACATGCCTTTAAGCAAAATAGCTTTCATTTTAGCAAACAAATTAATAAAAGATCACTTTTAATTTATGCTATTACGCTCTTACTCATCAAAAATTAGGTTGTTTTCCCAAACCGTACTTTACGTACTATCATACAATATTGCAGAATGTCGCTTTCGTGGTCAGTTAGTTTGTTGGTAGTCATAAGAGGCGGTGCGCAAATGTAATCACACTCTTGCATATCGTCTATAATTAACAGGTAAATGATATTCAACAATGTGCAGATATTCGATGCTTAATTTACCCAATATGACTAATAAATTTGGTTTTTCCGCTATTATTACTAACATTGAAATATTCCTATCCCTATATTTTTTTGTTTCTTATAGATGCTGCAGACACACAAGTACCACATCAATACATCCATTACTGGAACCTGCATAAAGCAATCATTCACCATTTCATACATACATAAATTCATTTGCATGTTAAAAGCAAGTAAGTGATTCAATAATTAAATGGTTATTTGTTATGTCCTTTGCATGAATATTATCACATAAACAAATACCCAATAGCCATGTTATAGAAAGTAGTTGAAGCCGAATAACAGTGTATGGTTAAATAAAAATTAAAAA